>NC_091432.1:67451578-67770836 GCF_964237555.1 Oryctolagus cuniculus
ATCAGAGTGCCGTTGAGTCCTGGCCTCTCCACTTCTGGAGACCTGGTCGTAGTTCCTAGCTCCTGGCTTCTTCACTCTGGTCCAGTGCCTGGCTGTTGCAGCCATCTGGAGAATAAACCAGCAGTGGAAGATCTCTCTGTCCCCTGCTACCCCTGTTGTTCTGCCTTTCAAATAAATAAATAGGTCTTAAAAAATTGAAGTAGGTTATGTATCTTTAGGGAATACAAATGTCCACCTCTGTTATTATGGTGCCTTCATTTTAAACATAACATTGGTACAGCACTTACAGAAACAAAGCAACAGAATATAGCTTTATGCTTTCATGTGCTTGATTGATATTTTTCATTTTGTCCTTAGGGTGCAAGTCCCAGCACTCTTAAAGAGTTTTTGTGAGTGCTAGAAGGTCAGTAATTTGAATTATGGCCTGAATAAACACTGTTTGGTTCACTTGGTTTCAAAACCCTTTCATTTGCCCTATGTAATAAGTAACCATAAAGTGCCGCGAGATTTCCTCCAAGGTGACTCTCTGATTTTAGACGATCCCCTTCTTCCAGATCAGAAATCATCTTTCAGACTGAAATCTAGAATATGTCATATCACTTCTATGTGCAACATAAAACATGCTCTTAAAGACTTGAGATTTATTTTGCTGCAGTTTCATTGTCTTAATGTTAGAAACTGTTAGGTAGATACTGCAGTTCTGAAATTGTGAATATTGGTCGCGAGTGTGAGCACTCCCCCGCCCTTGCCCACGACAGGACGATGCTAAGTAACTGTGGCATACGTGGCTGCCAAGGCCTGGGGAATCCTCGTCTGTGCTGCGTTGTACACCAGGAAGGTACTAGTATTAGTTCCGAATTGGCAGAAGTGAGACCTAAGTGCTATTACTATTCTAATCGGTTTTGTTGTGGTGGTAGCTATGAGTTCTTTGGATTCTCATGGGTATCAGAGTCTTGGGAAAGATACCCACAATGTTTTTAATGAAAGGAAAATAGCATACATTTCCAGTATGTGGTCTATATTGCTTTTACTGATATCCCTTTAACATTTATTAAGTAGTAATAATAGAAAACAGCTGAGATGTTCCATTTGTTGACAGTAAATACTGACCGTCTCTATGTGCCTAGCACTATATTAGATGCTTCACATCATCTCAATTTAATCCTTATAATGCTTTTGCAAGGTAGGTATTATTATCCCCATTTTATAAATGAAAGTTGGAGCCCAGATTTTTTAAAAATTTTATTTAAGGTGTACACCTTTCATGTAATTCATATATACATATTTAGAAACATAGTGATACTTCTCACCCTACTCTCCTTCCTGCCCACATTCCTGCCCTTCTTCCTCCTCCCTCTCCTATTCCCACTTTTTAATTTTTACAAAGATCTATTTTCAGTTGATGTTATAAGATTAACCCTGTACTAAGTAGAGTTCAACATATAGGATGAAGAAATAAAACACTGTTCCTCAACAGTAGACACAGTAGACACAAGAGCCTAGAGGTTTTTTTTGTTTTGTTTTGTTTTGTTTTGACAGGCAGAGTGGACAGTGAGAGAGACAGAGACAGAGAGAAAGGTCTTCCTTTGCCGTCGGTTCACCCTCCAATGGCTGCTGTGGCCGGCGCATCACGCTGATCCGAAGCCAGGAGCCAGGTGCTTCTCCTGGTCTCCCATGGGGTGCAGGGCCCAAGCACTTGGGCCATCCTCCACTGTACTCCCGGGCCACAGGAGAGAGCTGGACTGGAAGAGGGGCAACCGGGACAGAATCTGGTGCCCCAACCAGGGCTAGAACCCGGGGTGCTGGCGCTGCAGGCGGATGATTAGCCTATTGAGCCATGGCGCTGGCCGAGCCTAGAGATTTTAACATGCCCCTGTGGCTGTCACTTTAAGTAGAAGGTGAAGGTTCTGAGTGTAGGTTAGTTAGACTCTTAAGCTTATGGTCCCTTTACCATATTGGTCCCTTCTCTGTATGATGGTTAGTTGTTTTTCTAATAAAGCTAGAAAGGAGTTGACTGGTCAAGCCTGATGAATGCTAATCAACTCTACATAGGTGTTTGCTGGTTCAGACTTTGGTATCTTTCTTGACTCCTCAGGTAGTTAACAAACTCTATAAAGTAATACACAAAAACATTTATCTTGTAATTTTCCAAAACATTGGAAATAAATATTTATATTTATCTATATATAACATATAAAATGTTTCAGTCAGAGTGTCTTTGAGGTGTAGGCACTGAGTTCAGATATAGTCAGTAAATTATGACAAATAAAGACTTGAGCTCTTTTTTAGGACTGACACAAAACTGAAAAAGAATTTCCCCTTTGAATTCTTTGGATTTTTCAAAACAATTTTTCTGTCCTAGGTAGGTACAAATAATTTTAGTGAAAGAAGAAGGTACTGCACTCTTTTAGGTATCACCATTATACTCACCTCAGAAGAAAACTGTGCTACTACAGAATTACTAATGATTTTTATGTTCTCACTGTAAAATGGGGATAATAGTATCTGTGTAATAGGATTGTTGGGAGATATGGTAAGCAATAATATTAGCTCTTGGAGCTATTTTTGATTCCGTTCCTTTTGCTTAACTCTGACATTCTATTAACCACCAACTTTTATTTTTTCTATCTCAGAATAATCTGAGTCTGATCCCGTGCGTGCGTCTTCCAGTGGCTTCCCAGCATGCTTAGCATACACTCTAAATTCTTTACTCTGGCTTACAAATTTGATCTGGTCCTCTTACTTTTCCAACCCCTTCCTGCTCTGTATGCTTCTGCCATACTTGCTTTCTTTCTGTTTTTAAATACATCAGGCTAATTCTAATCTTAGGTCCATTACCCTAAACAGTCTCTCCGTCTGAAATGCTTTGTCTTAGTCATCTACAGTTTTCTAGCCATACTGGCTAAACCTTGACCTATCTTTATCACATCTCTTTTTCTCCATTCTCTCTATCAGCTCATGAGCAAATCCTGTTGGTTTTATCATATATTCAGAATCTGCTCACTTTTCATCACTTCCATTGCAAACATTTTGGTTACTATCATTTCTGCTCTGTTTATTATAGGAGCTTCCTAATTAGTCTCCTTGTTCCTGACTTCACTGTCCTACTGTACTTTTTACCAAGAAGGTTGTATAATGCTCTTTAAAAGATACTTTGTTTTTTAGAACAGTTTTAGATTTATAGAAAAGTTGAGAAGATAGTACAGATTTATTGTATACCCTGTACACACAATTTCCCATTCTTAACATTCCACATTACCATCATACATTGGTTTCAATCAATGAATGACATTAATGTGTTAATATTGCCTATTGTCCATGGTTTATTCATATTTCTTTGGTTTTCACTTATTTTTTTCTGTTCTAGGATCTCATTTAGGATATGGCATTATATTTACTTGTAGACTCTTTTTTTTTTTTTTTAAGATTTATTGATTTATTTGAAAGTCAGAGTTACACACAGAGAGAAGGAGAGGCAGAGAGAGAGGGTTTCCATCCACTGGTTCACTCCCCAAGTGGCCACAACGGCTGGAGCTGAGCCAATCCGAAGCTAGGAGCTAGGAGCTTCCTCCAGGTCTTCCCATGTGGGTGCAGGGGCCCAAGGACTTGGGCCATCTTCCAGTGCCTTCCCAGGCATAGCAGAGAGCTGGATCAGAAGTGGAGCAGCCAGGACTCGAACCAGCACCCATATGGGTTGCCAGCACTGCAGGCGGTGGCTTTACCTGCTATGCCACAGCACAAACTCTTCTTGACTCTGAAAGTTTCTCAGACTTTCATGGTTTTTGATGACCTGGACAGTTTTAAGGAGTCATGGTCAAGTATTTTGTAGGATGCCCCACTGTTAGCATTTGTTTGATGTTTTTCTCATGGTTAGACTAGGGTTCTGGGTTTTTGGGAGGAAGACCACAGAAAGTAGCATTTTTATCATATCATATCAAGGGTGTAAACTGTCATTATTTCTCTGCAGTTGTCTCCTACTGTTCTCAACCTTATACGTTTCAATCCTGTTCATTAGGTTCTTGAAGTTTCTTGTGCAAGTCAAACTTGCTTCTGCCTCGGGGTTTCTGTGTTTGCCACTCCCTGTCTTGCTGGATGCTCTCCTAGGTGGTGACATGATTCACACGGTACTGCTGGTGTCTGTCTGCTCAGATGTCGCCTTACAGAGAGGCCTTCACTGAGTACTTTGTAAGAGGAATTGTAGAGTGCTCCCATCGTCCTTTACTCACTCTGCTTTATTATCTCTTCTGTTTTAATACATGACATTGACTTTTTTAAAAAAATTGTTTATTGTTTTTCCCTAGTAGAATATACACTCTGAAAGTAGGAACTTTACTTTCTTCATTTTTTTTTGTCTGAGCATCTAGAACCATGCCTGGCACATAGTAGATGCTCAATTAATAAAAATGAATGAATGTCCAAATTACTTTCTAGAAAGATTGCACCAATTTATACTCCCTCAATAGTATGTTGAAATGTTTACTTTGCTGTATCTTACACAGCATTGAATGATGTTTTAAACAATATTTGCTTGGTAAATGTTGTTGCTTTTAAATGTATGTTGATGAGCAGGACTAAAGGAAAGCTTTCATATATCTTTAGTTGTGTATTCATTTTGTTGAATTGTTTCTTCATGTTTCATACGCTGTTTTTGAATTGTATGTAACTAATTTGGGTCTGACTACAATAGTGGAATTGTAGGTACATGAAAATGACTTCTTTTCCCTTCCCTAGGTGATTATAGTGACCACATCACCAAGTTCAACCTTCGTCCCCAACATCCTCTCCAAGTCCCATAACTATGCTGCAGTCACTAAGCTTGTCCCAACGTCAGTCATCGCCTCCACCACCCAGAAGCCGCCCGTGGTGATAACTGCTTCTCAGTCCTCTCTGGTCAGCAGTAGCAGCAATGGCAGCAGCAGCTCTACACCGTCGCCTGTACCTAATACCGTTGCGGTGACAGCTGTGGTGTCCTCCACACCCTCTGTGGTCATGTCAACTGTAGCACAAGGTCAGTGTCATTCACCGTTTCCTCCTGCCCTAGTTGGTCTATGAGAATTTTGAAGAAAATTCTCTGTGTGTGAAGGTCCCTACTGTTAAATCTTAGGTAACTGCTCTCACTCTCCCAGTTTGAGAATGGCAGGAATACAGGGTTACTCAGTTTGCTTGTATTCATATGCTTGTTGCAGCTTATCCTCCCAAGGCGTATAACACCTAATCATCATGGTAAACATTCACAAAATGCAGGTTAAATCTTGTGGCAACAAATTTTTAAGAGCTATCCAAATATGTTACTGTAATACAATTTTAATCGATTTAATTTAATAGAAGTTTTTTTATTTTTAATTTGAAATTCTTGTTTATTTGACAGACACAGAAAGAGACTTAGAAAGAGTGTGCTCCTGTCTGTTTCTTCACTTCCCAAATACCTGCAGTATCTGGGGCTTTGTTGGGACTGAAGCCAGGAGCTAGAAACAAAATTCAGGTTTCCCATAAGGGTTAATTGAGCATGAGGGATGTGGGAAGTAAATTACTGAATTTAGATAATCCAGAAACTATTGTTTTGTTTCTGTTTGAGATACTTATTTAGATATTATTATGTTAAGAGATTAAGGTGCTTGTTGAACAGAAGGACAGTGTTGGTAGAAGCATCCAGACCCAGTAGTTGTGATTGTGACTGTTGGACTTTTGTGGTGGCTCCTGTGTCGGTACCTGGGCTGTCAGGTGGTCGCAGCAACTTGATGGATAACTCCGTGTTCGTAAGTGTAGGGATGGTTCCAACAACAGGGAGGGGCAGATGGTGCATGGTTGACTCATACTATAGGAAGGAAAAAGAAATCTTTAATATTTGTAATATGGAAGTTCTTAAAATTAATGCTAATTAGAATAGTCATTCTGAGTTGGTCATCTGGAGAAAAGGGTAATATTGTAGTTATAATATACAGTGAAAAAGAAGATCCAGTTAAATGAGGCAGTAATTCATGGGAACCAGCAAGGTTTCTTTTTACCTTTCATTTTTGCTTTCCTTGGAATATCAGATTTTTTTCAGGTATGAATGCATTCTAGGTATCACATCCAGCTATGAAAATGTCCAAAACAAAAAAAGACAGTCCGGGAGTGGTGGGTATTGTGGTACAGCAGTCAAACCACCACTTGGTATACTTGCATCCCATATTGGAGTGCTAGTTCAAGTCCCCAGGTATTCCGCTTCTGATCCAGCTCCCTGCCAGTGTGCCTAGGAAGCTGCAGATGATGGCTCAAGTACTTGAGCCTCTGCCACCCATGTGGGAGACCGTGATGGGGTTCTGGGCTCCTGGCTTTGGCCCAGACCCAGCTGTTGCAGCCATTTAGGGAATAAACCAGTGGATGAAAGATCTCATTCTTTCTGTCTCTCTTTGTCATTCTGCCTTTCAAATAAATAAATCTTAAAATAAATAAAGGGACAGTCCCCTTCTATGGGTCTCTCTTAGGAAAGAGAAACTCTTTCCTAGACATCCCCAGGAGATTTCCCTTATGCTGTGCTGTCCATAACTGTCATATACCCTGACTTCATTAGTCTCTGGCCAAAGTAATAAGCCCATCATCACTGGCTTAAGTTGATTAGGACATTCCCTCAAGGGTTACCAACCTTCCCCAAAGTGCATGCCTGTGCCTGGGAAGGTGGATTTTTGGGGGGCAGAAAACAGAGCTGTGTTAGGAAGAGTAGAGGAGGAAAGAAATTAGACCAGCAGTCAAGAGCATATGATGTATTAGATTTTACTTAATAAATGATTTTAGAACCGTTGACTTTTCATTTCACCCTGTGCATGTCCATGAGGTTAAATTGGTTGATAGAATTGTCTAAATCCTCCATGATTTTTACTATTTTTACCGTTTCTATTCTCTACCTATAAATGTGGTTTTGAATACTTCTCCCCCTTAATTCTGTTGGTTTTGGTTTTGTGTATTTTTTTAAAGATTTATTTTATTTATTTGAAAGTCAGAGTTAAACAGAGAGAGGAGAGGCAAAGAGAGAAAGGTCTTCCATCCATTGGTTCTCTCCCCAGATGGCTGCAATGGCTGGAGCTGCACATATCTGAAGCCAGCTTCCTCTGGGTCTCCCATGCAGGTGCAGGGGCCCAAGCACTTGGGCCATCTTCTACTGCTTTCCCAGGCCATAGCAGAGAGTTGGATAGGAAGTGGAGCATCCGGAACTTGAACCGGTGCCTATATGGGATGCTAGTGTTTCAGACCAGGGCTTTAACCTGCTGTGCCACAGCTCTGGCCCCGATTTTGTGTATTTTGAATTCTGTTATTAGATATATACATATTTAGTATGGTTTTATTCCGACAAATTGACCTCCTTTCATTAGGAAATGTCTGTATTTATCTCTGATAACTCTTGATGCTACCATTAGTGTTTCAATGTGTGCATTTTCTGATATTCATGTAGCTATTTCAAGTTTCTTTCTTTTTTTAAATATCCTTTTACTTTTAACCTGTTTGTGCTTTGTATTTAAAATGCATCTCTAATAAATATCCATTGTTAGGTCTTGCTTTTTTATCCACTTTGATCATTTCTGACTTTTAAAAGAGGGAGAGATAACCTGTCCATTGGTTCACTCCCCAAATGCTTTCACCAACCTGGACTGAGGCTGAAGCTGGGAGCAGGAACCCAGTTACTTCCGTCATCACCACCTCCTGGGGTCTGGACTATCAGGAAGCTGGAGTCAGGAGTGGAGCTGAGTATTGAATCCAGGTGCTCTGATAGGGAGATGAATGTCTTAGCTGGCATCTTAGTCATTAGGTCAAATGCCCACCCCAAGGATACCATTTGGACAGTTGTTTTGGTTTGTTTCATCTGTTCTTTGTTCCTTCACTTCTCTCTCTGTCTCTCTCTCTCTTTTAGAAGATTTATTTATTTGAAAGGCAGAGTTTATAAAGGAAGAGACAAAGAGAGAGAGAGAGAGAGAGATCTTTCATCCACTGGTTCACTCCCCAGATGGCTGCAATGGCTGGAGCTGGGCTGTTCTGAAGCCAGGAGCCAGGAGCTTCTTTTGGGTCTCCCACATGGGAGGGCCCAAGGCTCATTTTCTGCTGCTTTTCCAGGCATGTTATCAGGGAGCTGGATCAGAAATGCAGCAGCTGGGGCTCGAACCGATAGCCATATTGGATGTCAGCCTCACAGTCTGGCTTTACATACGTACTACGCCATGACACTAGCCCCCTTTTCTTCTCTTTTCCAATCTTTTGGCTTTACTCAGTTTTTTTCTGTTTTTTTTTTTTTAAGATTTCACTTTATAGCCTCCACTGCCTTGTAACTTGTAGTTCTTATTTATTTGAAAGGTATGGAGAGAGAGAGAGAGGTCTTCCACCCCCTGGTTTACTTCTCAAATGCCTGCAATAGCTGGGGCTGCACCAAACTGAATCCAGGAGCCCTAAACACTATCCAGGTTTCCCATGTTAGGATCAGGGACCCAAGCACCTGAGCCATCATCTGCTGCCTCGTAGGCCTTAGCTGGAAGCTGGGTGGAAGTGGAGGTGGGACTCTATCCCAGGTACTCTGATGACAAGAAGCGGCTTAACCTGTTGCACCACAATGCCTGCTCCCTTGATTTTTTGTTTGTTTTGTTGTTTTGAATAGTTACTCTAGAGTAGGGTTTTCAACCTCCTCATTATTGGCATTTCAGATCAGAAAAGATCCAAGGGCTGACCTGCGGGTTGTGGGATGTTTAGCAGCATCCCCTGCTTTACGCACTATGCCAGTAGCATACCCTGTGTTGTGACCATCAAAACACTGGGGACTGCCACATATCCCAGGGGTGGAAGGAGGTAGAATTGGTAGTGGTGGCAAAATTGCTCTTGGTTCAGAATCCAGCTTTAGAGCTTTTATAGTATTTATAATTTATAATAGCCTACCTTCATAATAATATACTACTTCATGTGTTGTGCTAGAATTTTTTTTAAAGATTTATTTATTTATTTGAAAGGCAAGAGTTACAGAGAAAGAGAGAGACAGAGAGACAGAGAAAAACAGAGACAGAGAGAGATCTTCCATTTGCTGATTGACTCTCCAAATGGCTACAATGGCCAGAGCTGGGCTGATCCAAAGCCAGGAGCCAGGAGCTTCTCCCATGTGGGTGCAGGAGCCCAAGTACTTGGGCCGTCTTCCTCTGCAGCTGCATTAACAAGGAGCTAAATCAGAAGTGGAGCAGCTGATACTTGAACTGATGCCCACATGGGATGCTGGCAGCACAGGCGGTGGCTTTACCTACTGCACCATAGTGCTGGCCCCTTGTGTTAGAATTTTAAGTATACTTCTGTTTTCTCTCTCCCATCCTTGTGCTGTGGTTGTCATTCATTTTAATTCTTTATGTATTATAAACCTCTCATAATGTATTGTTATAGATTTGCTTTAAGAGGCAATTTATTTTTTTTAAGTTTTTACGCTTTTATTCAGTGGGAGAAATGCATAGGAGAGTGAGTGCCCTATCTATATGAGAGAGGGAAATCTGTGTACATACCAAGTACCAGGAGCCAGCCACGTGGAGGACCATGCAGGCCAGGAAGCATGAGTTGGGTGGCCCAAAGGCCACGCGCCCTTGGAGGCGCAGAGCAGCACAGTCCCATACTGGCAAAAGGCCAAAAATGAAAAGCACTGTGCCAGATTGTCCCGGGTCTTTAATCCACTTCCAAAGGGTAGTGGTTAATTAACTTGATGGGCCAGTAGATACACAGGTGTGGCCAGGTAGGGGCATGTGGTCATACAGGGGCATGGTGAAGGCATGGTCTTCCAGCTCACATACCTGATCAATGCTATCCTGTATGTCTGCCTACATCATTCCCCTCTCAGAGGCTCCATTCCCTTAATCCTAAAGGATGTTGCAGGGCATAGAGTCATCCACCTTCTGTTGCTGCTTCCTGCTTATGAGGGGTGTAGTGCAGGCCCTGCCTGTCCAGGACCTGGAAGTCTCTGTCTATCTTATCTAACAGATTTGCTTTGTGAGCTGGAGTAGTCTCAGTCACTAAGGCAGTTTTTTAATGTTTGCCAAGCTCATTTTGAATTTTTTCTATTCTGCATTAGAATCAGCCATTTCTCCAAGGAGCCCTGGTTCTTTTTAGTGGGAAATGATAGAAGCTAAGATCTGTGTGCTAGATATGCTCGTTGTTGGGGAGTGTGTGTGTACATGTGTATGTGTATGTTTACACATGTTTATACACACATTTACACCTGTGTTTATTTCTGCAAATAAATCCATGAGTTCATTCTGATACATCCAATTTCATTCAAACACTGCATTGTAATTCTAGTTTTCTCCCATTCCTTCTTGGACAGTAAAAAAACCCTAGCTTCATTATTTTTAATATACTTATTTATCAGTCTACTAGTAGGTAATTGATCTCTCGTATCCTTGCTGCTGTTGTCCTCTCCCTGTGCAAATGTTCTCACTGCCTTCAGGCTCTGAAATCCTGCACGCTCCCCATGGGAGTTCTCACACCTTCCCCTGCTGCCCCTCTGTGTGGGTGCTTATCTTACCCTGAGTGGCACTGACATCCCTCCCAGTGCAGCAGTGTGAGAGGGGTGGTTCTTACCCATAAACCCTTCCATACTTTGTATTCTGGTCCTTAGCCATCCCTCCCTGTTGACACCCTTGGCTTGGTAGCTCTCACTCAAGGAAACCTTCTTCACCCGACCAGGGCTCTAATTTAACCTGCTGAGCTGTGCTCTGAACTCCTCCCCAGCGTGGAAGTCCTCCACATTCCTATTCTGATCCACGCTGGGCCAGCCTCCACAGTGGTCTGCCACCCCACACTGGGCCACACTTCTACATAGGTGAATAGCTGTTGATCTTGCTTTGGCTCCCTGATGTCTTTGGTATTGAATTCTTTGGGAAGCCCTTTGTCCTTGCAAAGAAGAGGAAGAAGACCTTTTGCATACTAACACCAAAGTAACTTTTTTTGTTTTTCGCAGTTCTTTTTGGCTGTAAAGATACATTTGTGTGATCATTTGACTATCTTCTCCTGTAAATGTGAAGCTTCTTGAAGGCAGGGGATGTTTCTTGGCTACAAAACCATTTCCCCAATATCTAGGATAAAGTATGTGTTCAATAGAGCTTTACTAAATAAGTAAATATCAGAGATTTAGTACTTTAATTAGATCACACTGCTATTATGTGCCTGTTTTGAAGGCCTGATTTAAATTCTCTGATTCTGGAGTCATGCTGAATACTTTTACTAAACAAAACATATATGGAGATCATAGTTTAGTTAGGGAGCTATCTAAGTGCACAATTAACCCCAGTTAAAACCAGACTGTAGATTATTGATGCAATATAAAGTTTAAGCTTTTACATGGTTTTAAAAATATCTGTCACTTGTGTAACACTTTGTATGCAGTAAGTCATAAAACGTTGGTGCAAAGAAAGGATCCAGAGAAGGTCTAGTTTGATACAGCACAACCCCCACAGCTGAGGGTGGGACTGCTGTAGAATCCTCCAACCTGGGTCCCCTTGCTTGACCTTGGGTGGTGGAAGGGAGGAAGTGTTTATGGCAAAGTGCAGAGCAAGGAGCCCAGCCTCTATTGCTTAATTCGCAGGCTCCCTGAGGGGTTAGTGGTAAAGGTTCTTAGAGACTGGAGTTGGGGCTGAGAGGTGTGCGTTCAGCTGTGTCCAAGTTCCTGGTTGATCTGTAGTGCTCATGACCCTGCTTTGATTGGTTGGTGATATCGTGGCCTTTAGGGAACTGTGACGATGGCAAAGTGGGCTTCAGTTAGCCTGCGCACTACATGTAGATGACAGTTACTTTACACTTGGCTTGGAGTTCCTAGGAAAGAAACCCTTCCAGACAAGACAGAACAGCAGGATGTTATCTACTGGAGAAACAAATGACCTCATGAATCCGGTGGTGTGATTAGGGACCTTGTAGGGCCAGCTGCACCACTCCCTCAATTCAATGAGTTAAATTTAGCAAGTAGTTGATTTGCAGTCGGAAAAGCTGGGCTAGGAAACTTCAAGTTAAGGAAGGGAGGCTGGGAGACTGGGACCTGATGGTATCTTGCATCTGCAGTCCAGGACCGTAGCAGGAATGGGGAACCTTTTTTCTGCCAAGAGCCATTTGGATACTTGTAACATTCACGGGCCATACAAAATTATCAGCTTAAAAATTAGCCTGCTGTAGATGCATTGAATTTCAAGTCTTGCCTGCGGTTGCCTTGGCAGGTCCAGACCAAATGATTTTGAGGGCCTTACATGGCTCGCGGACTGGACATTCCCCACCTCTGGTAGGGGCTCGGTTTCAAGTTCAGAACACACGTGTCTCTAATATGGCTCCCTGCTGCACTAGTCTTCAGGGCAGGGCGGGGTGGGAGTGGGAGGTGGAGGAGAGCATAAATCATGTGAGGAAAGACCCCCCACCCCCACCCCCGCTCAAACTGTCACTTGACCTGACCTTACCTCTGATGTGCCTTGTAGGGCAAATCCAACAAAGGAGGAAGCTGAAGTCGGGAGAGCGAGAGTAACTTCTCAAGGTTTATCCTTCTGGGTCTTTATCATTCTCAAGAGACAGTTTTACTTAACACTTTTTATTTTAACATTTGTTTTGTAATTCTGAATGTTTGTTCTGATGGGGTAGGTGTGAAACAACATTCCAAGTACTTGAGAATTAGGCTATTAGTTTCCTTTCATTGTTTTAGCAGTGGTTAAAAAGTTAATTTGGGGGCTGGCATTGTGGCATAGCAGGTTAAACCTGTACTTGCAATGCTGGCATCCCATTGGGGCACCGGTTCTATTCCCAGCTGCTCCACTTCTGATCCAGCTCCCTACTAATGGGCCTGGGAATGCAGCAGAAGATGGCCCAAGTCTCTGGGTCCCTGCACCCACATGGGAGACATGAAGAGGCTCTGGGTTCATGCTTTTGGTCTGGCCCAGCCCCAGTCGTGGCCATTTGGGGAGTGAACCAGCAGATGGAATTCTCTCTCTCTCTCTCTCCACCCCCAACTCTGTCTTTCAAATAAATAAAAAATAAATCTTATAAAGAGATAGCTTTATTTTAAAAGTGAATGTGGTGACTTAACCTCCTGAGTTTTCTGTTACGAGTTTCAACTTATTGATGTAAAACTTCTGTTAAGTAGTCAATTACAGGAATGTTATAGATGAAAATTCTGAAAGAGAGAAGAATTTCTTGAACTCACACATCTTTAGTGGAAATTAATAGTACTTATTACCCCTGAATGTTTGCTAAGTTAGTATTGCACTGAAAAAAACTTTTGTTTTTAAATATTTTATTTATTTATTTAAGAGGTAGTGTTACAGACAGTGAGAAGAAGAGACAGAGAGAAAGGTCTTCTGTTGGTTCACTCTACAAATGGCTGCAATGGTGGGAGCTGGTCTGATCCAAAACCAGGAGCCAGGTGCATCTTCTGGGTCTCCTATGTGGACTTGGGTCATCTTGTACTGCTTTCTCAGGCCACAGCAGAGAGCAGGATTGGAAGAGGAGCAGCTGGGACTTGAACTGGCGCCCATATGGGATACCAGCACCGCAGGCGGAGGATTAACCCACTGTGCCACAGAGCCGGCCCCTGAGAAAAAGCCTTTCATCATCAGATTATTTTTACTGTAGAAACATTGTATATACCCAGTTGTAACTTCTCACACAATTACTTATTTTTTTTTTTAAGATTTATGTTACAGTTCCAGCTGTTGCGGCCAATTAGGGAATGAACCATCAGATGGAAGACCTCTCTCTCTCTCTCTCTCTCTTTCTCTCCCTGCCTCTCTTTTCTCTGTATAACTCTGACTTTCAAATAAATAAATGTTTAAAAAAAAAGATTTATTTTATTTATTTGAAAGACAGAGTTACAAAGGGAAGTAGAGACAAAGAAAGGTCTTCCATCTGCTAGTTCACTCCCCAAATGGCCTCAACGGCCGGAACTGAGCCAATCTGAAGCCAGGAGCTAGGAGCTTCTTCTGGGTTTCCCACATGGGTGCAGGGGCCCAGGGACTTGGGCCATCTTCTTCTGCTTTCCCAGGTGCATTAACAGGGAGCTGGATTGGAAATGGAGCAGCACCCATATGGGATGCCAGTGCTGCAGGCCAGGGCTTTAACTTGCTATGCTGTATCGCCGGCCCCCTCACAAAGTCCCTACACAAAACCTTGAATACAGATGCTATACATCATCAGGTCCCAGCCTCCCATGACTCAGCCTCCCATGACTCCCATAATGACTCAGAGTTCTCAAGAAATAACTAACTTACAGACAATTGGAATGAGATAGAAAAGCTACTTTACCAGGATAAATAACTCAAAAGATGAATGTTTAAGTATGAGTTATTTGTCTGATGCTGCATTTAAATTGACTGACTAGAAACTGAAGAGTAATACTTGAAAAATGTGTTATCAATAAATAAGATTAAAAATTAATTGATTTATTTTCTATGTTATTCACATCGAGAACTTAGATTTTCTTTTTTCAAGATTTATTTACTGGGAATTGGTACAGTGGCACAGTAGGTTAAACCCCTGGCCTGCTGTGCCAGCATCCCATATGGACGCTGGTTTGAGTCCTGGCTGCTCTACTTCTGATCCAGCTCTCTGCCATGGCCTGGGAAAGCAGTAGAAGATGGCCCAAGTACTTGGGCCCCTGCACCTGTGTGGGAGACCCAGAAGAAACTCCTGGCTCCTGGCTTTGGATGGGCACAGCTCTGGTTGTTTGGCCAGATGGAAGACCAATATCTCTCTCTCTCTATCTCTTTCTCTCTCTCTCTCTCTCTTTCTGTGTGTGTGTGTGTGTAACTCTGACTTTCAAATAAATAAACAATAAAATCTTGAAAAAAGAAAAAGGAAAGAAATAGACTAGCTGGGGTTTGAACCAGGTACTTCACTATGGGATATGAACATCCCAAGTGGTGGCTTAACCAGTTGTACCACAGTGCCCATCCCAGAACCTGTGTTTGCTGATAAAACCTATTGACTGATAACTCTGTGAACATCCTGTATGATACTTTGTTTCTTTTGTTCTAACAAAAAGCAGTCCCCTCCCACCTTTTTTTTTAATCTAATGGTAGTTGATGACATCTTTGCAGAATTTGAGGATTAGATATTGTTATATAACACCCCCAAAACTGATCATAGGAATTGCTGTGGAACCCCCAAAACTCGGTTCTCTCACCTGATGTCCATCAAGCCAATCAGTAACAACAGGGTGATAGAAGAAAGGAAGTGTTTATTACAATACAGAGCAAGGGGCTGGCAGCTATCACTTAATCCTATGTTTCACAAAGAGTTGGAGGTAAAGGTTCTTATAGATTGACGTTGGGACTGAGTGGTGTGTTTTCAACTTGTGTCCAAGTTCCTGGTTGGTTTGCAATGCTCATAGCCCTCCTTTGATTGGCCAGTTATCACTGTTCTTCAGGGAATTTTGATGATGGCAAAGTGGACACCAGTAAATCTAGGGTCTATTTACAAGTAGTCGTTACTTTCTTACTTGGGGCCTGGGGTTCATGGGAAAGAAATCAGGAGAAATAAATGACCTCATGAGCCCAGTGATTGGGGACCTTGTAGAGCTGATTGCACCACTCCCACAATTCAGTGAGTTCATTTTAGTGAAAACAGTGCAAGGGGAACTTGACGCTATGAGAAGGAGTTGGGAGACTATGGGAGGCTGGGACCTGATAATGTATAGCATCTGTATTCAAGGTTTTGTGTAGGGACTTAGTTTCAGTATCAGATATGTAAAACCTCGCACATTTTATCTGACACTTAGTGCTCAGTATATCATGATTTTTATTGACTTACCTCATCTTTTTTTTTTTTTCTTTTAAGATTCATTTATTTATTTATTTGAAAGGCAGAGTGACAGAGAGAGGGAAAGATCTTCCATTCATTCACTCAAGAAATGGCCACAGGGCTGGTTTTGTCAAAGCTGCCACCTGTAACAGCAGCATCCCATAGGGGTGCCATTTGTGTCCTGGCTGCTCCACTTTGGCCTTCTGAGGAGTGAACCAGCAGATGGAAGATCTTCTCCTCCCTCTATGTACTCTGCCTTTGAAATAAATAAATAAGCCTATTTAAAAAATGGATGCAAAGACCGAGTCTGGGCCAGGCCAAAACCAGGAGCCAGGAATCCCATCCTGGTCTCCCACATGGGTGGCAAGAGCTCAAGTATTTAGACCATCTTCCATTGTTTTCCAAGGTGCATTAGTAAGAAGCTAGATCAGAAATGGAGTACCTGAGACTTGAACCAGAACTCCCATATGAAATGATGGTATGATAAGTGGTAGCTTAACCTTCTGTGCCACAGTACTTGCCCACTGATCTTTATTACTTACTATAATAATTGGAAATTGTTATTAATTACTTTAATTATGTTATTAATTATGTTATGTATTATTACTTTAATTATGTTATTAATTACTTTAATCATGTTATTAATTATGTTATGTATTAATTATTACTTTAATTATGTTTTCCTCTCAAATTTTATTTACTCTTCTACAGGTGTATCTACATCAGCAATCAAAATGGCATCAACAAGACTCCCTTCCCCTAAAAGCTTAGTGGGTGCCCCAACTCAGATTCTTGCACAGTTTCCTAAACAGCATCAACAGTCTCCTAAGCAGCAATTACATCCAGTGCAACAACAGACACAGCAACAAGTGGCCCAGCCTTCTCCAGTAACTCATCAGCAACAGCCTCAGCAGTCTGCTTTGCCACCTGGCATCAAACCTACCATCCAAATCAAACAGGAATCAGGTAATTGGAAAATGTTTACAACATACTGTAATTCTGGCCCAATCACCAGTTCTCTGAGTCTTCCAGTCCATGAACATGGTATGCCTCTCAGTGTGTTTAGGTAGAGTGACAGAGAGAGAGAAGTTTCATCTGCTGGTTCACTCCTCAAATGCTTGCAGCAGACAAGGCTGGGCCTAGTTGATCCAGGAGCCAAAAACTTGATCTAGGTCTCTCGTTTGAGTGGCAGGGGTCAAGTTCTTGAGCCATCATCTGCTGCCTCCCAGGATACATTCACAAGAAGCTGGACCGGAAGTGGAGTACTCAGACCTCAAACTGGCACTCTGATATGGGATATGAGTGTCCAAAGAGACAGCTTAATCCGCTGTGTGAGAATGCCCACCCTACACTAACTTTTTAAAGTATCCTCTTACATTGCTGGCTTCATTTTGTCTCCTCTGTTCATGTGAGATAATAGTCTGTAGTTTTCTTTTTTCTTTTTTTTTTTTTTTTTTTGTACAAATGTCTTTTTTATTTATTCAAAAGTACAAAATAAATTATCTGTAGGCATGGACAGTGACAGCAGTAAACCATTATATATTGTCAACTGAAACCATGGATCACTCCATATTTTCATCCTCCAACGTCTGTAGTTTTCTTATTTTGTATTGTCTTTGGTTTTAGTAGCAGGACAATACTGTTCTCTGATAGCATGAAATTAAAAGTATTCCTTCCTTTTCTATTTTCTGGAACAGATTCTGTAGGATTAATATTAATTATTTAAAATTTTTTATTTGTTTGAAAGAGACAGAGATTTCCTATCTGCTGGTTAACTCCCCAAACACCAACAACATCCAGGACTGGACCACGCTGAAGCCAGGAGCCAGGAACTCAGTCTGGTCTCCCATGTAGATGGCAGGGAACCAATACTTGAGCCATCACCTGCTGCCTCCCAGAGTGTTCATTAGCAGGAAGCAGGAAAGGAGTTGGGGCTTAAACTCAGGCATTCTGATACTGGATGCAGGTGTCCCAAACAGTATCTCAACTGCTGTGCCAAATGTGGCCCTTGGTATTAATTACTTAAGTGCTTAAACAGTGCAATCGTCTGGGCTTGGACACTTTTGGGGTGGGGGGTAGCTTTTAAGTTAGGAATTTAGTTTCTTTACTAGTTATAGGACCATTCAGATTGTCTGTTTCATCTTGGTTAAGTTTTTGTAATTTGTGGTTTGCAGGGAACTAGTCCATTTCTTTTGTGTTGTCAAATTTATGAGTGTGTTTTTGGTAGCAGTTCCTTATTATCCCTTCTGTGGCTACAGGATCTGTATGACTATCTCACTTCATTTCTTTTTTCTTAATTTAAAAATTTATTTATTTTCATTTTATTTGAAAGAGAGAGAGAGGCAGGTAGACAGAGTCAGATGAGAGAGCTTCCTTCTACTGGTTTACTCCCCAAATGCCTGTAAAAGCCAGGGCCGGGCCAGTCTAAAGTCAGGAGCCAGGAAGTCGGTCTGGGTTTCCCGTGTGGATGGCAGGGATCCAAGTACTTGAGACATTGCCTACTGCCTCCAAAGGTGCACATTTGCAGGAAGCTGGGATTGAAAACGGAGCTGGGACTTGAAGCCAGGCCCTCTGATATGGGCTCCAGGTAGTCCAGGTGGAATTCTAATCACTGTGCCAAACACTGACCATACCCTGCTTCATTTCTTTTTCCTCCTTCCCTCTCCCTCTCTCTCTCTTCCTTCCTTATTTCCTTCCTTCCTTCCTTCCTTCCTTCCTTCCTTCCTTCCTTCCTCCCTCCCTCCCTCCCTCCCTCCCTCCCTCCCTCTCTCTCTCTCTCTCCCCCTCCTCATTCCCCTCCCCTCCCTCCCTCCCTCCCTCCCTCCCTCCCTCCTTTCTTCCTTCCTTCCTTCCTTCCTTCCTTCCTTCCTTCCTTCCTTCCTTCCTCTCTCTCTCTCTCTCCCCCTTCTCACTCCCCTCCCCTCCCTCCCTCCCTTCCTTCCTTCCCTCCTTTTCCTTCTTTCTTATTTTAAAGGCAGAATTACAGAGAGAGGGAGAGATTATGGCCGCATCAGCTGGGACTGGGCCAGGCCAAAGGCTGGAGCCAGGAGCTTCATCTCCCACGTAGATGTAGGGACCTAAGCTCTTGGGTCATCTTCTGCTGCTTTACCAGGCACATTAGCAGGAAGCTGGATAGGAAGTGGAGCAGCTGGTACTGGAGCTGGTGCCCATATGGGATGCTGGTGCTGCAGACAGCAGCTTAACCCACTGCACCACAGCGCTGCCCTCCCTGCTTCATTTCTGATATTGTTTTGTATCTTCTGTGTCTTTTTCTTTGTTAGACTTGGTAAAGGTTTGTCAATCTCTTCATTATATTTTGTATACCAATCCAGTTGTGCCAAAGTAATTTGCATAAATAACTATTCTTTGCCCCATCTAATGTTCATGGCAACCTTTTCAAATATTAATTGAATATCTAGATTCTCAGTTCTGTTGATCCATATGTCTGTCTTTTTGTGAGTACCATACTTTGTTTATCACTATTGTTTGAACTATGTTTTGAAATTGAGAAGTGTGAATTCTCCTGTTTTGTTCTTTTTAAAATTGTTTTGTTTTGACTATTATGGGTCCCTTGCAAAACCATATGAATTTTGGAATTTTGTCTGTGAATAGGTTCATATTTTCCTGTTTCTTTGCCTCCAAATGTTTATGTTGAAAATTGGACATTTTAGATGATATGTTGTAGCTGGGTACTGATCTGTCCTCCAAGAATTTGTTACTGTTATTTGCTTGGTTACTTGTTTAGAGACAAAGCAATTATTTTAGTGAATTCTATTTATTCCATCCCCCTCATCCTGACCCCTTGCAGTATTAAGCTCTGATGTCACTCTTTTAGGGAGGTACAGGTCTGGGTATTCCCACTGTCACTGTGAGATGATTATGTAATTGTTATGGCTATCTGACACAATTTCCCTGACCACACACACACCACGGAACATGCATTCCTCCACAAGCTAATCCAAATTTTGGCTCCTTTTAGGAAATAGTTTTGGGGGTTCATTTTTTATATTTAATTGTGACGCCGAGAGGATTCCTCCTAGCTTTCTTATTTACCAATCTTCTCCAAACTGTCTAACCTGTAATTTATTTATTTATTATTTATTTTAAAAAGATTTATTTATTTATTTGGGAGGCAGAGTTACAGAAAGAGAAGGGGGGGTCTTCCATCTGCTAGTTCACCCCCAAACAGCTGCAACAACCAGAGCTGGGCCATTCCGAAGCCAGGAGCCAGGAGCTTCTTCCAGGTCTCCCATTTGGGTGCAGGGCCCAAGCACTTGGACTATCTTCCGCTGCCCCCCCAGGCCATTAGCAGGGAGCTAGATTGGAAGTGGAGCAGCCGGTACTCGAATCGGAGTCCATATGGGATGCCGGTGCTGGAGGTGGAGGCTTAGCAGACTACGCCACAGCGTTGGCCCCTTAACCTGTAATTTAAACTGTATTTTCATTAAGGTGATGAATCTCCTTCCAACTGCCTTTTACTACATCAGCTACTATTCTTGAAAATGCCTTTATGCTTGAAATTCTCCATGTTCTGTTATAAATAAAATTAGTTTCTTTGAGAAGTGATTAGGAGCACTCTGTTTATTACCTGTCTTTATTCTTAGATAAATTCTCTGAGCCACAGTTTGGGTGGGGTCATCTGGCAAGCTTGACAGCCCTACTTGAGGCACTGAGTGCTCAATGAAGGAAGGTAAGGGTGAGGGAGTGGGCAGTGGTCTGAGGTCCTCTTGCTTCTTCTGGGAGCCACTGCCTTACAAGCTAGGCAAGGACCAGTGGTTCTCCAGTATTCTCAGGGGCGTTGTGCCTCGGGAGATCTTTAGTCCGTGAACTGTGGTCTGGGCAGAAGGAACATCCATTTCTCAACTGCACTCACTGGGACTTAGCCTTAGCAATAGGTAGTCTGGGGCAAAATGAGATACGCTGAAGTTTTGCACTTCCTGGGCTGAAAGCCAGGAGAAGAAGGAACCCTGTGTTCTTGGTTACAGAAATCTACTGGAGTAGTCTTCCTTTTCTGAGCTGGTAGAGGAGGGAACGGAAAATAGTTTGAGTTCAAATATCACAAATCTTGCTTTTCTTACCAAATTTTTAGATTTTCTTGGATAGATTTCTTTTTTTAAAAAAAATTTATTTATTTATTTGCAAGTGAGAGTTACACAGAGAGAGGAGAGGCAGAGAGAGAGACAGAGAGAGGGCTTCCATGGTTGGCTCACTCCCCAGTTGGCTGCAACGGCCGGAGCTGTGCCTATCCAAAGCTAGGCGCCAGGAGCTTCTTCTAGGTCTCCCACACAGATGCAGGGGCTCAAGGACCTGGGCCATTCTCTATTGCAATCCCAGGCCATAGCAGAGAGTTGGATTGGAAGTGGAGCAGCCGGGTCTCGAACTGGTGCCCATATGGGATGCTGGCACTGCAGGCAGCAGCTTTACCTGCTATGCTACAGCACTGGCCCCTGAGGTAGATTTCTTAATTTGCTGTTTGCTGCATGAACTATTTCCAGAGGCTTTCAATCGTTTTATAATTTTTAGAAGTTCACTAGGTTAGTTGGATAGCAGAAACTGATCTTTGGAATGGTTTTAAGTATGTTGTACATTGTAACTATCTTATTTTTAAAAGAACTGTAGAATGTCTATGAATCTATCTTGGCCAGCTACTTTCGAAGGGGAAGATATTTTAAAATTTCTTCTGTGGAAATTTGTTTATTTGGATTTTTTCTCCTTTCTAGCATCAATTTTGATAAATAGTATTTTCCTAAAACATTATCTCTTTGTTCTAAATTTTAATTTGTTTACATAGGATTGAGCAAAGTAATTTATTATGACTGTCTTTTTTTAAATGTCTGTGGTTATTTCTCAGTGGGCTTCTTTATGTGCTTTAAGCATTATTATAGTTCATTAATGAAATAATAATAGAAATCATTGTCTCTCTTACAACGGCCTCACTGTTTGTGATTTACTACAATCAGAATTTCCTATTTCCACAAAAAGAATAGTTTAAATTTTTAATGTATCTGTAATACTGTACTTATGGGGTCTTTGCTCTGTATTCGACTCTTTATAATTTTTTTTTAAATATAAGTGGCCATTTAATGATCTTCACCATGGTCTCTGTTCTCAATAAAAAATAAAAACTCATAGATTTGATGCAGAGTGTGGGGGGGCGGTCAATAGAAGAAACTCATAGGAGCCCCAGATTGCATTTTCTTCATTGTTTATCAATTCCACCTCAAAAGGGGAAGGCACTTTACCATTTTGATTTATTTAATCATCAAAATAGCCCTATGAGTTTTATATTAATAATATATTTATTTTATGGGTAAGAAAGCAGAGTCGCAGAAACTGAGTAACTTACCTAATTGTGCCTATGTATCATAATTTTAACTTCTTTGTGGATTTCAAGAAGTTTAGAATTATTTAAGGCTATTACATATATAAATCTATGTCTCTTCCAATGCTTTAGCCTAAAGCACCATCCAAAAAAATTAATGCAAGTGTTGTCTATAGGAGTATGTTTATCTTATGAATTATTTCAGTCATGATGATAGTCAGGGAAAAGCTACAAAACTTTACTTCTGGATTACCAGCGTTGGTACTCTATATCTCTAGTCAGCCTAAGAATTTCCTTTTAAACTCATGTTTTATGTTTGGAAAGTCGATATAACAAATACAGCATTGTAAGTAAATTTTTAAATGTAAAAGAATCATAGCATCACCACCCTAACATTTTAATTTTATTTTTGCCTATCACCTTCAATTTTTTTTCCACAGATATATTTTGTGTGTGCAATAATAATGTATCTTTTTGTTCATATTCTGTATTTGATGATGTGAGTTATTAAGAAAACTTTTAAAGTAGACAATTTGGGGGGTGTTTGATGCAACAGTGAAGATGTCACTTGAGACACCTGTGTTTCATATCAGAGTGCCTGGGTTCAGTCCTGGCTCCAACGCTGATTCTAGTTTTCTGCTGGTGTGCACCTGTGAAGCAGCAGGTAATGGCTAGAGTGGTTGGGTCCCTGCTACCCACTTGGGAAACTTGAATTAGATTTCAGCCTCCTGGCTTTGGCCTTGCGTAGCCCCAGCTGCTGTGAGTATTTGGGGAGTCAACCAGTGGATGGGAGAGTGGACTAGTGGATGGGAGCTCTCTTAGTCTGTGTCTATCTCTCTGCTTTCACATAAATAAAATAAATTTAAAGAATTTAAAAGCAGACAATGAAAAATTAAACCAAAAAATAACATTGGTGTATGTAGTTTTCAGCAGCTTTTATTTAAGTTTAAGGAGTTATGAGAAGTCTTTGGTGGAGTTGGGAGTATGTAAAAGCTATATTAACTTTTGTTTTTGATTTCTTATGCTAGTCCTTTTATTTCAAGTATTTCATAAAACAGATGATTTATTTGCCAGTAAAAGTTCAAGTCTGATGACACTTTGATTTAAAAATGTGTATATACACAACTGTAGACAAAAAATTTCTTTTTCTTTAGGAACTTAGCTAATATATAATGTTCTAGTTGCATTTCTGAAATAAGAGAAAAAGATAGGAATCTGAGAAATAGAAGTTTAAAGAGTTTCATCAATATTAATAAAAAAGCTTCTCTTTAGGAAAGACTGCCCTCTGGGGATGGTATAAGAGACATGTTTTTTTTTGTTGTTGTTGTTGTTTTGTTTTTAATTTGTGCTGAGATTTATCTTTCTTCTTTCAAAGGTGTTAAAATCATCACACAACAGGTTCAACCAAGTAAAATCTTACCAAAACCAGTGACAGCAACTCTGCCTACCAGTAGCAATTCCCCTATTATGGTGGTTAGCAGTAATGGTGCAATTATGACAACTAAACTGGTAACCACTCCCACTGGTAAGTTCTGTCATCATATGTTCATGACACAGTTTCTCCGTACAGCAATACTCCTAAGTACCACAGCGGGTAGAAAGAGGAATGAGACGATTCTTCCAGGAGGACTTTCTTGACTGTCACACCCCCAAAAGATTGAAATGAGTATTTTCTTGCTATTCCTTTTCATGATCCTCTGGTCTTTTCTTGATACCACTTATCATAATTACTTAGCTGGTTAGTTATTGATTATTTAATGTTCTCCATATTAGATTGTAAGCTCCATGTGTGTAAGAAGCCATATCTTCTTTACTCATCATATACATCTACTTAGAGCAGACCCGGTGGTAGGTGCTGAGTCAGGATTTACTGAGTGGATGAAAACAGTCCCAACCCTCATTCTGTGTAGCCTTGTCCTGTGGTTAGTGTTTACTGAGACTGAGAAGAAGCACGAGATGCGATTGTGTCCAGGTAAGAGAGCAGCCGTCTGAGTTTGAGGAGCAGACAGTGCAGGGCGTTTTACATAATGCCACTGTGTGAGTCTGCTTTTTGTTACTTTAACTAAGACTGAGAAGAGCGGTTCTGGGGGGAAGGAAAAGGTTCATTTCAACTTACCCTTTGGAGAGTCCAGGTCAGGGTGGGGATGCCCCAAAATCCAGCATCTGTGCAGGTCGTTGCAAGTACAGAGGGGCAATCATATGATCATATGTGAGCCAGGGAACAGAGAGACAGCATAGACTGAACTGGAAAACTCAAAATAACTGTCTTTGGAGAATCACCCTCTAAGGGCACTCCCCACCAGCGACCCACTCTATACCCTAACCCATCAACCATTAACATTAAGACATAAGAATTTAAGTATCTTATAGGAGTTTTGGAAAGATAAGCCCCACTGTACCCATAACAGCCAACCTTTGTAGCCTTTCCATCATCTATTTTAATGGAGTAATACCTATGCAATGAAATTATTGTATTAAGTGACATAAAGTATGTAAAAAGTCCCCAATATAGTGCTCAATAGTTATTACTATTAATATTAGAATTAGCCCTTACTATTATTTCAGGTGTGTGTAACTGGATTTTTTGAGGAGGGCCAATATTTAGATGATAGGCTTTAATAGCATAAGATGATAGCTGTCAAGTTTATAAACTGTGATTTATTGGCCAGTATGTGAAGGCCTGTACAAATGTTGCACTTAATCTCTTCCAGACTTTATTATCTTCATTTTCAGCCACTTGCATTAAAGCAGCATGCCTAAGGTCACACAGTCAAAGAGGGACAGAGCTGGGATTTGAACCCAGATGTGTTTGACTCCAGACAAAACCCCTGTGCTTTCTTTTTTTTTTTTTTAATTGTAGTGAGTTACTTATAACATGGAAGTTCCCATTTTAAAAAGGTATTTTTTATTTCTTTATTTGAAAGGCAGAGTGACAGGGGCATGGGAGGGAGGGAGGGAAGGTGTGTGTGTGTGTGAGAGAGAGAGAGAGAGAGAGAGAGACAAAGAGAAAGAGAGAGAGAGAGAAAGTCTTCAATTTGCTCGTTTATTCCCCAAATGAGTACAGTAGCCAGGTGTGGGCCAGGCTGAAGCCAGCAACCAAGAACTCCATCCTGGGCTTTCTGGTGGGCTTCCACTTGGGCCATCATCATCACTGCTTTCCCAGGCATATTAGCAGGAAGCTGGATCAGGAGTGGAACAGCCGGGACTTGAGTCGGCACTCTGATCTGGGATGCCAGCATCACAAGTGGTGGCTTAATCCAGTGCACCACAGCACCAGCCCGAAGGGTACCAGTTTTAAGTGTACAGATTATTGGCGTCAAGTGTGTTCACGCTGAATGACCATCAGTACTATCTATCTCCAGAGCTTTTTCATCTTCCCATATTAAAACTCTGTGTCCATTGAATAGTAATTCTTCATTCCCCACTTTCCCCCAGACCTAGGCAGCCACCATTTTATTTTCTTTCTCTGTGCAAAGCCTGTGCTTTTAAACACTATTCTATTGTAATAAATCTATCATACTTACCCTAAACTTTTCTCCATTTAGCACAAAGATAATAGCATTATGTATGTATGACTCCTCATGTTAGGGAGAGGTGGTAAAACGTAATACTGTGGCTATGTTTGTGTGCCTGTATTAGAATATGTGTTCATAAAAGGTTAAGTTAAAATATTTTTAGTTATAATTCAAGAGATGCAAACTGTGTATACCTATAGCATATTTACTTTTTACTAGATTTGTTTCCATTCAGATGTATGCTTATATCCAATTGAAACTAATTGTATCTGCTGTTCCTCCCCATCCCCCTTTTTTGACTAGTGGTTGTAATTTTAAAAGGTAAATAACTTGTTAAAAGCCTCCCCCCACCCTTTTATTTATTTATTTTTTGAGGTGGGGGGTTTGTTGAAAATGGCTCACAGTAGCTTCTGAGTCCAATTATTGAGAAAGTTTTTTTCAGTTCCAGGTGTTAATGTATCTTTTATTTATTTTTTCATTCTCCCCAAGGCTAATAATTCTTTGTTTTGGAATAGTCTTTCTGTTGTTGGATTTGTAAGAAACTAAAACAGGATCATCTGGCTAGTTTTTAATTCCTGTTTGGGAAAAGAGTGAAGTCCTAGAAATATTGGAGAAGGGTATAAAAACCTTTGAGAGACATGAAGAAAAATATTCGAACAGGTCAAGAGTTGAAGAAATATGTAAATAGAGAAAATTTTAAGTTAAAGAGAAACATTCCTGGCAGCTCTTGGCAGCTTCAGCTTTAATCTCTAGTAAAATGATGAGCTAACCTTTTTAAAGTTGGAAATAATATTTAGAGAGAATCAGAGTACAAAACAGCAAAAGTTTATATAATTTTAGGTAAATAATATTGACTTATTTGTTGACTGCTGACATTGTGTTTGGCACTGAAGCAGCATAAAACAGATGCAGAGACCTTAAAAAATCTTACAGAAATATCTAAAATGCTATGGCAGGAAAGATGATTAAATTTAAGTTTCTTTTGGCATGAAGCTAGTGGAAGAAGTCTAGTGGAAGAGGGAATAGGGTTAGCTCTACTTGAGTTAGTAATTTGATGCAACACATCACAAAATTTTATGTGTAAAATTGTTTCAAATTGACTTGGCTTCACTTCTTGCTATGTGCATTGAAAACTGGCTATAAAATTGTAATGTCTTGACACCTTGAAGTTCCATTTTCAAGTTAAAGCAGTGTACATTACATTGAAGTTTTTATAATAGTTTTTTATAGTTTAATGGTGCAAGTTATCATTCTTCTGTATGTAATGACAGGTTTTTCTTTTGGATTTTCCCTTTTGATAGGCACACAGGCAACCTATACCCGGCCAACAGTGAGCCCATCCATAGGTCGGATGGCTGCAACCCCTGGAGCTGCGACCTATGTGAAAACTACCAGTGGGAGCATCATTACAGTAGTACCCAAGTCATTAGCTACTCTGGGGGGCAAGATAATTAGCAGTAATATAGTTTCTGGTAGGTATATCTGAAATATCTTAACGATATAGGTGAACGTCAGTGAGAGGAGAAAATCTGTCTCACTATTGAAGGATTCTATTTGATTTTTTTAAGCTCTCTGCTTAGAAATCTGATATTTTGTTTTCAGTATGTATGTTTAGTGATTAAGTATAATTTTTACTTTTAGTGTTTGCAAATAAAGCTTTCGATAATCCTAAAACAAAGAACATTTAGCTGTTTTTAGTTACAATAGAAATATTGTGGCTTATGTTTGCATAGAGAGTTTTCATTTTAGTATTCTATTTGGCAACAAAGTCAGACCTCCTAACAACTCTGAGGTAGTAGATAAACTGTGCCCGATTTATAGATGAAGTCAGATTTGAATTTATAGAGGTCGCATTGACTTGTCCAAGGCCATGCAAGCTAGATAGTGAAGAACTAATATTTGTTAATCTGCGTATGTTTGAAGTAACATACCTCATAATTTCATTTAATAGTGTCACTTTGGTTTATTAAAAATAAAAAACTTGAATATCTTTGCTTCTCTTTTCACCATTTATATTAACTGCTTTTTAAAAATATTTTACTCAGTGAAGCTAACCATTTGCCTATTTACTGGAATATTGGAACCTTCTCTGGTTTTTATTGGCTCATTAATCCCCATAAGTATTTGGGTTATGGACCCTGAAGTGGGAATGTTAACATCTGTTTTCATTGATTATTATTTTTTAATTAAAATGAAGTAAATAATGTATGATTAAGCAAACCTTGTGATTTTTAACTGTCACCATTTTTGTGGACCAGTCATATTTTGTTTGCCCCAGGTGAGTTGTTCTGACATTTTAATGTCAGGGGATTGAAGTTCTTGGCAGTAATTTGATGTTGCTGATAACTTGGGGAGTGAAAAAAAAGCACAACAGGGCATGGTATTGGCATAAAGCACTATATTTAAAGCTGTTAATTTTGGCTTTACTTTTAAGTGTAAGTGAGAAAATCCAATGTTTGCCAAACTGAGGAGGGTGAAACCAGTTGGGAAAGAATCATCGTATTCCAGGTTTTAAGAGGGCATTTTAAATAACACAGTTAAAGCTCAAATTATAATTTATTACTTGACAATATCTTTAAATAGTATAGAGCACTTAATTAAACATATTTCAAGAAGTTTTTCATTGGTAGTAGCTTTTTATGACCTTAAGGATTTTTCTTTACTTATATATGCATGTGAAATACCATGTAACTTGAGGGAATGTCACAAGACCTGTTTTCAGACCTTCACTGCTTTGTAGAGCAATACAGTTAAGCCACATGCCCGTAAAAGAAGACGTGTGGCCTGAGGAAGTCCATATCTTATGCTTGTATTCATATGATTCACCTTTGTGTTTAAGTATAAACCCACTCTTGAGATAGTTACTATTTCAGGAGCAGCTCTGTCCACGAGGAGTCCCTGACCTTTTCTGGCACTGTAGGAGATACTTGACATACAGCTGAAACATCCTTATTCCTCACGCATTTTGGCCGTATCCTCTGTTTTCATGGTTGGATAATTTTATTCCATTTATTTCACTGTTTGACATTTTATTTACTCCCACTGATCCTTGGGTTAGTTATTACTATTCTTCATTAAGATACTTCTCTCATTTGATAGTATTCTTTTTTATTTTAAGATTAATTTATTTGAAAGGCAGAGTTGCAGAGAGAAAGAGAGATCTCCCATCACTCCCCAAATGGCTTCAATGGCTAGGGCTGGTCCAGGATGAAGGTAGGAGTTTCATCCAGGTCTCCCACATAGATGCAGAAGCCCCAGTACTTGGACCATCTTCCCCTGCCCTCGCAGACACATTAGTTGGATTGGAAGTGGAGCAGCCAGGACTTGAACCCACTCCTGCACAGGATGCGGCATTGCGGGTGGCAGCTTTACCTGCTGTTGGCTCCTATACTTCTCTCTCTCTCTCTCATTTTTTTTTAAAGGTTTATTTATTTATTTGAAAGTCAGGGTTTCACAGAAAGAGGAGAGGTAGGGAGGGAGAGAGAGAGAGAGAAAGAGATTGAGATCTTCTATCCATTGGTTCACTTCCCAATTGGCCGCAATGGCCAGAGCTGCGCCGATCCGAGGCCAGGAGCCAGGAGCTTCTTCCTGGTCTCCCACTCAAGTACAGGGGCCCAAGGACTTAGACCATCTTCTACTGCTTTCCCAGGTCATAGCAGAGAGCTGGATTGGAAGTGAAACAGGCAAACTGGTGCCCATATGGGATGCTGGCACTGCAGGCAGTGGCTTTACCCACTATGTCACAGCGCCAGCCGCCGCCCCCCCCCCCCCATAGTAATCTTGTTGATCCATCATACAGGAGTTAATGGGTTGGTTTATTACTAATTTTTTAATTCCTCATTGTCTATTCATAGTAAACTAGAAAGCCTTGTTGAATAAACTTGGAATTTTCTGCCTTCCTCCGTGAACATATGATGGATTCTATAGTTCTCTCTTCCTTAAACAAACAAAAAGTAATAAGATTTCTAAGACACATTCAAGCATCTAACTATAAGAATAGAAGGCTTAGAGTCCAGTGCTGTGGCACAGCATGTGGGCACCAGTGGTTCAAGTCCCATCTGCTCAGCTTCCCATCCAGCTCCCTGCTAATGTGCCTGGAAAAGGAGTAGAAGATGACCCAAGTCCTTGAGCCCCTGCCACCCACATGAGAAACCCAGATGAAGCTCCAGGCTCCTGGTTTTGGCCTGGCCAAAACCATTTGGGGAGTGAACCAGTGGATGGAAGAGCTTGCTCTGTCTCTCCTTCTCACTCTGTAACTCTGCCTTTCAAATAAACAATTAAATCTTATGAAAAAAACAGACAAGAATAGAAGGCTTTAAAAAATACTTTGTTCCTCATTGTGGTAGAATTTGGAAAATGCAGAAAAGTACAAATAAAATTAAAATCCTATAATTTTCACCATCCATAGAAATGTGTTAAAATTAGGTTTCTTTTCACTTCTTCTCCCATTCACTTTGTTTATGTAGATATGTTTGTAGGTATTTGAGGGTATTTCAAAATGTTCATGGGAAAATGGAATTAAAAGGTTTATTTTGTTGCAATGTGAAATTTTTTTAATTTATTTTCATTTTATTTGAAAGGCAGAGAGGGAGAGAGAGAGAGCGAGAGAAAGAGATCTTCCATCTACTGGTTTATTCCCTAAATGACTGCAACAGGTGGGGCTAGGCCAGGCTGAAGGCAGGAGCCTGGAACTCAATCCAGATCTCCCATGTGAGTGACAGGGACGCAAGTACTTGAACCGTCATCTGTTGCTTCCCAGGGTGCATGTAGCAGAAGCTGGAACCACAAGCAGAGCCAGAACTTGGACTCAGGTACTCCAATATGGGATGCAGGCATCTTAAGTGGTATCTCAGCTGCTGTGCCAAATGCCTGCCTCTGGTACAAAATGTTTTGGAATTCATGCATAGTTGGGATCTTATAATAGTTTGTTGAAAATGTGGTTTATGAAAAAGTATACAGTAAAAAATTTTTGTGCCAAAATAACTTGCCTTTAATTTTATTTTCCATGAACTTTTTGAAGTACTCTTTTGTATGTATATTTTAAAAATTAAATTGGGATCTCATATAAGCAGTTTTTATTCTTGTTTCATGTAATTGTTATTTTCTCATGCTGATAAATGAATTTTGTTGTATGTCCCTTTAATGTCTACATAATACTGTCACATATGATGAACTGTAATTTAACCCTTTCCTTAAAGGTTAAATGTTTTTAGTTACTTACAAGGTTTTTGTTGTTTTTATTATAAATAACCCTTTGGTGAACATTATTATGCATAAACTTATTGCGTAAAGTTCTTTTTTTTTTTTAAGATTTATTTATTTGAAAGGCAGAGTTACGGGGAGAGAGAGAGAGAGAGAGAGAGAGAGAGAGAGAGAATGAATATCTTCCTCCTGTTGGTTCATTCCCCAAATAGCCAAAATAGCCAGAACTGGACTGATCCAAAGCCAGGAGCTATGAGCTTCTTCTGGGTCTCCCACATGGGTGCAGGGGTCCAAGTACTTGGGTCATCTTCTGCTGGTTTCCCAGGTGCATTAGCAGGGAGCTGGATCAGAAATGGAGCAGCTAGGACTCAACTGGCACCTGTTTGGGATGCCGGCTCTGTAGGCTGTGGCTTTACCCACTCCGGCACAATGCTGGCCTCTGTAAAGTTCTTCCTTCCTTTGTATAAAATCCTAAAAGAGAAATTAATGTTTCCAAAGTGTTTTCAAGAGAGGTCAAGGTTTTCTTTTTATTAGAATAATCAATTAAATGGAAAGCATGCCAAGTTACATATTTATTTAAGTGTGTATCTATGAATTAACTATGAGATTTATTACTTTTTTTGTGAACTTTGTTGAGGGTTAAAAGATAATACTCATTTTACACAGATGAGGTCTACTTGTCATTTATTTGTCCTAGGTTCTCATAGTGCCCAAAGCGTAAATACAGTGGAAGGACTTGATTTTTATCTTTTTTAAAAAATGTCTTTTTTAAAAAAAGATTTATTCATTTTTATTTATTTATTTATTTATTTGAAAGGCAGAGTGACAGAGGGAGAGGGAGAGACAGAGATTTTAATTCATTGGTTAACTCCCCAAATGCCCACAACAGCAGCAGCTTTGCTAGGCCAAAGCCAGGAGCCAGGAACTTCACATGGATCTCCTTTGTAGGAGGCTGGGACCCACATACTTGGGCCTTCATCCACTGCCTTCCCCGGTGCATTAGCAGAAGGCTGGATTGGAGAGGAATAGCTGGGACTCAGACCAGTGCCCTGATACGGATTGCAGACATCCCTGGCAGAGGCTTAACCCACTGTGTCACAGCGCCAACACTTTTCCTTTACTCATGGCCTCATTTCTTTGAGCAAAGTAACATACAGCATTACCTGAGAGACCATGATTGTCAGGATAATCTCAGAATCTGTGGGTGGTAAAGTCTGAGCCAATAAATTTGTGATCTTCTTTAAGTTACCTATAATAATGCTCAAAATTTTCTAGGCATATTGTTAAAATCTAAGAGTACATTCCTGTCACCGCCCATTGTGATGTAAGTGTGACTCATAGTTGTTTGCACCCATTGTTTCTTGATTCTCGTAAGTAAAGTCTGTGTAGGTGAGTTGAGTTAGGTCTGTGTGAGGTGCTGTGACACACAGGATGGATGTGAGTTTCATTCTGTGTCCTAAAGAATGCTAATCAAATGAGCTTGTAAGCATTCTGTCCTACCATGAGAGCTAGAGATCAACTACTGTGAAAGTGTAGCAGATGACCTGTTTTTTTTGTAATGAATAATATTGCTTCTGGGTATCCCTTGAGACATATAAGCATGCTCTTTGGAATTTCAGGCACTTATAATTGCTAAGTATAGACATAAATTGTATTCTATTTTAATATAGTGTGGAATTTGCTTTTCCTTATGCTGTTACCTTTTCTAACCTTCTGTGTCCTCCCTCCCCATTTTGTTAAGCTGATGGACTTGGCTTGTAGCAATCTCATAAATTGACAAACTTCTGTAATGAAAGAGATTATACATTTTATATAGATTTTTGAAGATTTATTTGAATGGCAGAATGAGAGAGAAAATATAATATCCTCTGGTTCACTCACCATATGGTCACAATAGAGGAGGCTGGTCCAGGCTGAAGTAGGGGCCTGGGTCTCCAATGCGGGTTGCAAGGGTCCAAGTATTTGGGTCATCATCTGCTACTTTCACAGGCACATAAGCAGGGAGCTGGACTGGAAGTGGAGCAGCTGGGACTTGAATCAGCAATCCAAAATGGGATGCTGGCATCTAGTGTAGCAAGCTGCAGCTTAACTCATTGTGCCAAAATGCACCCCTCTTTTTTTATTTTTTTAAAGAAAGATTTATTTATTTATTTGAAAGGTAGAGCTACAGAGAGGCAGAGGCAGAGAGAAAGAAGTCTTCCATCTGTTGGTTCACTCCCCAGTTGGCTGCAATGGCTGGAGCTGTGCCGATCTGAAGCCAGGAGCCAGGAGCTTCTTCCTGGTCTTCCGTGTGGGTGCAGGGGCCCAAGGACTTGGGCCATCTTCTACTGCTTTCCCAGGCCATAGCAGAGAGCTGGCTCGGAAGTGGAGCAGCTGGGTCTCAAACCAGCTCCTAGATGGAATGCTGGCACTGCAGGTGGTGGCTTTACCTGCTATGCCACAGCACCAGCCCCTGGCCCCCTTTTAAATGTTTATTCTTTATTATTTATTTTCATCTACTTGAAAAGCAGAGTGACAGAGAAAGAGAAAGCGATCTTCTGTCTATTGACTCACTCCATAAAATGCCTGCAACAGCCAGAGTTGGGCCAGGCCAAAGCCAGGATCCCAGAACTTATTGAGCTCTCCTACAGGGATGGCAGGGGCCCAAAGCACCCAAGCCATCACCTGCCTCCTCCCAGGATGCAAAAACAGGAAGTTGTACTGGAAGCTGAGGTACCAGACATGAACAAGCACTTTGAAATGGGATGCTGGTGTCCCAAATGTCAGTGTAACCCACTGTGCCACCGTGCATGCCCCTGTTCCAGGTTCTTGACATGATGAAATTAGCAGGTAGGCAGGTAGGTGTTATGCATGACAGGGAGCACTGCATGATGGAAACCCTGGAATAGGGAAATGATATGGGAAGTCAGAGGAGGTGAGAGTCTGCCTCTTGACTTTGAGAACATTTTCAAAGAAGACATACTTACTGGTAAATTGAGTTCATTCACTCACTGAGCAGTTATGATTAAAGGTCACCTGTTGCACTGAACACTGAGAAATTAGTGAATTTAACAGATGGAATGTAGAGCTCAAGGGTCTTTCATTTTGTTGGAGGGTACAGGGAGTCAACACAGCATGAATCAGGTTTGCACCGGCATTTCCCATTTGGGCAATTAGAAGAATATCCAGCTGAAATTTGGTAGATGAATAGGTGGATAGGTAGAGGAGTAGTATGTTATAGAAGGATGTGAAGAAAGGGCAAAATAATATTGGAACATAGATATGCTTGGGGCAGCAGATATAGACCTAAATAGATCTTAATGATTATAAGCATAAATTTACATATGTAAATATACTGTATAAATTAGAGTTTTATTCTCAACCAGGAGCTTCTTCCTAGTCTTCCGTGTGGGTGCAAGGGCCCAAGGACTTGGGCCATCAGAGTTTTACTTATTACAGAGGCATATATTAAATCTGTGACTTGGTTTGTGTTAGTATTACCAAAGAGACAAGGAGACAGACAGACTGATCTATCCACTGGTTCACGTCCTAAATTCCCAAAAGCTGGGGTGAGATCATACCAAAGCCAGAGTGTGCCTTAGCAGTAAGCTGGATCAGAACCAGAGTGGGAACTTGGCATCCCAAGCAGCAGCTTAACCGCTAAGCCAAACACCTGCCCCTGCTTTTGTCTTTCTTAAGCACCCAAAAATACGTGGCCTTTTTCTTTTCATAAATTTTCTCTAGAGTCTGGTGCCATATGAATTTTGATAAAATTTGCCTCTTACATTCCTTTTTGAAGTTTTCCCATCATTCTAGTCACATGATTATAGTACTGAATTGGGAGAGATATGTGTAATGGAATAAAGAGTGTGATTTGTTTCATTCATTGATGAGGTAAAGAAGTATTGATAGCAACATTTTTAGATTCTGAGTTTGGTATTTAGGGTCTTGAGTACTAAAAAGATGACTACTTGAAGAATCAATCCTTAATATTCCTTCATTCTAGAACATAACTTACTATTCCAAGCCTTTATTTTCATCTTCATAACAACCATCACACCATCTGGGGATGACTTTGGCTATATGTATTAATAAGCCAATAAACAGAGATAACCAAATGTCACTAGTCTTTAACTCAGGCCCCTTTTTTTTCCCCCTTTTCTAAGGAACAACTACCAAAATCACTACAATTCCGATGACTTCCAAACCCAATGTGATTGTTGTGCAAAAGACTACAGGAAAAGGAACGACCATTCAAGGCCTCCCAGGCAAAAATGTTGTCACAACATTGCTAAATGCTGGAGTAAGTAAGAGCTTCAACTGCAGACTCAGCAATCCATTGAGGATTTCAAAGACCAGCTACACAAATATTTGCCTAAGGACTTTAGAACCCCACAATGGCCAGAATGGCTTGATTTACCACTACTGTGTTATAATAACTGTTAACGCACCACCAACTGATGCCATTTTTCACAGTAATATCTAAAACATATTGCTCATAGTTGCTCATAGCTAAGTTGCTTGTGACCATGATTTAGATATTTAGCTTGGTCTGGATGGTGAATTCCATTGGCTTAACTGCAGGGGACTTCTGTTGGAGCACAATTTTAGTTCTGCTTATAGCCAATAAATGCCGGTCTACTAGTTTACCTAGGTTGGGCAAAGAGAAGTATTCAGCATTAAGACAAATTAATTTAGGGGGGATTTTTTTTTCTTTTTTTCTTCCATTTTTACCTGTTTGAGCTTGTAAAAAAAAAACCAACAAAATGATTTATTTGTTATTCTGAAGGCAGTTGTTAGAAGGATAGAAGGATAAGAGGTTTAGAGTTAGACACACCTGGCCTTTGTCTCTTGGTATCATAGTTATTTGACCATGAGTGACCTAGTCACCCTCTCTAATCCTTGATTTCCTCATTTGTACATTGGGGATGATGATTTCTACCAGTGAGGTTGTTCAATAACCTGATCCATATTTTGAAAGCACTTAGAAGTGCTCAGAACAGTGCCTGGCATGTAGGAAGTTCTTAGTCATTATTTTTAAAATTGTTCTTGGTACTTAACTCTTCAGGCTTGATAGGGCCCCTGACTTGCCTGACTTCACTAGAAAATGGCACAATAGACTTCCTTTAAGAGAATCTCACAAAAGCATCATGGATGTCACAGTCCTTACAATGTTGGGAAGGGTCCAGCATTAGAAATTTTCAACGAGAAAAAAACCTAGGTTCTTCCTACTCTGGATTTACATAGTAAACCAAAAGTAAAGCCAAGATTAAAATTCAGATTTCTGGGACCCTGTACACTGATTTGCAGCTTGATAGGACTAGATATATAAACGATCTTCAAAAAGTTAATGGAAAATTGGAACAAAAATTTAAGTTTATTTTCATGCAAAAATGGAAATCTACAGTTTTTCATAATATGCATTTTTATAAGAAAACTTTTTGAAGACCCCTTGTATGCATGGATTTCAGAATTTTTTTGCATCAAAATGAACTTTTAATTCTGTTTTCTAAGAACTTTTTGTTTTGTTTTAAAGATTTATTTATGTATTTGAAAGTCAGAATTTCGTAGAAAGAGGGAGAGACAGAAAGAGAGATCTTCCATCTGTTGATTCATTCCCCAGATAGCTGCAACATTAGTAAAAGAAGAATATCAGTATTAAGATGGTGTGAAACAGGCATGTGTATCTGTTCTCATTTTTATGTATTTATTTGAGAGGTAGAGTTACAGACAAAGAGAGGGAGAAACAGAGAAAGAGGTCTTCCATCTACGGGTTCACTTCCCAAATGGCCGCAACAGCTGGAGCTGGGCCGATCCAAAGCCAGGAGCCAGGAGCTTCTTCTGGATCTTCCACATGGGTGCAGGGGCCCAAGCACTTGGGCTGTCTTTCATTGCTTTCCCAGACCAAAGCAAAGAGCTGGATTGGAAGAGGAGCAGCTGGGACTCAAACCTGTTCCCATATGGGATGCCGGCATTACAGGTGGAGGCTTAGCCTACTATGCCACAGCCTTGTATTCTTATTTCTTGCTCACATGTACATGCCCACAGCATTCATCTGAAAATACCCTGGTGGTTGTATTTTTTCACTTGAATGGGCCATCATACTTGGGAGAGGGCTTGTTGAGCTGTTTAAAACATATTCATGCCACTTGTGAACTAGCAGTTCTTGGCGAATGAACTAGAGCTCTTTCCAGAGGTACAGGTGTGAAGGACATGTGTGTGTTGAAATAAGTAACCTGATGATTGGCAGACACTTCATGCTTCCCTTATTTATAGCAAGTACTTACACTTAGAATTTTTGTAATCGTATACAGCTCGGAATTCAGGGGAACTGTTTTTTAACCTGCTCACCTGGGTGCCTTTTCTTTTTTAAACTGGCTGCCAAGTTTAGATGGCTGCACATTTTGCTGATAGTGGCTAAAACATAAGAAAATGCTAAGATAAAAATTCTCAGATATTTCATTTCCTTTTTAATTTTCTGGATTTTAATAATTTAGTAAAATCACTGTATTTGAACTTGGTTAAGTTCAAGTAAAAAGATGTTGAGATCATAAATAAGTAGAAATGGTACTTAAGAATAAAGCAAGTGAAAATGCAGAAAATGGTGGAAAGTTATTTGGCTTAAACTATCTGGTTAATCAACTAAAGTGACATTAGTAACATATTGATAGTAAAATACAGGAAATGCTCTAAATTTTTCCTTCCTCTATTCATGTGTAACCTAAGAAAGAACTTTGATATATTTGTTGTTTTCATCTCTTGTTCATACTTTTTCACATAGACAGTCTGCTGTGTATTCTTTTTTTTTTTTTTTTAAGATATATGTATTTATTCATTTGGAAGGCTGAGTAATAGAGAGAGACCGATCTTCCAGCCTCTGGTGCACTCCCCAAATGCCTGCAACACCCGGAGTAGGACAGGCCAAAGTCAGGAGCCAAGAATTCCATCTGAGTCTCCCATGTGGGTGACAGGAACCCAGACACTTGGACCGTTATCTGCCACCTCCCACATGCATTAGCAGGAAGCTGGATCAAGAGAAGCAGAGGCGGAACTTGATCCCAGTTACTGCAGTATGATCCCAGTTACTGCAGTATGATCCCAGTTACTGCAGTATGGCTGTGGGTGTCCCAAATGGTGACTTAACCTGCTGTACCACAGCACCCACCCCATGCTGCTTGTTCTTAAGATTTCATATTTGTGGAACTTTAGAAGTTTATTTTGGATGTATCCTTTTAAGTACTAGTATATTACACAATAATTTTTTAGTTACATAAATATTTCAGAGAAATTAGAAAATAAAGAGGAATCTGGAAAAATAAGATGGTGCTGGAGGGTGGGATTTATAATCCCAACTATTAGAGCTGCCACTGTGAATATTTTACTACCTATGTATATTCCAGGGTTTTCAGAGTCTGTCAATAGATGTATTCTGAAAATGGGACAATATGATAAATATTCTTAAGTGAGATAAGTTTTAAAAAGTTACTCATTAATGGGGCCGGCGCCGTGGCACAGTAGGTTAATCCTCCGCCTGCGGCACCGACATCTCATGTAGGCGCTGGTTCTAGTCCCAGCTGCTCCTCTTCCAGTCCAGCTCTCTGCTGTCGCCCGGGAGGGCAGTGGAGGATGGCCCAAGTGCTTGGGCCCTGCACCCACATGGGAGACCGGGAAGGAAGCACCTGGCTCCTGGCTTCGGATCAGCGCAGCTCTGGCCATTGTAGCCATCTGGGGAGTAAACCAACAGATGGAGGACCTTTCTCTCTGTCTCTCTCTCGCAATGTCTGTAACTCTACCTCTCAAATAAATAAAATAAAATCTTAAAAAAAAGTTTCTCATTAATAAATAATTATTTGGCTAGAAGTCGGTCAGATAACTTTCTTTTCTTTTCTTTTTTTTTTTTTTTTAAAGATTTATTTATTTATTTGAAAGTCAGAGTTACACAGAGAGAGGAGAGTCAGGGAGAGAGAGGTCTTCCATCCACTGGTTCACTCCCCAGTTGTCCGCAGTGTTCCAGGTGTCCCACGTGGATGCAGGGGCCCAAGGACTTGGGCCATCTTCTACTGCTTTCCAAGGCCATAGCAGAGAGCTGGATCGGAAGTGATGCAACTTGGTCTCAAACCGGCACCCATATGGGATGTTGGTACTGCAGGCAGCGGCTTAACCCACTATGCCACAGCGCCAGCCCCAGTCAGATAACTTTCATTTCAACTAAGTGTAGGATTTTTGATCACCTGTGAGCAGTGAGTTTTGTTACATAATCTACACTGCTTTCTCCATCATCCCAGTAAAATGTTTCATGATTTTTTGGCAAGAGGACAGTTTTTATCATTTAAATGCATATAAGTTTCTAATGTAATCATTGACTTCAATTCAGGGAGAAAAGACTATTCAGACGGTGCCAACAGGAGCAAAGCCAGCTATCATCACTGCTACAAGGCCAATCACCAAAATGATTGTGACTCAGCCAAAAGGAATAGGTTCCACTGTTCAACCAGCCGCTAAAATCATCCCAACAAAAATTGTTTATGGGCAGCAAGGAAAAACACAGGTATGCTACAAGATATGATAATTTTTTTCTTGGCTTTTGTTTTTAAGTTTCTAAAATTCCCAGGTAGAAATTTGAAAGAAAAGCTTATCTTAAAAAAACTTACTAATCTTAAAAAATCATATTATTAGAATTCAGAACTGAATGTATAGTTAATCATCTGTTCTCAAAATCTGTGTGTTTTTCCTCAGTACTTTTTTTGGTATCTAAGTTATTTCTGTGTCATGTTATGAGCAAAGATTAGGGGAAGAATTCCTTCGGAATGAAACTTGCTGAAGGTGTATTTTGTGACTTGAGGAGTGCATGGTTGAGGAGAAGATGGTAATTACACAGAACCTCTGAAAAAAAATAGTTTTTATATACTAACATGGCCATCGATAGCACTTTATTTACTTACAAAATTTACTTTTTACTTTACTTGAATCTGTCTAATGGAGAAATCAGTGGTCTGTTCATTTTTAAATCAGTAGGTTACTGTTTGTTTTGTCAGTACTTAAATTGCTTTTCTGAGACTATCAGAGGAAGCAATCAGTATCAGCTTTAGTTAAGAAATGCTACTCTGGCTGGCGCCACAGCTCACTTGGCTAATCCTCCACCTGTGGTACCAGCACCCCGGGTTCTAGTCCCGGTTGGGGCACTGGATTCTGTCTCGGTTGCTCCTCTTCCAGTCCAGCTCTCTGCTGTAGCCCAGGAGTGCAGTGGAGGATGGCCCAAATGCTTGGGCCCTGCACCCGCAAGGGAGACCACGAGGAAACATCTGGCTCCTGGCTTCTGATCAGCACAGTGTGCCGGCCGTAGCAGCCATTTGAGGGGTGAACCAATGGAAGGAAGACTTTTCTCTCCCTCTCCCTCTCTCTCTCTCTCTCTCTCTTACTCCCTCACTCTCTCACTCTCTCACTCTGCCTGTCCAAAAAAAAAAAAAAAAAAAAAAAGAAATGCTACCCTAAAACTTTGCTAAGGATATTAATTTACCTATAAACCAATACTTTGCCATTAGAATCTGTTCCTTCAGAATTACAGCCAAATAGTTTATATTATCTGAAAAGTAAGTTTTATGATTAGTCCAAATTGCTTGTTTAGTTCAACTATAACAATTTCATTTGCTCCATCATCTAAGACATAATAAAAACTACTATTTCATTCTGGAACTCTTAGAAATGGGTAACTTCATGGAGACTGAAAAGGTTTAGAATCTTATACGGAGTAGAAATAAAAATAATTGTGCTAAAATGACAACTTCATTCCATGGATTCATTTGAAGTCAACTCCTAGATTACAAGTTTTGAAATGGAATGGTACAGTTTGAAATTTTTTTCCCGTTTCACTTGTTTTAGTGTCTGTTTTTGACTTTTGCCAGGAGTTGATCCACTACATATTTCATTGTTGCTTCTGTTACTGTCTAAATTAGTGTTCCTCCAAAAAGTTATTCAGAGAATGCTTAAGTTTCAAGAAAATTTACTTTGCAGATGTGTTGACTAGAACTTCATATGCTTCCTAAAGCAAAGAAACTTGAAGAACAGTGGTATAAGTAGATTAGGGTCTTATTTTTATCATGTTGATAAAATTCAGAGGGAAGAAGTCCTGAACTGATACTGTGGTTCAAAAATTCCATTAGGATACAGAAAGACGGATATTGCATGTTCTCCCTTACATGTGGGACCTAAAATTTAAAAAAAGTCAAGAAACAAAATAAAAGAGAAATGCTTGTATGTTATCAGTTTTGTGGTTATTATTCTACTATATAGGCTACAGGTTGTAAATGACGCTTAATGTCATTATAGGCAAGAAAAAACAGGTGCATAGGTTCACATTAAAATCATGGCTGTTACAGACTGGCATGTAGCACTTAAAACGTAAATGGTGTAACTAATTTTTTTTTAATTTATTTATATATTTATTTGAAAGGCAGAGTTACAAAGAAAGAGACAGTAATATCTTCTATCTGCTGGTTCACTCTCCAAATGACCACAACAGCCAGGACTGGGCCAGGCTGAGGCCAGGAGCCTGGAATATCATCCAGGTCTCACTGTTTTCCCAAGCACATTAGCAGGGAGTGGGATCAGAAGTGGAGCAGCCAGGATATGGATGTCTGCCAACATGGGATGCTAGTGTCACAGGCGGTGGCTTAACCTACTAAACACATGGATGATTTATCTGTACATTGAATTAGTCTTTGATGAGCAATACTTTACCCAAAGCATAATATGTTTATAGAATCCTATCTTGGACGGTGCTGTGGTTCTACCTCTCTCTGTAACTCTTTCAAATAAATAAAATAAATCTTTAAAAAAAAAAAAAAGAACCCTGTTTTCCCTATCAGGAAAATGCTAACATATTTTAAATAGTGCTTTCCAGGCTGACGCCGCGGCTCAATAGGCTAATCCTCCACCTAGCGGCACTGGCACACCGGGTTCTAGTCCCGGTCGGGGCGCCGGATTCTGTCCCGGTTGCCCCTCTTCCAGGCCAGCTCTCTGCTGTGGCCCGGGAAGGCAGTGGAGGATGGCCCAAGTGCTTGGGCCCTGCACCCCATGGGGAGACCAGGAGAAGCACCTGGCTCCTGCCATCGGATCAGCGCGGTGCGCCGGCCGCAGCGCGCCAGCCGTGGCGGCCATTGGAGGGTGAACCAACAGCAAAAAGGAAGACTTTTCTCTCTGTTTCTCTGTCTCTCTCACTATCCACTCTGCCTGTCAAAAAAAAAAAAAAAAAAAAGTGCTTTCCGCTTTTCTTTTAGGTTCTTATTAAACCAAAACCAGTAACATTTCAAGCCACAGTTGTTAGTGAACAAACAAGACAACTGGTAACAGAAACATTACAGCAAGCATCCAGGGTGGCAGAGGCTGGTAATTCGTCTATTCAGGAAGGAAAAGAAGAACCACAGAGCTATACAGATAGTAGTTCCTCTTCTACAGAGTCTTCTCAAAGTTCCCAAGGTAAGATGCATTTTTCTTTTGATTTACACAAGTATAGCTGACATAGTTCCAAATAGAACTTGCTTCTAGGGATTTCAAAACATTCTTATATGCTTTGATTTGTCAGTTCTTTTAGTTTTATTTTTTGTTTGGTGGGTTGATGTTTAATCAGTGAACTGAAATTTTATTTTTGGTGAAATTTACCATTCTTTCCTGCATGACATGTGTTCATCAAATAATTGGTAAACTTGAGGTGATGATTTCATCAGGTAGGTAAAGGTAACTGAATAGAACTGTGCCAATTCCCAGATGGTAGTTTTCGTATTTTTCTTGTTTGATTTGGGTAAGTAGGGAGCGAAGCATGCAAGAAAGTGAGTTCACCTTTGGAAATGGTTGTTGCTGAACCTTGAGAAAGAATCAAGGTGGCCAGAGGTGGCCTGAAAGTGAGCAGTAAGTAGGGTGATCATAGATTGTAGTTTGCATGGCACAAGACCTAGTTTCTATCTGCTGTTCCAGCATAATTCCCTCTCAGAAGTACCCCCAGATAATTGCATGATTGTCCTAATTATAAGCAAGACTCCCCACAGAGTCCTTGGTGCTTTTTAGTTATGCTATTCTTCTGGGAAGGCTCTTGAAATAAACTCATGATCATAGCTTTGAGACCTTCTTTGAATCTAGTATTCATGTCTCTCCGTGATCTTAACAGCCCTTACTGTCAGAGTACAGATTAAGTACCCCTTATCTGAAATGCTGAAATCTAGAAGTAGTTCAGATTTTGTATTGTTTTCAGATCTTGGACTATTTCATGTATATAGTGAGATATTTTGGGGATGGCACCCAGCTTGAACACAAAACTCATTTTCTTCACAAACGCCTAATAGACATAGTCTGTAGGTATAATTTTAGTATGCCTGCATTTTTACTGTGATCCTTTATCACATGATTCAAGTGTGGAATTTTCCACTTGTGACACCTTATTGGTGCTCAAAGAGTTTCAGATTTTAGAGAGTTTTGAATATCAGATTTTTGGATTTGAAATATTCACCCTGTATATTTGTGCCTGTGCTTATGTGCTCAACTGCATGTAAGCAAAACTTTATCTACTCTTATTCTTTCCTCACTCACTTCATTCCTTCTTCCTGTCTCCTCATTACTCTCACTGGAGTGATTTTTTTTTTTTTTAAGATTTATTTATTTGAGAGGCGGAGTTAGAGAGAGAGGTCTTCCAACCACTGGTTCACTACCCAAATTACCCCAACAGCCGAGGCTGGGCCAACTTGAAACCAGGAGCCAGGAGCTTCTTCCAAGTCTCCCACTTGGGTACAAGGGCCAATCCCTTGGGCCATCTTCTACTGCTTTCCCAGGCCATGGGAAATGGCAAGTGGAGCAGCTGGGCTCGAACTGGCACCCATATGGGTTGCTGGCACCATAGTGCCAGACCCAATTTTTTAAAAAGATTTATTATATTTATTTAGGAGGCAGAGTTATAGAGAGCAGGGAGACAGAAAGAGGGAGAGAGGGAGAGAAGGTGAGAGAGATATCTTCCATCTACTGGTTCACTCACCAAATGGACACAATGATCATGTCTGGGTCCATCTTTGTCTCCCATGTGGGTGGCAAGGGCTCAAGCAGATGGTCCATCTTCTGTTGCTTTCCTGGCACATTAGCAGAGAGCTGGACCCAAAGTAGAGCAGTCTGGACTCCAGCTGGCACTTGTATGGGATTCTGGCATCGCAGATGGTGGCTTAACTTGCTGTTTCACAGTGCCAGCATCCTCACTTTTCTCATACACATTCTTCATGTGGTACAATCACTTTACTGTTTTAACTCTTCTATAGAGTCTTCCAAGATTAGTTTTACATTGTTCATTTTGCTGATTATTCCATTAATTCACTCTGACAATTACTTACTAGTTTATACTAAGAGTTGTGCTGTTTTCTATAGAGCTTGAGTGAAATATAATTCTTGCCCTCCAGGAGTTTAAAATTTTATAACAGGGAGTTAAAATATATATATACAATTCTAGTATAAGAATTTTATTAATGACAAACAAACAAACAAACAAAAAATGCCAAAAGCTGAATGTTCACACTGCAGTGAGAAGATTGGAAAGCTTCATGAAGGAGGTGGTAGCATTTAAAATAGTCTTGGAAAATTCATCAGTGAAAAGTAAAGGAAAATGTTGACTTCAAAAGATAAGCAATATGACACTCATTTCAGAATGCACATAGCTCCATTCAGCACATTATCAATGATAGTAATATTTTGTGAATCAATTTGCTGTCATCCGATGCTGACTATGAATTAGTTTATATGTTAGTTAATGGAATGATAGCTGATTCTTCAGTCATTTCTCTTTTTTTTTTTTTCAATTATTTCTTTTGGATCTTCCTGATTTAGTATATACAAATCACATTGTTAATTCAGCCGATTGGCTGCTTTTTCCTCTTTTATTATTTCTGTTTTTATATTTTTGAAAAACAGAAAGAGACAGATGAAGGGAAATCTTCCATCCTCCTCTGAACAGCCAGGGCTGAGCCAGACACTAGCCAGTAGTCCAGAACTCAATCCAGGTCTCCCTCATTGGTGGCAGGGACCCAAGTACTTGAGCCTCCTAGGGTATGCATTGGAAGGAAGCTGGATTGGAAGCCTGGTAGACAGGACTCAAACCAGGCACTTTGATGCGGAGTATGGGAGTGTTAAGTAATCATAAATTACTTAATTACCATCCCAAACACCTACCCCATTCTTCTTTTAAAATCTGCAGTTTTTGAGTAATATTGATTTTTTTTTTTTTTTGCCTGTAAGAAATATTTTCATAGAGTGCAGGTAAGATGTTTAGTTTGTGAATTGATGTTGGAAGGGAGACATAAATAGTAGGTGTCTATAGATTCATAATATCAGTTCATCCTTTGAAATTGTTATTCTTTTTTTAAGGGAGTTGTAAGCCAGTTAGTAGTTTCTAAACATGCTACTTCATCAGTTGAATCTTCAGTTTTTATTGTGAGAGTGGGATAGATATTTGACTTCATATATTTTTATTTGTTTTACATTACTTTTTAAAATATTCTTTAACAGAAAATTTTCATAATTCAAAATAGGCATATCTAATATATTGACAATATAGCAAGTTTTTATAATTTGCATTTGTCCCTCCCTCTACTTCCTGTATGGTTCTTTAATGCATTCTCAAACAGACAAGTACTAGAGATATATATGCTATACTTTAAAGAGAAAGTGGTAGAAGTTTTGGTCAGTCTGATATACTAATTTTTAAATTATATGAGGGCAATATCTACTAGGAAAGTGAGTGGTACATAGCAGTCTTTTTCCATTATATTGCTGTTTTCATAGCTTTTAGCCACCTTTCTGTTTTTTGTAACTTTTCCTTTTGCTATCATTTCTAGCTTGCAGAAAAGTTGCAAGAATAGGAAACAGAACTCCTGAGCATACTCTTTACTCATATTCACTGCTTGTTTGTCTTTTGTCCTATTTGCTTTGTTGTTTATTCTCTGCTGTATGGGTATAATTTTTTAATTTCTTAGCTAGTTGAGAGTAAGTTGTAGATATCGTATTTCTTTACCCCTAAATACTTAACATGAATATTTGTAAGTCTGTATTTATTTATTTATTTATTTGAGAGAGCTACACAGAGAGAAGGAGAGGCAGAGAGAGAGAGAGAGAGAAGGAGGGAGGGAGAGAGGTCTTCCGTCTGCTGGTTCACTCCCCAGTTGGACGCAACAGCTGGAAGTGCGCTGATCCAAAGCCAGGAGCTTCTTCTGGGTCTCCCATGTAGGTTCAGGGGCCCAAGGCCTTGGACCATCTTCTGCTGCTTTCCCAGGCCATAGCAGAGAGCTGGATCAGAAGTAGAGCAACCAGGTCTTGAACCGGTGCCCATATGGAATGCTGGCACTGCAGGCAGCGGCTGCCCTAAGTCCATATTTCTTAAAGGGTTTTTCTCTCTAAGATACAATTATCAAAATCAAGAAATTTAATGCTGTTACTATACTATTACTTAATTACCGATATATATTCAAGTATCATCAGTTGTCCAGTAATGTTCTTTATTTTTCCCACCTCCTGGTCCACATTCCAGTTCAGATAATATATTTTATTTAGTTACACTAACAGTCATGGTTCTTTATTCTCCTTGAGTCTGGAATAGTCCCTTAGCCTTTCTTTGAATTTCTTGACCTTGATATCTTTGAAGAATGTAGGTCAGTTACTTTGTAGAATATTCATCAGTTTGATTTTATCTGATGTTTCCTCAGGCTTCGATTCAGATGGGAATCCCACATTTGATGGTAATGTCCTCAGTTTTGTCTTATGAAGAAGTACATGATGTCAGTTTGTCCTAATATTGATGATGTTAATATTGATCACTTGGTTGAGATGATATCGGCCAGTTTTCTTCACTGTGAACTTAGCATATTTTCTTTTAAGATTGATAGTAATTTATGAGAAGGTACTTGGGGACTATGTAAATTTATTCATCATCAAACTCTGATCTTCCAGTTTTAGCATCCATAGATTATTTTCTGAAGTACATTTTTCTTTGTACATTTAACAGTTGCCATTTTACTCTAAAAATCAACTTTTTCTGTTTTAAAGCTTTATTTATTTGAAAGGCAGAGCTACAGAGAGGCAGAGAGAGAGAGAGAGAGAGAGAGAGAGAGAGAGAGATCTTCTATCCCCTGATTCACTCCCCAAATGACTGCAATAGCTGGAGCTGTGCAGATCCGAAGCCAGGAGCCAGGAGCTTCCTCAGGGTCTCCCACATGGGTAAGGGGCCCAGGCACTTGGACCATCTTCCATTGCTTTCCCAGATCATAGCAGAGAGCTAGATCAGAAATGGAGCAGCCAGGACTCGAACTGGCGTCCATATGGGATGCCAGCGCTGAAGGCGGCGGCTTTACCCTCCACGCCACAGTGCCAGCCCCCTCAACTTTTTCTTGACTTGAGAATTTTCTGGTGACTTTGCCTACACAAGACCTGGAATAAGGGTGTCTAATGTCAGCAGGATGCCTTGATTTCACTTGTGGTCTACAGACTCCCTCACTCTCCCCACCTTCCAGAAGGCGGCGAGGCCCCATGCTTTACCCCTGAACTGCCTCCTCACAGGCTCGAATCTTTATCTTTGCCGTGTTATAAGACTGTCTTGATCTACCTGAAAGGGTTCATCCTTCCTCCAAGATGCTTCCAGTACTGAATTGTACTACTGTGTTAATGTGGACCATTTTATTTTGTCATTTTTGTTTGTTACAATCGTTTTCTTCTCTACTAGACTATTAACTTCTCAAGGGTAAGAATCTCACTCATCTCTGGATATCTGACTAGATACTCACTAAAAGTTTCACTGAATGAAAAACTTAATCTTGTGCAACTACGGCAAAGGATTAAGTGCCAGCTGTGTAAATGCAATTATCTTGCCTGACTCCAGAATGTTTTTTTCTTTGGGGTTTCCCCTAGCTGTGTAGTGGGCTTTTCAGACAGTACACACCTGGGCTGTTAGATACTGCTAGAAAGCTAGATGACCCAGCCTGATGGGTCAAGGGCATACTTGCGTGGGCCACTTACTGAAGATTGGGTCATTTGCTTTCCATACATCCTATGCTTTCCTTCTTAAATGGGTCTTCTTTTTTCCTCTTTGTCACACGGGAATGGGCTGAACTTAAAGGATTCTAGATTTATTTTGAAAAAGTATAAACAATTAAATGTGTGCCCTGCCTCATTCTGAAAGGTTTTAAAGTGGGCTAAATGAAAGATTGTATTAAGCAAATTGGATGAGAACAAGGAGACAAAGCCAAGATTGGAACTGAAAATGGAACTAGACATGAGGTGAATGCAGAAGTGCATTTTGTAGAAACATTGTTTTGAGTAGATCACAACCCAGTTTCTAGGATAATTTTTTCATGAAGACTTATGATCTTAGTAGGTCAGAGTAAGGGTGAGAAGTAAATCCAGATTAAGTTTGCTGAACTTTTCAGAGCTGTCATGTGCTAATATGCATTGTGGAAGATGAAGAGCGGAATATATGATGTAAAATGTCCCCCAGCTCTTTTGACCATGGAACCATTCTTTTACGGAACATCTAGAGGAACTAATGTTCTCTGGAACATATTGGGTGATGCTGTCTAGGCAGTTACATACTGTGAAGGCTATGAGCTTTGGGACAATGCTTCAGAGGGAAGGTACATTCTCCATCATAGAAGGGATATAGACATCTTAGGTTTAGTTTAGAAGAGAGGTTTTATATGGATAACATTTCTGGGAATCATTTTGTATAAGGAATGGCTAGTAGAGGCAGGATTGTTATTAGAGAAGAGAAGATGGAGTGGGTTGGGTCGGGGAAAACATGGGAGCAATTGTCAGTTAGCTTGAGGACCGTGATCTAGAAGAGGAAACCAGTTGGTTTTTTGATGGATACCTGGAGGGACACTATGCCCCTGAGTAGAAGTCCCAGGGAGACCTTTTTCTATTGGCATAGTGGAACAGAGATGGAAGGAGGTTAGTGAACAAGCAGGCGGTAGTGAGTTCTCTGCTGCTGGAGTTCCCAGGCTGCCAGGGATGTTGTTGTGAAGATCTTAGAATAGGACTGATGCTGGCATTAGGCAAATTTTAAGATTTTTTTTTTTTCTATCAGAAAAGTCTTAAGATTCTATGAGCATGTGATATAGGTATTTTGTAAAAAAAGACATCAGAGATATTTTTAGAGAGATGCCTAAATCTGCCTTTAGATAGAGGACTGAAGTGTGCATCTCTAGTACTAACATTTTACATGTGTCTAAGAAATACTGGTTAAATGACCTGCGTGGAAAAACCCTTGAGGGGCTGCTTTCCTTAAGCAGGTGGCTCTCGTGAGATCAAGTTCCTGGTGTCCTAGTGATCGCACTCTTTGCCTCCAGGGGCAGACTTGATAGGAAGCAAATTTATCTAGGTCTCAGAATAAGCCAAAAATAGTGAGAAGAGTCAGTCCAGGTGTGGTTTTCACTTCCATTCGCATGCAGGGTTTTGTGTCGCAGCTGTTGGGGTTGCTGCAGTGGTGTTTTGCTTTGTCTGAATATGGACAGAAGAAAGCAGAACACTCCCCCTAGCCTGTAAGGGGTGATGTTATTTGCGGTGATGGTCTCTGATAGGTGCTCTCATGTGGAAATTTGCTTTCCTTTTTCCTATTTCTGCCTTGTCTCTGCCAACACAATCTCTGCTTTCTTCTAGATAAATGTGTCTCAGGGAATTAGACTGTGAAGTCACTCTTTGCCTATATTATCATGAACATTTCTAAGGTTTGCATAGACGTAATGACTAATGAGTTCCCTTACGTTTCAGTTCTACGTGTCCACTTAGGATGAACAGAGAATAATTGTTATCTGCTTCATATGGCACCTGGTATTGCAGGATGGTGTCCTTTAGCTCTCTGCTGTTTGTTTGCTTGTTTAAGTTTAACAGAAGTTATACATCCCTAGTGTGGTATTCTACTCAGTGTTTTGGTGGGGAAATAGATCACCAATTCTAGTCAAGTACAGTATATAGTTGTGGTTTTTTTTCCTTTAGGAAGATTGTTTTGTTTGAAGAGTTCCTCTTCTCTTCCCAATATTTTAGGTAAATTTGTGGCTTTCAAAAACATTTGGTTCATAAAGAGTTGGACTTTTCTGTAGTATTTGTTTTTGTTTTGGAGCTACTTGAATTCTTATCAATTTTCTGTATGCTTTTACTGACCATCACAATTCAAAGCAGTCCCTTGTTTTCTATATATTTGCCTTGTTTGTCCTAACCATTTTATATTTACCCTAAGATAAAAAGTCATACATCTTCATTTTATGTTTCCCCTGTTATAATTTCAATTTGAGAATAGGAATCACACCTTTGTATCTTCCACACTTTCCATGTGGTAACTTGGGCAGGAGAGTTTAGGAAGTTAGCAGTGGTTTAGTCTACGCTTCTTATTTTGTAGATGGAAAACATAATAATTAATTTGTTGCTTGATCTCATGCACATTTAGTATTTACTTGCAAACCTGTACAACATGAATGAGGGCCGTAATTTTCTTTCAACCTAACAAAGAGTCCTAGAGTGGAGCACAGTAGTGCTTCTGTTGTCCCTGATAGTTTATTCAGCTTATTTACATTTATCACTTCATTGTATCCTCAGAAATCCCGTGAAGCTAAGAGATGATTTTTTTGTTTCATTTAAGAAATAGTAAAGCTAAGACTCAAAGAATCAACCAGCTAATAATTCATAGAATTGGGATTATGACCCAAGACTTGGAACTCTACATGTTATAGTATTCTGTTATAGTATTCTGCTTCTAGGTCCTCAGATAAGATTTCCTCTCAGTATGTTCAGGCTGTGTTACAGAACACATTTTCTGGTGTATTGGGGGAAAATATAACTCCTACAGCATTTTGTTTTTATTATACACAAAGCACTCATCTACACTTATGCACACCTATTTATATAACAATTACCCCACTGAATGGTAACTTGTCTTTTTACATGTTTGTCTCCCCAACTAGACTGTGTGCTTCTTGAACATCCTCTGGTTATTCTGTGAGCACCTTTATATCTTTGATGACAAATGTAGATTCTGACACATAGGTGTCCAGTTTGTGGAATTAACAAATGGATGAATAAGTGAATTCAGAAATAAAGACATTATAGCCTCTGGGGCTTACAGTATTCTTGGGGAGATAATGCATGAAGTTTACAATAAATACAAAGATAAAACAAAACAAAAAAACAAATTGTTTTCTTTAAAGAGAAACTTTGTTTATAGGGTTTGTTTTTTCTTAACTAATATAAAACAGATTCCCAGCCTGTAGTTCATGTAATTGCTTCCCGGCGTCAGGATTGGTCAGAACATGAGATTGCAATGGAGACTAGCCCCACCATAATTTATCAGGATGTATCCAGTGAATCACAATCAGCTACTTCAACAATCAAAGCTCTGTTAGAACTCCAACAGACAACAGGTATGAATTCACATGCTCAACTGAGTGAAGCATGTTTTCTCTAGAGATGGGTTGTGCTAAAATACTACCACTGTTAGATATTTTTTGCCATTATTTGAGCACACTTTGCCCCTCTGGACTTGTTGATAACCATTGGTACAGTTTGTTTACTTGTTAACTCATTAAGATGTGCACAGGAACACTGAGGCACTGACTGGCCCCAGTCAGTAGAAGAGAGAGAAAAAAGGTTGTGCCCTGCCCTCTTTGTCTCCCGCTTACCGTGGACAGTCCTGTTGCCTCTAGCCAGCAGACCGGAGTAGGTCCGTCACTTCTCAACACAAAAGGAGATGCAGAAGGTTGCCATGTGCATCCAGGACTAACGGGAGGCAGGTCAGAGGGCCCTGCCATCCTCCTGGGTGTTGGAGAAGCAGTGTTGTGGTCAGAAAGCATTGTAAGGGCCCTTTCCAACCTTCTCACTTGTTTAGTGTCAGATTTATTTCTGTGTAGATTAGCCACTTGAGCTTCCATGCAAAGCTGTCCTTATTTGCTGAGATCCTATCATTATTTCTAGTTACTAAATATTTTTGATGAACTCTAGAACAAGCCTGTCTAAATTATACTGATTATTATATTAGGTCAAAGATTGTCAGAGTATATATCACGCAACCCTTTCATTTTATGAATAAGAAAACCGAGATCTAGAAAGTTTACCCAGTTGGTTAGTGACAGAGTGAGACTCCACATCTTTGGATTCCTAGTTCAATGTCCTTTCTACTTGTGGGGTGACTTTTATATTTATCTTGTTTTGTTTTGCTGTCTTTGTTTAAATGATTGCTTTAATTTTGTCACATTATATATTTAGTGGGAATGATCATTCAGAGGGCCTAGTTAATAGTTACTCTATATTGTAGTGTCCATCTATACTACCCACAGAGTACTGTCATTTAATATAAGTCTTTGGTTAATTCTTTTATTGGTGTTATTATTTTTTTTAACCTTAGGCATTTCCTGAGCTCCATGTCTTTGACAAATTGCCATTTCTGGTAATGCCTCACAGAGGTGAAAATTTTGAATAAATAGATTTTGCAGGAAAAGTGATAATAAGATAGAAAGGGAGTTTATTCAGGGAAACCATTCTTGATTCCAGACATTTTATCTTAAGTTTTTGCAGAAAAAGAAAAACAGTCTTTTCTTCATGCACAAAAAATTTTATTCTTTAAGAGTCATTGAACACATTATAACATTTCTTTGGAGATAATCTTGAATTTTTAATAGATGAAATTAAACTGGTGACTCTGTTGTGCTCTTCTGGGTAGCTGTGCCCTGGAGCAAACCATGCTGCATACTGCTTAAAATCCTGTTTTTAGGTTGGCGAACTAAAGACTACCAGGGACTAACTTAGAAGGGGAAAGAAAGCACCCTAGGGGAAGTGTGTACCAGGGAAATACCCAGTGGTTCAGCCTGAGATAATGAGCAGAAGGAAGGAGGAATGTTAGTGTGATTGCATGCGAGTCCTTCTTGCTGGTCGGCAGGTGGCTGTACAGGTTGTGTCCGACACAGCCACATGCGGCAGTCTGCCGTTTCCTCTTCAGCTCACTGTCTCCTTAGTCACGGCCAGCAGGGCACCCCAGAGGTCTGGTTCATTATTCCCATGGATAACTCTGGTTTGGGTACTTGTTTGTAATAGAGGTTAATGTTTCCCTTGACTTTTTTATTCAGTAAAGGAAAAATTGGAATCTAAACCACGACAACCCACTATTGACTTGAGCCAAATGGCAGTGCCTATTCAAATGGCCCAGGAAAAGAGACATTCTCCTGAGAGCCCGTCCATCGCTGTGGTGGAGTCAGAGCTAGTTGCTGAATACATCACTACTGGTAGGTGTCCTCCTAAAGTATAGTATTAAGGTGGGAGAGCTACCCCTCTAGATTTCAAGGGATAGTTGCTTGGGGGAGACTATATCCATTGTATTTCTACCTCTTTCCCCATTTGTTTTCAGAGAAAATTCACATCATCCTTGGGATTTACTCTTTCTTCAGTGACTAGGGAAAAAGTCAATAGAATGTTATAAAGTTGGCAAGTAAACAGCATCTGTGAATATAGGGCAGCACTGGCAGGGAGAAGATAAAATGTCTTCTTTCTACGAATAAGTGTTTATGTGTCTGGATATTTTAGTGTTGGAGAAGGTAGGTTAAGGGAGAAAGAAACTGTAAAATCCAACTTCCTTTTTTGAATGTAAAGAAAATAATATGGAATACCTTGAATTCCTCTAAGTATTAAGGAGTTGTGGTGGCAAGCAGATTAATTGTTTGCTTGAAATGTGGTCTGACAGCAAATGCTAGTGAGATTTTTGGATGGCATATGTGGAGAAGACAGACAAGAAGGATAATAGATTCTTTCACTCTGCTGAGACCACACCTGGAATGCCACCTTCTGTTTTGAGTGCTTCATTACCTTGAGATTTAGGATGGTTCTAAGGGCAGTTATGTGAATCATGATGGAGTTAGGAGAGATGGCTTGTGAAGCAACACGGAGAGAACGCCTCCTGTTTTTTCTTAAGCCCTGATTAAAGGAGAATATAAAATTATAATTATTTGAAGGATATAATGAGATACTATTAAGACCAACAGATTAAAATTACCCAAAGAGAAAATCTGGTTAAGATTATTGAAAGCCATCTAGAATCTTTTTTTTAAAAGAGATATTTAGCCAAAAGTTAGTTAAAACAGAGGCCAATGTGTTGGAGAACTCAGGGTTTGGTTTTGTTTAGTTTTGTTTTTTTAACCCTCTGGGGTTAAGCTAGATCATAACATGATGATTAGATGAAAAGACCTGTGATTTCTCCCCTTACTTATCCTTTTCAGAACGCACTGATGAGGGAACAGAGGTTGCTTTTCCCCTTCTAGGTAAGTGGTGTGCATCCATTTGTAGTGTCATTGAAGGTAAAAGATGATTGTGTGGGGGAACCACTTTAAATGGATGCGCTCTACTCTGATCTGGTAGAGGAAAGGTAAGCTCCACTTAGTGAAAGGAAGAGAGATTTTTTTTTTCCTGCACAGTAGTGAGATTTTTTTCTCAGAAATGAGCAATTTGATGCTGGGAAAAGTAGGAGTTATTTTCAGCAATAAATGACTGGTTTACAGTATTGCTGTGGACCAGTTAAGGTCATATCCACTGTTCTCCATATGTTCACCCTTTGACCTCTCACACTGTCTCCACCTATCATGCCTGCAGCCCTATTGTAATTTTCTTTAAAGTCAGCTGCCTTGTATCATTTTTTAGTGTGTGTTAGTTTCTTGAACTTTCCAGAACTCTGGGGAATTACTATGAAAACATTTATAGTATCTTGAGGGAGGATGATCATTAAATAGTTTTAGTTGATCTTCTTAAGTCCATTTCATCTCTTAATAATTATGATGATTAATTTGGGTAGCTTCCATTTTTAAAACTTCATTAATTTGTTTTTATTTTAAAGTCACTATAATTTGTTTTTTTTTCTCCTGCTCAATCATATTGTCAGTAATTTCTAAAGACGTTTTAATGTAAACCCTGACTCTTTTTCCAGTTCGGTTGAAAACATGGAAGATTTTATTAAGTTGTGTAATTTAAAATGTACATATAAAGCATACTGAGAAGTACCATAAGGTACTATAGTACATTTACAAAATCCTGGTGATGCTGCCTGTAACCTCATTTCACAAGGAGGCATCTGCATAGCACCAATAAAAACAAGGTGTTTGTGTATTTTCTTTGTGCAGTATCACCCTGACTAAGCTGTAGGGCTGTGAGACAGTGTCACTGCTTCTGTTGTTTGCATTGCATTTGGAATAGGGATCAAGAACTTATAGAATTTGTTTTGCTTTACTCAAAGATGTTAGGCTAGGGTTTCAGATTTGCTTGCTTTGATAAAAGTCATCTGAGAAAGTGAGTGCAAGTCACAGGAGGATGTAGCTTTAAGGGGTTTGTCCCTGCATTGTGACGAAAGTTTTCACAGTGCTTCCGCAGCCATTTCTCATCTCATTTTTGTAAAAACTCATTTATTTCCATGAGCAAACGGTCCTAGAGGAGATAAGAAGCTTGCTTAGAGTCACACACCTCATTAGAAGGGCAGGTTTCCATCTTTGGCCCCTTGGCTCAGAACACCGCGCTTTGTGGTGCAGGCTCACAGCCGTTGATTTAGAATGACTGCTGGTTACAGATGTTGTCGCAGTTTCCAGAGAAATATGAGCACCTCTTCTGTTTTCAGTCAGCCACCGCTCCCAGCCCCAGCAGCCCTCGCAGCCCCAGCGGACCCTGCTCCAGCACGTAGCCCAGTCGCAGACCGCGACGCAGACGTCCGTGGTGGTGAAGTCCATCCCAGCGGCTTCTCCCGGCGCCATCACCCACATCATGCAGCAGGTTGTGTCTCTTCTGTTTCTGCTTTTCTCTAGAGCCTCAGTTCGGAAATAAGATTCAGTTTCATCTCCTATTTTAAGAGGAGAAATAACTGAATTGTTGATTGTTTGTTTAATTCTTTCATCTGTGAGGAGTAGAGGAAATGAATTGAGGGTCTTAATAGCAGAAAATAATTAAGAAACCATATTCTTTAATTTTTTGTGAACTGCTAGCATTTCAAGAGGGTGGGGCTGTTTAGAATGAATCTAATGACATCAGAATTGGTCACCATTTCTGTGTATTTTGTTCTTTTCGAATAATTTGTCATCAGAGTAAAAAAGAAGTGCAAAGAAAATAGCTATTTGCTGCTAGGTTTGTTTTGTTTGGTTGGTTTTCTTGCTTTTATAATGAATTCTCATGGGAACATTATGAATAAGTAGGAAAATGAATATTTGGCTTCTTTAACTTGATGTGACCCACTAGGGAGGAGGAGATTCCTCAGGAAGGAGAATGAGCTAGTACAAAACAGAAGTATCTGTTTTAATATCTGGGGGATAGGGAAAAAGAAGAATATGTGTATGAGCTGGTTTTATGTCAGATACTGTGCTTTGAGCTTTAAGTACGTTAACTTGTTTCATTCTCACCCTGATCCTCAAGGTGGGTGCATTATCCCTACTTTACAAGTGAGGAAACCCAAGCTCACTGAAGTTAAGTAACTTGCCCCAGGTGGCAGAGCAGGACGTAAGCCCAAAGTGAACTGCCTCTGTTGTATACTTATAGTCTGGATAGCAGATTTACGCGTGACTTACTCTTCAGTAGTAACGTAAATCACCATCACTCAGCTGGTAGCCTTTGGACCAGCTGTAGGCGCAGCTGTAGGCACACCGTCTGAAAGGTGAAGAAATGTTGACTTAAAAACCTGTATGTGTAAAATCATCATGCAGTAGAGGAGGATTCTAGCTAACTCTCAGAATGGGGAAGTTTTGAGGCAGTGGGAAGGATGGAGATAGCACAGATCTTACTGTGTCACTGAGGGAAGCCAGCTGGGCCGATGTTTTGCTGGGTGACAGGTCTCAGCCTGGAGTCTGGCCCTTACCTGGCAGGTCCTGACCTTGACCTTTCTCATGACCCCTCAGAGGTCAGACAGGCTGGCCTGATGGCGCCTCCTCCTCCCACTGTTAGAACTGACACCAAGCAGTCTCCCTCCCAACGGTCACCTCCCCAGTCTCCTTCCCTCCTGGGAGCCAGGTCTCTAGGAAGCTGGGGTGGGGGTAGAGGATGTTGGAATCTGAGCCACAGGCCTGGGAGGAGTAATTGAGAGAGTGGTGGTTCCCGCAGACCTTGGTGAAGCCTGCAGGCCCACCACCACCTGCCAGGGAGGCCCTCTATGGGGTCTTGGGTGGGCGTGTCTCAGAGACAACACCCCTCAGCTTCCAGACATGGCCACAGGGGGCCTCTCTGACCGGCAGCTTTTTTCTGGCCACTTCACTCCTTGGTAGCGGCGTTCTTGCTTTAGACAGGTCGGCGTCTCCTGCAGAGCTGGGGCAGCTAATTCCTGAGCCAGGGAGCCCTTCTCTTCTCTTTCTGTGTTGGGCTGTGCTTGGAGAGCCACCGTATTCCTCTAATCTGTGAGATCTGGGCCCTGTAGTAGTGAGTAGACCAGTGTTTGAAGTATTAGTGTCTAAGGGTTGAGATTACAAGTTTCTATCTAAAAGCCCCTTTTAGGTTTCTTGGTCTTTTTAGGCGCTTTTAAAAAGTGTTGACTGAATCTCTTAAACAAGTCTTTTCCAGTTTGAGGAAAATGTAGCAATGTAGGTGTTTTTCTTATTTCATTCTTACTTTGTGCCTTTTTTACTTAGGCATTAAGCAGTCACACTGCTTTTACCAAACACAGCGAGGAACTTGGAACTGAGGAGGGCGAGGTTGAAGAGATGGACACTTTAGACCCTCAGACAGGTCTGTTTTACCGATCTGCCCTGACTCAGTCACAGTCAGCTAAACAGCAGAAACTTAGCCAGCCCCAGCTGGAACAGACTCAGCTGCAAGTGAAAACTCTGCAGTGCTTCCAGACTAAACAGAAGCAGACCATCCACCTGCAGGCAGACCAGCTCCAGCACAAACTCCCGCAAATGCCCCAGCTTTCCATCAGGCATCAAAAACTCACCCCTCTCCAGCAAGAACAAGCACAGCCCAAGCCAGATGTACAGCACACACAGCATCCCATGGTGGCCAAAGACAGGCAGCTTCCTACCTTAATGGCACAGCCCCCGCAAACTGTAGTACAGGTGCTGGCAGTGAAAACCACGCAGCAGCTCCCTAAACTGCAGCAGGCTCCGAACCAACCAAAAATCTACGTGCAACCCCAAACCCCCCAGAGCCAAATGTCGCTCCCAGCTTCGTCAGAGAAACAGCCGGCAAGCCAGGTAACGGAATATTGATAGCATGCAAAGTTAAACTTCTCTGTTCACGGAAAAAAAATGAGAACATCACGGCCCTTTCATGATAGCGGTGCTTTCTCCTGGCAAGAGGAAACCCAAAAGCCTCATTACGCTGGGGTTACTTTGCCCCGTCAGAAGGTTGACCTTAGGGAAGAAATGCACGCATTAACCTAGGAGGAAAAAAAGCGTAGCGCTCAGAACTTGATTTTCCAGGCAGTTTTTAATGAAATCACTTCAGCATTGACCGACAGTATGTAGAAGCGAAATCCCCGAGTTACGTTTTTTTTAAGTATAAAATATTTATTTCAATGCCTGTGAACTCTCTGTTTCTGTGGCAATGAGACTTAAGTAAATCGCAGTATTTTAAGGAACTTTATTGACATCTTCCTTTGTAGTTTCCATCATCGCCATCTAGTTAATGCATCATTTATCTTCTAAATTTATGTTCTAGATTGCCGAGGAATTATGTAGATTTTTGGAAGAAAAATTATTTTAGAAAAATCAGTGACTTGAGTGATATATGTGTGTATGTGTATACCGTAAATGCATATTTAGAGAGAATATGTTTGTATAAATGTATTTTGAAGCAAAAGATCGAAACAAAAGCTTTTTATTTTAAAAAGTTGAAGATTATATGACATAACTTGAGCCAGGTTGAAGATATACTGTGTGGGGATATAAATCCTAAAGGAAAACTAGGCTGCTGGGACTCTGTTTTTCCTTTATTGCTATAAACCTTGGCCGGCTGAACAAAGGTTCTTTCAACCCTTCTCTTTCCCTAGGTTCCTTAAAAGTAACCAGGTCCTTCCCATCCAGCCCTCTTACTGGAGCACTGAGCTTCAAAATGCCTCCCTAGTCTACTGCCCTAGTATACTGCACGAATGTTTCTTTTGCCATGCTGTCTGGGGTGTTGGATTAGGTTTCTTCAAAGAGATGTAGCTATAACACACACAACCCCAATTTATTTTCAGGTGGAGCAGCCAATTATAACCCAAGGATCCTCTGTTACAAAGATAACTTTTGAGGGGCGCCAGCCTCCCACAGTTACAAAGATAACTGGTGGCAGCTCCGTGCCTAAGCTGACAGCACCAGTTACAAGCATATCTCCCATTCAGGCCTCTGAGAAGACAGCAGTGTCAGACATTTTGAAAATGTCTTTGATGGAAGCTCAGATTGATACAAATGTAGAGCATATGGTAGTGGATCCCCCAAAGAAAGTTCTTGCCACTAGCATGCTCACTGGTGAAACAGGATCATTACCCTCCACCCACATGGTGGTGGCAGGGATGGCGAATTCCACTCCCCAGCAACAGAAATGTAGAGAGTCCTGTTCAAGTCCATCTGCTGTTGGCCCTCCCCTAACGACAAGGAAAATCGATGCACCAGGAGTGCCTCCGACAGGCCAGTTCATGCGTATTCAGAATGTAGGCCAAAAGAAAGCTGAAGAGAGCCCCGCAGAAATTATCATCCAGGTAAGAATCGAAAGGAAAATGAGAAATCATGGGCACCTTGGGGGTTGTGGGTTTGGTATATTTGGGGATGTCACAGGAAGAGTGAAGCCAAGATGGCAAGAAGACACAGAGATTATCTTTGAGACAGCGTACGACAAATTTGCCTTAATACTTATTACAGATAAGCAAATTTATTTATTTTCTGGAGGAGAATCAGAAAATTGATGGATGTTGTCACACAGCACACTGTAGAGGCAGTGGAGGGCCCTGAGCCCGTGTGTCAGCTTGATTTTTAAGATGCGAGCCATACCTGCCAGTGTGCTGACTCAGCAAGTCAGCCCGGAACACTAGCAGTTTCCTGGGTTCAAATTTTGGGCTTCTCAGTCTTTGGTCGAAGAATCTTGGAATATAACTGAATTGCACAGGGACTCTCCTTGGAAAAACAGTTCTGTTCTTGATCTAAATTTGTGGTTCTTAGAACAATCAAACCTCAATTAATTGGAATGTTTGGAGAAACATGTTCTGTGGGGATATTTCTAAGTAATTTAATTGTGTAATTTAGGATTAACCATACACTTGGCTTTTTGTTTCAATTGCTATTTTAAAAATCCTGTTATGGTTATTGTCACACCTTGGTAAGTACAGGCTAGTTTAACATAATGGAAGTATCCATAGTGGAAATATCCATAGATCTTCCTACGCCTCACATTCCTTTCATTCTAAAAGTCATCTGTCATCACACATGATAGACCAGGTTGAAGAGTTACTGAGTCTAGGCTAGCCTTTGGGAATTGTGTTTTTTTTTTCTCTCTCTCTCTCTTCCTCTCTGTCCCCTAACCCCCATTGATATTTTGTTGGTTTTTTTTTTTTTTTTTTTTTGACATTTTGTCTCTTTTTTTTTTTTTTTCTTGCTAAACTGGTACTTTGAAAAGTATCAGGACAGCATAACTTAGTTAACTGAGAATTTGGATTTATTGAAATATGGAGAGCCTAGGGTTTGCCATAAGTTCATTGTGGTCTGACTTGAAAGTTCTTATTGTAAACCAGTGTTAACCCAGTTCAGCTAGATTTAATTGTGAGGAAATGTAGAAAGGCAAGTAGAAATAGCCATCGAACTATTCCAGTAATTTGTTTCCTTCTGCAAAAACAAATGGTAGTGAATTAAATAATTATGGACAGAAGAATTTGTTGTGATTTGTAAAATTTTGCCCTGAAGAGGTAGGGTACGAGGGAAAGTGAGTGGTTCCCTGGCTGTGTGGCTTTGGGCAAGGCTGCTTAACTTCACCCTGCCTTAGTTTCCTCATCACTGATGGGAACAAGAAATGCCTGCTTTATAGGATTGAGGTAAGGGTGACATGAAATTAAGCACCTGGCACAGTACCTGACTCATAGGGATTGTCTAATAGGTGACCATTTTTACTCAAATTCACTGTGGCTACTAGGGATTTAGATTGGTATTCTCAGTGAATTAAAGATTATTTTGGATAGCTTATTTGGAAAGTATTTTTCTGTATTATGAACGGGAGTGAGGATGTAATTTGCTTTGAATCCAGGATGGTAGCTAATAAACGGGTTCTGTGCAGAAGTCGGAGCGAACTTGTAGCACGTCCCATGTGCTGGGAGTGCTGTGTCAGAGGGAGGCAGCAGAATGATAAGAACCAAGGTTTTGGAGTAAGAGATTCCTTGATTTTGATTTCCACTTACAATCATTCCGTAACAGCAGGTAACAGGCTTTAGGCAGCTGAGTTTACCTCTGTGCTTGTTTCTTTACCCGTGAAATGGAGACAGTAACAGCTGTCTCACAGGGTGGTATTGAAGATGAAGTGAGCAAATGTCTGTGAAGCGCCTGGTCAGGCGTCTGAACCAGAGCAACACTCCATACAGCTGACTCCCGTTGTTCTACGCCTCTCTAGTGTACTGTTAGAATACTTTCAGTTCTTACCGTTTGTTTTTAACTTTCATCTAAATTGCTGATTTTCCTGATTCAGTAAAATACCTGTGGGAATGAGTGGGGGAACACTGAAGGGCTTTGATTCCCTGAAGAATATTCTATAAAAATTCAGTGTGCTTGATATGAAATACTTAGGATGAAAAGTATTGTTTTGAGTAAATAGAACATCTGTATTTCATTCATTCTTTCACTCATTCATTCCATGTGTGTTATTTAACTGCCATGTTCCAGGCATTGTACTAAGTGCTGAGGTTGGGTAATAAACAAGATGGATATATTCTTCTATCTTGACAGAGAATTCATAGATTCTTAGAACTGGAAGAATCTTTAGAGCATATCTCATTTAACTAATTGATGTTATAAGATTAAGCTAAGGCTAAAAAAGTGGAGTGACTTGCTTAAGAAACCCACAGCAAGTCAGAGCCAGAGCTGAATGAAAATCTAGGTCTTTTTACCCCATCTAATACTTTTTCATAATACTCAACTATATGAAAGTTGGGGAGAAACAAACAAAACTCCACTACCCTCAAATCAATGCCTGGGCATCTGTGTTTTTCTTGGCAATGGTATAATTAAATTTTCACCTCCTCCCCAGTAAAAGATTATTTTGGTCAGGTGTGTTTACAAAGTGCTGACATTCAACTTTGTTCTGAGGTTTTTAACAATGTAGCATTCGTGTTATCAACTATTTAGTGAGCATCTCAGCCCTTCTTCAGGGTTCTGGGCATCAACAATGACTAAGATAATCAAGATCTGAGTTCTGTTGGTACTGTCTTAAAGCTTAAGTTTCAAGGGTGAAAGCAATTTACCAAGCAGATGATAACCACGAGGAAGGGAACGAAGCAGTGTAATATACATGTAGGGTGTAATACTACTTTGGGCTGGGGAAGGAAGGCTTCTGTAAGTATTTGTGCTGAGATGCAGATGATAGGGTAGGGCCAGCCTTGCAAAGTATTCCCGGAAGAGGGACAGGCAAGTGCAAATGCCCTAAGGTACAAGTGAGTTTGGCATGAGACTGGAGCCATGGTAAGGAATTTAACAAGGCAGAGTGCCCCTAACGTCACTCCCAGTAGGTGCTGAGGCCCACACTGGCTGCTCATTTGCTGGGTGTTCATGGTTTAAATGGCAAGTTTTAGCCTCGGTTGTTCCTCAGTGCCTTTACTGCTCTGATTTTCAATATGGATCACTGCAAATCACTTCCCCTTTGAACCACCAAGAGGCTTAAAACATTCTGTGATGTCAGCAAATTAATCATCTTGTAGATCAGAAAAAGAAAAATTTGGGCAACGCTTACATATAAATTTGCTGAATGATCAAATGAAAATACTATTACAAGTCTGTCTCCTGAGTTAAGTAGCCTCCTTTGTTAAAAGTAGCCATAAAGGGTTAGAAAGGTCACTTTTAGTTGACTAGACTTGGGTTTGAATACCAGCTTTAACCCTGACCAATTGTGTGACCTTGATTCATTCCTCACCCTCTCGGTGTCCTATTTGTAAGCCGGGAGTAGCAGTTTCCCAGTGGCTGCTGTCATAGGGAGTAAGTGAGGTGTCCTGTGTAGAAGTCCCCAGCAGAGTGCCTGGCATGTCGTCTTCCCATCAGTGTCCGTTTTCTTTTCCCTTCCTTGGTGTTACTGGGGGAAGTCCTTCGCTTTCCCTTTCTTACCATAAAGAGGCTCTCCTGTGTCTTCTCTTCCAGGCCATCCCCCAGTACGCTATTCCTTGTCACTCCAGCTCCAACGTGGTCGTGGAGCCCAGTGGGCTTCTCGAGCTCAACAACTTCACCAGTCAGCAGCTGGATGACGACGAGACAGCGATGGAGCAGGACATAGACAGTAGCACGGAGGATGGAACGGAGCCCAGCCCCTCTCAGAGTTCTGCTGAACGGTCCTAGTGTTTTGGCCACAGGAGTGTGCACTTTAAAACCTGCTTGGTTACCAAGTGTCCAGGGAATCGCATATCTTGATGTCTAAAAAAGCACTTTGCTCATACTTGGGCTGTGGACCCTGAAATGGTAGTGTTTCAACAAGATATTGCTGCAGGAGCAGCATTTTAAAACAAGACAAAACTCACAGGGGAATGTACTTTTTTAAAAAAATAAAATAGAAAAAGAAAAAAAAAAGGCAAAAGAAAAAGATGCACATCTACAGTGACTTAAAAGCTGATATTCTTTCTCTGTGGGACCGGGGCCGATGGAACAGTTCTGTTTGGCAATGGAGAGACTTTTCCTGCGAATGTTCCTCAGCTGGTTTCCACTGAGCAGAATGCCATCACAAAAGGCGAATGTGAATAGTTTGTATTTTGAAATGATGTGACAAGAACAGGTTTTTTGTTTTTGTTTTTGTTTTTTTTTTTTAAAGAATCTTGTATGTTTTTTGCAAATCCCTGGAAGTGTTGAATTGGTTCACATTTTACATTTGCTCAGCTTATAAATAGCTAGAAAATACTGGCATTAAAGGATCCTGTTGGATGGTGGCGATGAGGTCCCTGCTCAGTGGGAAGTGCTGTCCGGGCGCTGTGCTGTGTATTCTCCTCAGTTGTGTGCTAATTTATTGTGTTGTTGTCCTTTGTGCTCCAGGCCACACACTGGTCCTCTATTTATTTAAGTGTGAACATTTCACAACAGGCCGTGTGCCTTCTGACAGATTCCTTGTAAACCAGGAGCATCTACCCTCTCCACCTCCCGTCTTTCTCATCCCTTCGTGTAGGAAAACTTACTAGAAAATGTTTCACTGTGAAGCAGAGGAAAAGAAACATTTTCTGGCCCAAAGGAAATGTTCAGTTATGTTAAGGAGGAAAGATTATTCGTTCATATGATGCTTTCTTAACATTGAAATTGCACATTCATGTTGGACTGAGATTTTGCAAATAACGTTGACATGCTTTGGTTTAAGCCCCTTGAAATGTATAAAAAGTTCATTTACAGTTCCAAATGTAATGTTTTTCAGCATTCTACCTTGTTAGGACACAGTTTGTTTAAGCAATATGTTTTGGTCCTGTGAGCGCCGTCTCTCCCAAGTGAAGGGCAAAGGGTGGGGGGGTAGGAGTGAGCTCTGCAAGTTGTGGCAAAGGAAACTAGACTTTCCATTTTTAAAAGTGTAAATAGACAAGTTTTTAACGGTTTTATATAGATTTCACTATAAATAAGCATTTTAAGACTGACAGATGTTGAACTGTACATACGTATATCAGCATAACTGCCCAATTTTTTGGTGCTGAAGTACTGTAAGTAATTCATCAACAGTCTCCTGATTTTTGCATCTACATCCAGAGAAGAAAGCTGTGATACTCTAATAAATGTCCACTAGAGTGACACTGAAGATTTAAACACAAGCATTTGTAAGATGCACCGATCATTGGTGGTTGCCAGCGTTTCTACTGGGTGATAGTGACTTACCCATAGATGGAGCTGTTGGGTATTATTTTATTGTACAAATTCATGTTTAAAAGCTTTGTGACTGTTTCTAGCTAGGTCATTTTTTTAATCTTCTCTTGGGTCATAGACTTATTTGAAACTCTGATTAAACTATGAACTCTCTCACCAAAAAGATAAACATGCCAGTATACATGTTAGAGAATACAGTTTTAGGGGTTCACGAGCCCCTAAGCCTACCTGTGTATTCCAGGTTAAGCCCTCTGTTTATGGTCGATCCATTACTTACATATGTAAGTTTTTATAAAATAAAGTCTCTTTTAAATATTCATGGATCAGGTAATGAGAGCAAATTTGAATAAAATTATGTTCTACATATACTGGGAGCATAGCCTATACCTGTGTCCCTTTGAAAATTTAGCCTTAACATGTTGCAGCCACTGGAATGGCGAAGGAAACCACTGTACTCTTTGTTTTTTTGAAAAAGTATTATGTATTAACAAATTATGCAGTGAATGATTTAAACTTGCTTTTCTTTCTTTTTTTTAGAAGGCAGGGAGAGGGAGAGCAAGGTAGTGCTGCCATCCACTGATTCACTCCCTAGCTGCCCACAGCCAGAGGTGGGCAGGTCACCGTCAGGATCTGAGAGCTCAGTGCGCATCTCCTGTGTGAGTAGCAGGGACCCAGCCACTTCAGGCGTCACCTGCTGCCTCCTGAGGTGCACAGTGGCAGGCAGTGTGAATCAAGAGCGGACACCGCACTCACACCCACGCACTCCACAACCGCGTGCACCCATCCCAGTGACTTCTTAACTACTAGGCCAAACGCTCATCCCATTTTTTAAAAAAATTTTTTGTTTTACAGGTGTTAATTCCAAATAGAGCATGAATTTTTTTGTATTCAAAAAATATTAATTGAGCACCTTCTGTTTTCCAATTACTGTTCTAAGCACTGGGCACACCATAGTGAACAAACAGAAAACCCTGCTTCTGTGGAATTTATAAACAGGGCCTCCTGCTGAGAAATGGTTATAAAGGATGAAAGAAGGAAAAAACAAGAGTGACTCTTAGGTTTCTTGATTATGTGGATAAATGATGATGTGGATCTCCAAACACTCTTTTATAAAATTCCTAGTGCAGTAGAGCTATTAGTATTTTCAATGTGTAAGTAAGATAAGCTGAAAGTGCTTTGGAGCAGTCGCTGTGATGGATATGCCGAGGTTCCAATGCAAATGATCCAGCATTAGGAGAGTCCCCACAACGGGTAAGCTGTGATAAGGGAACTCCGGTGTGAAGCAAATGTTAAAGAGTGCTGAGATTGCAGATGCAGTTTATGATGAACTTGGAGAACCTAGAAATGACAACGTTACTGATAAATCCACATGCCATACAACTCACCTAGTTGAACCATGCAGTTGCGAGGTTTTTAGTATATTCTCAGAGACAGGCAACCCATTGCCACAGTCAGTGTTGGGACATTCCCATCAGCCCTGGTACAGGAGAAACCCTGTACCTCTGAAAGCCCACTTCCACTCCAGCTCTAGGCCGCCTCTAATCTGTCTTCTGTCTCCATGGATTTGCCTGTTCTGTACATGTCATATAAATGGAATCCTTCCATATATGGTGACTGACTGCATTAACTTTGCTTAATGTTTTCACGTTAAATCTATGTTGGAGCACAGATCAGTGCTTTCATTCTTTTTAAAACATGTTATATTTAGGCCGGCGCCACGGCTCACTAGGCTAATCCTCCGCCTTGCGGCGCCAGCACACCGCGTTCTAGTCCCAGTCGGGGCGTCGGATTCTGTCCTGGTTGCCCCTCTTCCAGGCCAGCTCTCTGCTGTGGCCAGGGAGTGCAGTGGAGGATGGCCCAAGTGCTTGGGCCCTGCACCCCATGGGAGACCAGGATAAGTACCTGGCTCCTGCGATCGGATCAGCGCGGTGCGCCGGCCGCAGCGCATCGGCCGCGGCGGCCATTGGAGGGTGAACCAACGGCAAAGGAAGACCTTTCTCTCTGTCTCTCTCACTGTCCACTCTGCCTGTCAAAAAAAAAAAAAAGTTTATTTGGAAGGCAGAGAGATAGAGCTCCCACCAACTAGTCCACTCCCAAGTGCCTTCAGTGTTCGGGGATGGGCTGAGGCCAAAGCCAAGAGCCAGGGACTCCGCCTGGTCTCCCCTGTGGGAAGCAGGAACCCAGTTACTTGAGCCATCTCTGCTGCCTTCCAAAGTCTGCATTAGTGGGAAAGGGGAGTCACGAACTGGAGGCAGGACTTGAACGCAGGGACATCAAGATGCAGGCACCTTAACTGCCAGGCCCAATGCCTGCCCCCTTTCTTTAGGGCCATCCCATCACATAGTTTGTCCCAATTTTTTTAATCCATTCATCAGTTGATGAGCTTTCGCATTATTTCAAGCTATTGTGAATAATGCTGCTATGAATACTTGGGCACAAGTTTTACATGAGGTTTAACTTTTCAAGGGTGTGTGCCTAGGTAGGAGTGCGATCACTGTCACACAGTAACTGCGGACAGCTTTGTAGGGAACTGGCAGCCCGTGTTCCACAGCAGAGACACGTGTTCCGTTTCTGCCAGCAGCACGCGCGGGCTGCAGTTTCTCCACTTTTTGTCTGTCTTTTTTTTTGGACCAGCAGAGTTAGTGAGACAGAGAGACAGAGAGAAAGGTCTTCCTTCCATTGGTTCACCCCCTAAATAGCCGCTATGGAAGCCAGGAGGCAGGTGCTTCTTCCTGGTCTCCCATGCGGGTGCAGGGCCCAAGCACTTGGGCCATCCTCCACTGCACTCCCAGGCCACAGGAGAGAGCTGGACTGGAAGAGGAGCAACCGGGACAGAATCTGGCACCCCGACGACTAGAACTCGGGGTGCCAGCGCCACAGGCGGAGGATTAGCCTAGTGAGCTGTGGCACCGGCCCCACTTTTTGTCTTTCTGATTGTAGCACCCTAGTGTGTAAAGTGGTACCTTGCTATGATTCTGCTGGTGACTTACAATGAACGGCTTTTCCTGTCCAGGTTGGCTGATAGTATGAGGCTACTTTGAAAAGTTTGTGGAAAATGGAATTAAAAGTTAAATTCATTTTGGTGCAGAAATGTTGAAATCCGTACATTTGAGGGGTCTTCCAATATTTCATTGAAAATATATACCAAAAAAACTATGTGTGGATATCAACTTTAAAAAAATTTTTTAGTTCCATTTCCCACATACTTAAGATTTTTTTTTTGAAAGGCAGAATTACAGAGAGGTAGAGGCAGAGAGAGAAAGGTCTTCCATCCTTTGGTTCACTCCCCAAATCATTGCAACAGCTGGAGCTGGGCCGATCCGAGCCAGGAGCCTCTTCCAGGCCTCCCACGTGGGTGCAGGGGCCCAAGGACTTGGACCATCTTCTACTGCTTTCCCAGGCCATAGCAGAGAGCTGAATCAGAAGTGCAGCAGCTGGGGCTCGAGCTGGCGCCCCTGCGGCGGCTTTACCCTCTATGCCGTAGCACCGCATCCCCTCCCCCCAAACTTTTTGCAGTACCCTCATCTACTTTTGAAGAAATACCTAGTCAGGCCTTTTACCCATTTTTCAATTGAACTAGTTTCTTTTTTCTTTATTTAAATTGAGAACTTTGGAAGTACAGGAAATGTTACTACTCTTAGAAAAGCAATCTGCTCTCTGCCAATGAATTCATCACCCTTTGAGTCTGAGTCTGGTCCTTCCTCTTTAATATGGCAGTTGCTGAACATTCTTAGCACTGTAGCTTTCGAGTTGAAAACTTGCTCTTTAAATCCATTTCTATTTCCTGTCCAAGGTGGTTTTCCCATAATACAGGGTGACGGTTTCTAACCCCGCAGAAGCGTCGTGAAGAGCAGGCGCCCAGTGCCTGTGTAATGCGAGACCCGGGTGCGTGCTCAGTAGCTTCTGAGTCCAGGAGTTAGGCCACTCTCACTTTAGAAAGAGAACACTGGGGCCTCAGGGGAGGCGCAGGATGCACCACAGTGCCCCGACTAGCTGCCAGTAGCGTCGTGCTGGTGCCACCAAACAGGACTGGCCACTGTGGGGCCGGAGGAGCCGTAACCTGTGTGTTCGTCAGCCTCAGGCACCTTCACGCAGAGGTGCTCAAGTCAGGTGGTTTTGTCTTAGTTCAATTATGTGTCACAAATCCCATGTAAGAGGAAGTGGAGTGAGACCTTTCCCAGAAAGGATGGTGACAGCTTTGCAAGACTGTAAGTTGGCGAGACTTGATGACCTATATACGGAAAAGAAGAATTGAAACATGGTAAGATCGGGTTTGTAGCGGGGAGGAGATGCCCTCGATGCTCCCACATCCACTCACTGAAAGCACAGGCTTGCTTTAAGGGGGAAGAAAAAAAGGCAGTCAAGGCTTGGTGAGCTTGGCCGGGCTCTGCATGGCTTGTAACAGCAGAGGGTCAAGTTGGAGAACTGCATTATCTGAGTCCTTGGGAAAGGCTGATACATCAGCAGGCTTCCACTGGAGCAAGAGCTGCCCTGCCTTTTCTCTCTCCTCCTTGCAATAAATAGTTTTCGGGACTCTCTGTGTGTGCACGCTGGGGATAGAGTCACCAGCCAGGGGTGAAAGCTCCATGTTCCGCAGAGCTTCCCACCTGGGAAAGGAGTCGTGTTAATCAGAGAATGAGAATGAAATGGGTTAAATCGTGAGTCGAGCTGGGGACACATACAGTACTATGATAGCAAATGCATGGGAGGTTGGGGAGGGCTTCCCTCAGGGGTGCAAAGAGGAGGGGGACTTGGAATCGGCCGCTGTGGCCGTGTGGTGGCAGCAGAGTGGCTGTATGGATCTTGCGGGTTATGAAGCAGATGTGAGACTATCCTAAGGACAGTGGAAAGTGAAGTAATACCATTGCGTAGTATTTGGAGTAGCATTGGTTCTTTAGAATGTCATTATTTATGTCAGTCTCATATCCTTATGTCGCTTTTACAGACATCTTCAGTGGTTCCCTATTGCAGTAGTCTGAGTCTGGCATTTAAGGCTCTTAGCTAAGGTCTCAACCCACACTTTAGATTCATATTCCACCTCACTACCCTGACCTACTGCTCACCTGCCCCCCACCCACTTTATGCTCTGCCTCTGAGAGTCTCACTCATTCCTCAAAAGTTCAGTTCCCCTCCTTTGTGAAGACTGCAGGTCCTCTACTGAGGACTCATCCCGCCCACTGCTGGCTGCCTCCCACGTTTGGGAGAAATGCATGCGTCTGTCCTGTGCGTCCCTTACGTGCCCGAGGATCCTCAGTCTGAGGAGGGACACCTGTCTTACTGTGAGAAGTTACCCCCTTCCTCCTGGGCGTCCTGGCGCAGGGGGAGGGGCCCTTTGCAGTCCCCTGCAGTGTGGCAGCTTTCCTTGAACTGTTGACTTCTAGGCAGTCACTTGAAAAACTACTTTTCAGCCTGAAGTGGTAGGCACTGAGATTTCTCAGTTCTTTTTCTCTTAGATCATTGAATTGAATCTCAGGCTCAATAGTCAAGTTTGCTTTAAAAAAAAAAAAAAAAAAAAAAAAGGAGGTTAATGAGGTCACTAATAATCTCGATGAGACTCACTGTCTCATTCCTCTCCATCAGTCGTACTCCTGTTGAGTCCTCCACGGGGATCAAGTGCTGTTTCCTCACCTGCTGTACTCACCAGTGTGTGTTCTCAACACTCATGCCATGGCCTTCTGGGGCTTCCGTCTCCGCGAGAGCATCAGCTTCCGAAAGGGTCGAGTGAGTCATTGAATATAGGCCGTGATGACGTTTGGTCAAAGACTAGCAGCGTGTTCTAGATTGTTCTAGATTATACCCAGTGATTGAGCTGTCCCATCCGGGCCTGATGGCACACGTCTCTGCACAGATCCCACCGGTAGGTGATGCCCGATCATATCCCTTGAGCTCCTGGGTCTCACTTGGCTGTGGTCTGGATATGTGGATGTTGTGTGTCCCTCCAGGGTCCATGTTAGAGATTTGGTCCCCCAAAGTCTCAGTGTTAGTAAGAGGGTGGGTACTTAAACCAATGATGGGATCTGTAGGTGAGGCCTTTGAGAAGTGATTGGACCACCTGGGGTCATTAGGCTGGAACCCCGTGATTAAATCCTGGTGGCTTTGTGAGAGACCACCCAGACACGTGTGTGTTTACCCCTTGCCGTGTGGTGGCTGCTCTGTGTCGCTGTGGGACTCAGCAAGAGCGCAGCCAGCAGAAGCCGAGCCAGCCGAGCCTGCCTGGTCGTTTGCTGTGAGCCAACCAAACCCTTTCTCCTGATCAAGTTACCTTCTGTCTGGCATTTTGTTGTAGACATGAAAAGCTGACTAATACCCTGTTCTAGCTACTGGAGAGACAGCAGTGAACAAAATAGTACAAAGTCCTTTCCCTGTATTGCTAAAATTCTAAGCAGGCAATAAATATAAATAAAAAAATCTGTGGTCTCTTAGTGATAATAAGAAAAAAATTGTGAAGGGGGAAATGAAATTCTCAGATGTGTGAGTGAGCGTTTAGACAGGGTAGACTAGGAAGGTTTACTGGGAAAGTGACTAGGAAGTGACAGAACTGGCCAGGTGCATGTTCGCATGGAGGGTATCCCAGGAGGCGGGGACAGCAAGTGCAGAGGCCCTGCGATGTGTGGTTGGCATGCCTGAAGGGCAGTGTGGAGAACAGTGAGAGAAGATGAGAATGAGTGAGGAGAGAGGAGTAGAAGGATGTAAGGGGAGAGGGAACAGGAAGCCAGCCCTAAGTTTCCCAGTGTTCATGAAAGGATGTTGGCTTTTATCACCTCTTTTTTTTTTTTTTTTAATTGGTATGATCATGTGGGCTTTCCCTTTGTTCTATTCATGGGTATTCATTTTCTATGTTGGGTCATCCTGGGGCACATCTCTCTTGGTGATGGTATATAACTCTCCTAATACGCTGCTGGGGCCAGGTGCTGGTTTTTGTTGGGGATGTTTGCCTCTGTAATCCTAAGGGGTATTGGCCTGTGACTTCCTTTGCTTGTGCTGTCTTCGTATGGCTGTGGGACCAGGGCAATACTGGCTTCATAGAATAAATAAATTCTATTTTTTGAAACAGTTGAAGGCTTGGCATTGGAGCCACCTGAGCTTGGACTTGCCCTTGCTGGAAGGTTCTGGATGGCCGTCAGCCCCTACTTCCTACCGGTCTCTCTATTCCTTAGTATTCAGTTTAGGTAGTTTGCTTCTAGAAATGTACCCATTTCATCTAGGTAATCTAATTTGTTGTTATATAATTGTTTACAGTATTTTTGGTATCCTTTTTATTTCTGTAAGCTTGGTAATAATGTGCTTCCTTTCATTCCTGGTTCCAGTTATTTGTGGCTTTTTTTAATTTTTCATGGTCAGTCTAGCTAAAGTGCTATCAATTTTGCTGATCTTTCCAAAGAACCAAGCTTTGATTCCAGTGATTTTGCCATTTTTCTGTTCTTTCACTTGTTTCCACTCTATTCTTTATATTTCCTTCCATTTGCTACCTCTGGGTTTAGACTTTTTTCTTTTTCTAGCTTCTCAAGGTGTAAAGTTTACTGATTTGAAATCTTCTTTTTTTTAACGTAAGCATTTATGGCCATAAATTTCCCACTGCTTTTGCTGAACCCACACATTTTGGGTTTTTTTTTTTTTTTCATTCATCAACAGATATTTCTAGTTTCCCTTGTGATTTCTTCCTTGACCCATACATTGTTTGAGTGTGTTTAATTTCCATGTCTGTGAATTTTTCAATTTTCCTTCTGTTGATCTCTATCTTTTCATTGTGGTCAGAGGAGATACTTTGTAAGCTTTCAGTCTTTTCAGAGTTACTGCGACTTAATTTGTGGTGAGTCATACACTGTGTCTGGAGAATGTCGCATGTGCATTGAGCAGAATGTGCATTCTATTATTGTGGCTGGAGTGTTCCATGTAAGTTTCCTAATCTAGTTCACACAGGGTGTCATTCAAGTCCTCTCTTCCCTTGTCCGTCTGTCTAGAGGTTCTGTCCATTACTGAAAGCGGTGTCTTGAAATCTCCACAAATCTCCATCACTACAGAACTGCTTCTCCCTTTAATCCCATCAATATGTGTGAACTTCCTATAGCTGGGGACTCTGTTGTCTGGTGCCTATATACAGATGCCCCTCAACCTATGATGGAGTGTCAGCATGAGTAGAAGACATCATGAGCTGGGAGTGCACTCCCTGTAGCTGGCCTCCCAGACACCACAGCTTAGTATTCTGGTACCCTAGAGAGTGTCAGCTGTTGAGCCCCGTGATTGCGAGGTCTGGGAGCTTTGTCACCGCCACTGCCCAGAATTCTGAGAGTGTTGTGCCACATGCTGCTAGCTTAGGAAAGTTCAGAAATCAAAGGTTGAAGTGTGCTTCCTACTAGAAGTACTTTTGTACCATTGTAAAGTCAACAAAATCGTGAAATGAAACCATGGTAACGCAGAGGCCATCTGTATTTATAATTGTTACGTCTTCTCGGTGAATATATCCCTCTAATACTATATATTCTTTTTGTCTCTTGAAGCAATTTTTGGCATAAAGTCTACTTTTCTGATATTAGTATAGCCGTGCCAGCTCTCTTTTTATCATTTGTGTGGACTTTTTCCATCCCTTCACTTACACTCTAATTGTATCTTTGAGTCTAAAGCAAGTCTTTCGTGGGCAGCATATTGGATCATGGTTTCTGTCTATTTACTTATTTTATTTGTGGGACAGAGACAGAGCTCATTGTGCTGGTTCCCTCCCCATATGTCTGCAACAGCTGGGGTGAAGCTGAGAGCCAGGGACTCAATGGCTCTCCCACGTGGGCGGCAGGGACCCGAGTGCTGGAGCCAACATCTGCTGCCTCCCGCGATGGCCATTAGCAGGAAGCTGACGCCCAGCCTGCTGGTTTAGATCCATTCTGCCAATCTCTGCTTTGGGATTGGAGTTCAGTTCACTTATATTTAGTATATTACTGATGGGGAAAGACTTGGGCAATTTGCTCTTTGTTTTCCATGTCGTCTTATCCCTCATTTCCTCTATTATTGCTATCTTTTGTGTTTAGTTGATTTTTTGTAATAAAATGTTTTTTTTTTTAAATATTTATTTATTTATTTATTTGAGAGGCAGAGTTACAGACAAATAGAGGGAGAGACAGAAAGAGAGGTCTTCCATCCACTGGTTCACTCCCCAAATGACCACAACAGCTGGAGTTGGGCCAATCCAAAGCTAGGAGGTCCTCCGGGTCTCCCACATTGGGTGAGACCCATGTGGGTGCAGGGGCCCAAGGACTTGGGTCATCCTCTGCTGCTTTCCCAGGCACATTAGCAGGGAGCTGGATGGGAAGTGGAGCAGCTGGGAGTCGAACCAGTGCCCATATGGGATGCCAGCACTGCAGGCAGAGGCTTAACCCACTACACCACAGTGCCAGCCTCATGTAGTAAAAAGTTGTAATACCCTTCTAATATTCTTTGTGTATATTTTTAAAATATATACTTCCTTTGTGGTTGCCATGGGGATTATACTGAGCATCCTAAATCTCTAGCAATCTGGTTTGAATTGATAGCAACTTGAGTGACAAGCACTTGGCTCCTATACAGCTTTGTCCTTCTCCCCTTGATGTGGTCATCATTTAAACCTATTTACATTATGTCCCCAATAACATGTAGAATTATTTTTGTGCCTCTGCCCTCTTTTCATTTAAAGCACCCCCTAGATTATTTTTTTCTTCGTTTGTTGAAAGTTGTCACAGTGCATTTATCTGGTGGCTTTTCCTGGTTCTTTTCTCATAGGTTGTAATCCTTTGCACACGTGGGCGCTGTTTGAGTTCAGCTAAGGTTGGACAGGTTTTCTAGAATGCCAGGAGCTCAGCAGACAGACAGATGGACAGCCATAGCTCTCCGTGCCCTTGCAGAATGCCCCTGTGCGCCCACCTGTGCCAGCACTTGCCCAGACTTCCGCTGAGCCCGGCAGCAGCCTGAGAGGCACGCTTGCGTCTCCTCCATGTGAGCCCTGGTGCCAGGATGCTCGGCTGGGCCCTCATTTCTCCAAGGAGCTCTTCCCTTGCTTCTTCTCCCAGGCCTTAGGGGGTCTCCACTTTGTCTCAGCCAAGATCTTTGGCCTCGGGCATCTGCAGGTTGTTTGTCAGCCCGATAAGGCTGCTGCTTTCCTGGCCCAGGTGGGTCCTGAGCTCGGGATGAGAGCGATGGCCGCTCCTTCCAGTAGCCCAGAGACACGCTGGGACAGACCTACGGTGACCTGCAAATACAATCAAGTCTGCTCTGCCCCTTCCAGAACCAGGGGCGCGGGCAATGTGGACTGGCATTTTCAAGATGGCTACCAAGCCAGGAAGTAGTGCCAAGGCTAGGGAAAATCCCACAAAGTTTTCCTACAGGGTTTTTTTTTTTTTTTTTTTTTTTTCTGTCTTATTTTTTAATCGTAAAATACACATAGCAGAATTTTCCATCTTGGCTATTTTTAAGTGCACAGTGCAGTACATTCACACTGTTGTGCAACCATCACCACGAACCATTTCCAGAACTTTTCCATCAACCCAGACAAACTCTGCACCCATTCAACAATACCTCCTTGCTCCTGTCCCCACCCCGGGCCCCAGCACCCACAGTTTTGAAGTTGCCTCTTTTTTGATGCAACATTCAGTTGTTCCTGTGACTCTTTGGCAATTTTCTGGAGTTCTGACAAGGTCGGCTCTAATGGTTGCTGCTTGTTTTCCGACGTTTGGGGTCAGGGGAGCTTGAGGCTGCTCCCCTGTCGTTTTTCTTACGTCATTCTCAACACCAAGCTTTTTCTCTTGAGCACCTTGAAAGAGTAGATTGGTCATCCGCTGGGGTGGGAAAGACAGTGCAACTGTCTGATTTAGGCGAGAACATCCAGGGCTCATTTTGGAGTATGTTAAATTCAAGACACCCAGCAGACTTCAAATAGAGAAATCAAGTAGACTTTAGAAAAGAAGGCCAGGGCCCGGCACTGTGGCTCAGTGGGCTAAGCCTCTGCCTGCGGTGCTGGCATCCCATATGGGTGCCAGTTCGAGTCCCGGCTACTCCTCTTCTGATCCAGCTCTCTGCTATGGCCTGGGAAAACAGTAGATGATGGCCCAAGTGCTTGGGCCCCTGTACCTGCGTGGGAGGCCCAGAAGAAGCTCCTGGCTCCTGGCTTCAAATCAGCTCAGCTGTGGCTGTTGTGGCCATCTGGGCAGTGAACCAGTGGATGGAAGACTCTCTCTCTCTCTCTCTCTCTCTCTCTCTCTCTACCTCCAAAATAAATAAATAAAATCTTTTAAAAGAAGAAAGAAGGACAGAAAAGAGGCCCAAAGACTGAGCCTTGGGATAGGGTCAGGAAGATGAGGCTGAACCAAAGAGACTAAGGAGGAGCAGCAATAAGGATGGGAGGTTCCACTGGAGCGTGTGGTGTCTTAGGACCAGGTACAGTGCTTGTGGGGCTAAGGCAAAGATAACATGAGAACTCGTGGGGCCGGCCACATGGAAGCCACCATCAACCATGGGAAGAGGGGTTCTGGTGCCACTGGGGCAAAACCAAGAAGCTGGGAGGAGAGAAGTGAGGATGGAAAGTCGAGAGACTCGAACAGTCAGTGGCAAGAGGTGCAGAGAGGTGGGAGAGCTAACTGGAAAGGCAATGGGAGTCCTAAGTTTGCTTTAGCTTTTTACATATAACACGTTGGGGTTCCTGATGGGGTTGATCCAATGGGAAAGAGAAAGTTTAGGACTCAGGAGAGGGGAGGAGCGCTGGTACACCGTAACCAGTGGGAGGGGCTGGGAACCCGTGCTTTGACCAGCAGAGGAGGAAGAAGTGCAGGAGAGAACCAGGCAGGGGTAGGTGGGGGTGGGTTGTTTGCTTTAATTCTCTGATGACTCCCAAATGCATATCCGTGACCTCCATGTCTTCTTGAGTCAAAACTCACAGCTGGCAAAGTCATCTGTGTCCTACATCAGGGTGCCTGCGTTTGATACCCACCTCCAACACCTGACTTCACAGCTTCCCGCCAGGGCAAACCTGGAAGCTTATGTGATGGCTGAAGGAATTGAGTCCCTGCCACCCATGTGGGACACCTGGGTTGTTCCTAGCTCTGACCCCACCACAGCCCCAGCTGACGGCATTTGGAGAATGAGCCAGTGGATGGAGCTCTGTCTCTCGCGCACTCTCTTTGCTGTCTCTCTACCTCTGAAATAGTTTAAAGAGAAAAGAAAACCAGTGCCTTGGGATATACCTACCTGGATTCCCTGAAAAGATAAGGTCTCTTCAAGAAGATCGTGGAACACGGAGTTAAACTCTAAGTTTATCTTGGTGCAAGCTGAATTTTTGAAATCCATGCATACTTCAAGTTGTCCCACACCAAGCCCAAGGTCTTTTCTCCTGACTCACTCTGTCTGTTCAACCTGTCCGCGTTATCCCACCCATAATGAGCAGCAGAGATGGGAACATGAATGGACACTTAATGTCTGGGCAAAGGTGTGGATGAACGAGACAGGCAGGCAGAGCCCCGAAGGTGGGCTGGTGGACTGGCTTGAGTATGAGTTGACTGGGGGCCCTGAACTCAGCACAGTCGCCTACAGGCTGTGACACTCCCTGGTGCCAGCAAAGCATTGTTGCACAACCCCAGGGCTGCCGGTCATGTTGCTCTTCCATAGTGTTGGGCCCTTCCCCCTGTGCACCTTGGACGTGGGATGCACTTCCCTCCTGACTGCTGACCCACAATCCCCTTTTCACCTTTCATCTCCAATGTCACCTCCTGGGACACTGCCCAAATGCTCTCCCCTTTAACCTTCTCATCTATGTCTTTTATGGCTCCTCTCACTAGTTCCCAATTTTTGCTCCAAGAGAGTTTTTACCTGAGAGTTGGGTTCATGTTCGTGCCCTTAGAACAGAGCATGGCATGGAGGTAGCATCACCAAGTTTGTCAATCAACTGAGCAAAAAAAAAACACCAAAAACCCCACACGTCATGCTGGCGTTAGGTCTGCCCACAGGTGCACAAATGCTTACTACCTAAAATGTACAAGCAAACCCCAGAAATAACATCCTCATCTCGGTTGTTTTTAGACGAGGATGTTATTGTTGGGAGATGTTTATGTATCATCCACTGTGGACCCAGGGGACAGTGCCCATCTCGTCTGTCATTTGTTCTGTCACTTCAAAGTGCAGGAAAACCATGGGTGGTGATTTTAGAACCTTATTCAGAACCTGCAGGGACTGAGTCATTCTGCATTGACGACTTTTCCGGATTGTGACAATTCAAATAAATTAAGCAACAGGACGTTGTTGTGGTGGTGTTGATTTTCAGCCTTCTAGACGGTAGATGTCAGGAGTCCATTATCCTACCTTTCTGAACACTAGCTGATCCCCGAGGATCGCTGTGATGAGCACAGTCCTCGCCATTGCCCAGCTCGGCACCAGGTCTCACTGGAGGAGTGCGGCGAGGGGCTCTGGCCCGGCAGGGGGGCTCAGTCTCTCTCCGGAGCAGATCCTGACTGTGGCCCGCAAATCAGAGAGAAGCAGGCAGGCCCTGGCACACAGGTTCAGAGGAAATATACTGAAAACACGTGCCATGCTATTGCTCTCACCAAGAACGGTGGGATGATTATAGACATGTAAGATAACGCAGATTCCAGAGCAGGGACGAAGAACATTGTTTCACACTGAGAAAGGGACAATCCTCAAAAGGAAATAAAAGCATATGCACTTAACAACAGAAGTTCAAACTATATGAGAGAAAAAATAATAGAGCTGCAAGGGGAAATTAACAAATTTGTAGCTTAAAATCTTCCCACATAGGGACCAGCATCATATAAAGCCACAGCCTGCAAAGCTGGCATCCCATATGGGCGCTGGTTCATGTCTCTGCTGCTTCACTTCTAATCTAGCTTCCTGCTAATGGCTTGGGAAAAGCAGTAGAAGATGGCCCAAGTGCTTGGGCCCCTGTACCCACGTGGGAGACCCAGAAAAGGCTCTTGGGCGCCTGGCTTCAGGTGGCCCAGCTCTGACCATTGCAGCTATTTGGGGAGTGAACCAGTGGATAGAAGACCTCTCTTTCTGTCTCTCCTTCTCCCTAATTCTTTCAAATAAGTAAATTAATCTTTTACAATTAAAAAAAAAAACTTCCCACATAAATTATTCCAGGTCCAGATAGATTTGTTGGTGAATCATGTTAAACATTTGAGAAAGCCTGACTCCTGGCTTCCAACCAGCACAGCTCTGGCCTTTACGGCCAATTGGGGAGTGAACCAGCGGATGGAAGACCTCTCTCTCCCTCTCTCTTTCTCTCTCTCTCTCTCTCCTTCTCTCTGTGTAATTCTACTTTCAAATAAACAAATAAATCTTAAAAAAAACCATTTGAGAAAGAAGGAATGCAAATTCTATGCAAACTCTTGCAGAAAGTGGAAGAAAAGGAACTACTTTCCAACTCATTCTATGAAGACAGCACTTACTTGATACCAAAACCAGACAAAAACATTACAAAAGAGAGCAATTCAAGACCTTTCATAAATAAATACACAAGTTCTACACAACATTTTAGCAAACCAAATATAGCTTTGAGAGGATCATTTATTATGACAAAGCAGAATTTATCTCAAGTATACAAAATTAATTTAACATTTGAAATGAACTAATGTTCATATTTTTTTTTTTTTAAAGAAGAAGGGTTATTTGAGTAGATGCAGAAAGAATGTGCTGACAAAATCCAGCAGGCAGTCCTAAGAAGAGCTCTGAGCAGATTGCAGACAGAAGGGAATCGCCTGCACCTGATGAGGGGCAGCTGCCAGAACACCCACAGCTAGCATCAGACTCAGGGCGAGAGAGCGAGTGCCTTTCTCCTAAGATCGTGAGCAAATCAGAGGTTTGCTCTTACAACCTCCACTTAACACTGCACTGGAGACCTGGCCCATCCCGTAAGGCAAGGCAAGGAAACAAAATGCACTCAGACTGAAGAGGAAGGAGTAAAACTCTCCATCGACAAATAGCAACCGATGTAGAATACACATTGGAAGCTGTAAAAAATATAAGAATGAACATGCAAGTTTGTTGAGGTTGCAAGCTGCAAAATGCACAAAAGATGATCAGTTGCTCTGTTTCACAAGTGGTGCTGGGATACTCGGTATCCACATGCAAAAAATAAATTTTGATCACCACCTCACATCATATACACAAATTAACTCAAAATAGGTGAAAAATCTGTGAGACCTAAAGTTATGAAATTCCTAAAAGAAAACATAGCTTTAAACCTTTATTACTTTGAATTAGAAAATAGTTTCTTAGCTATGAAGACAAAAACACAATCCAAAAGAAAGCATTAATAAATTTGCATCAAAACTAAGCAAATTTTGTTCATTAAAGGGCACCATCAAGACAGTGAAAAGACAGCTCACAGAATGGGAGAAAATATTTGCAAATCAAATACCTGATAAAGGTTTGGTGTCCAAACTGAAAAGAGCTCAACAATAAAAAGATAAACAATGTTTTTAACATGAGCAAAGGATTTGAATAGACATTTCTCCAAACATGGTCTACAGATGGCCCTGGGCACATGAAAATATATGCGGAACACCAGTAGGCATCAGGGAAATGCAACTCAAAAAACCACGAGGATACACAGCCTCACGCCCACGGGGCAGAAGTCACTGTTGGTGATGATGACGGTCATCATCATCACCACACCAGCTTACTGAGGATAGTCTCTTGTCTGGTTCCCGGCTCTGCAGACCCACGGTTCATAGAACAGTGTCTGGCCCATGGTGGGTGGCTGGACAAGAGCCCTCCAGATTGGAGAGAGCTGCCAGAGGCCCCGCCCTGGTGGCAGAAATACTGGTACGCGGAGCTGGTAGGAGTAGGCCAAGAGGCAGGAAGAGTGCAGGGCTGGTGGCTGTCTCAGTCAGCAGGCTGACGGCCTAGAAAGAGCCTAGTGCAGCAGGGGCAGGTGCTTCTACACTCTTATTTAATATGTTTTAAAAGATTTATTGATGTATTTGAAAGTCAGAGTTACACAGAGAGAGAAGGAGAGGCAGAGAGAGAGAGAGGTCTTCCATCCGCTGATTTACTCCCTAATTGGCCACAACAGCTGGAGCTGTGCAGATCCAAAGCCAGGAGCCTGGAGCTTCTTCCCGGTCCCCCATGCAGGTGCAGGGCCCCAAAGGCTTGGATCATCTTTTTACTGTTTTCCCAGGCCGTAGCAGAGAGCTGTGAAGCAGCCGGAGCCAGCGCTGTGGCGTGGCAGGTAAACCCGTCACCTGGAACGCCAGCATCCCATGTGGGCATCATTTCGAGTCCCAGCTGCTCCATTTCTGATCCAGCTCTCTGCTAGGGCCTAGGAAAGCAGTAAAAATGGCCCAAGTCCTTGGGCCCCTGCACCCGCATGAAAGACCCAGAGAAGCTCCTGGCTCCTGACTTCAGATCAGCTCAGCTCTGGCCATTGAGGCCATTTGAGGAGTGAACCAGCAGATAGAAGACCTCTTTCTCTCTCTCTGTGCCTCTCCTTCTCTCTCTGACTTTCAAATAAATAAATACATCTTTGAAAAAAAGAAGAAGAAGAAGAAGAAGAAGAAGAAGAAGAAGAAGAAGAAGAAGAAGAAGAAGAAGAAGAAGAAGAAGAAGAAGAAGAAGAAGAAGAAGTGGAGCAGCTAAGACATGAACCAGCACCTGGATGGGATGCTGGTGCTGCAGGTGGAAGCTTAACCTACTGCACCACAGCGCCGGCCCCCTTGATGGATTTTAAAAACTTGTATGCATTGAGGTTCATTTACTTTCTTGGCTCTTAAGTTCCATGGGCTTTGACAACAGCACAGTGCCAGGTATGCATCCCTGCAGAACCATACAGAATGGTGGTTCAATCCCCCTAAGACTGCCTTCCTCTCTGTAGTCAACTCCCACTCCCCGAATCCCTGGCAACCGCTGATCTGTTTTTCCATGTTTGTGGTTTTCTTTACCCAGAATGCCACATTTCTGAGATCAGATAGGATGTAGCTTCTTGGGTCTGGCTTCTTTCACTTAGCAGAACGCTCTTCGCAGTCATTCATAATTGTTCTGTGAATGAGTGGTTCTGTGCTTTTCATCACTGAATAGTAGTCCACTGTGCTGCAGAGTGGTGGTTAACCCCATGTGTCAGCTTGGCTGTGAAGGTACTTTGTGGATGTGGTTAGCGTCTCTAATCAGTTGTCTTCAAATTAAGGAGGTGACCTTGGGTAATGTGGGTGGCCTCAACCAGTCAGCCGAAATCTGTAGGAGCAAAAACCGAGGGTTCCCAGAAAAGAAAAAGAAAAGTCGTCCTTAAGCCCACAGCCCGCCAGGCTTCCCACATGCCAGACCACAACCACAGGACCCTGTTCCTTTCAGTTCTCTCTCTGTCGCCTTCCTTCTCCCATCCACCCTTCTCTGGAAAATCCCGACTCATAGCCACAGCGTGCACCTGCACCTATCGGAGGAGGGCACCTTGCTTGCTTCCTGTTTGGGGCAGTGTCGGGTGAAGCCGCCATAGCCATTCACGTGCAAGATGTTGTGTTTGGTTAAGGTCTCGTTCACTTGAATACATAAATACTGGGGGGTATATTGCTAGGTCATATGGTAAGTTTCTGTTTGCCTCGATGAGCAACTGTCACACGGGCTTCCAAAATCGCCCTACTATTTGGTATTGCCACCAGCGGCAAGAGAGACTTCCCGCCCCCCTCACCCCTGCACCCTGGTCAGTGTGGTTATTGTGCGGTTTGGGGGTTTTAGCCATTCTAATAAGCACATAGCAGAATCTCATGGCTGTTTTAATTTGCATTCCCCCAGTGCCAAATGATTTTGACTATAACTGTATTTTTAATTTTCACTTTTCAGGTCATTATTGAGTTTAGGTTTATATTTGATTTTTCATTTTATGAAATGCCTAATCAAGGTTTTGCTCATTTTGGGGGCCAGAACTGTGGCAGAGCAGGTGAAGCTGCCGCCTGCAGTGCCAGCAGCCTATATGGGCACCAGTTCTCATCCTTGATACTCCGCTTCCTATCCAGCTCCCTGCCAAGGCACCTGGGAAAAGTAGCAGAAGACGGCCCAAGTGCTTGGGCCCCTGCACCCACATGGGAGACCCCAGTGAAGTGCTAGCCACCTGGGGGGTGAACCAATGGATAGAAGAGCTCGCTGTCACTGTAACTCTGATTTTCAAGTAAATAAATAAATCTTTTTTTAAAAAAATGACACTTTTGTATTTGATTGTAATCTTTTCTTACTGTTTCTTGGAACCTCCCCCTGGATCTGTATCCGCCACGTGCATTCTTTTCTGGTGCTATGCATCGCCAATGATTTTCTTTACTTCTTGGCTTGCTTTTCAGCCTTTGATGTACAGAAAAGCTGTCTTTGACGCATCTGATTCATTTGTATTTAATTTGCATACAGATGGATTGGATTGCTAGCTGTCAATCATTTTGTACTCTATTTATCCCATCTGTTTTCTTTCCTCCTCCTCCCTTCCTCCTCTTCCTGTGGAGTGAGTATCTGGTATCATTCAGGTGTTCCTCACACTAGTAGAGATGTACGCTGTTTTTATCTTCTCAGTGGTTTCTTTAGAAATTACTGGTCTTTCCTAAATCATCCTGATCTTACCCAAATCCAACGTTGTCAGTATCTTCACCTCCTCTTCAACAAACAAGAACCTCAGAACGTATTTATCTTCCTTTCCTAACGCAAATGCTACTGCTATTGTGTATTTTAACACTGTATTTTGTTTAAAAATGTTTTGCTAGTGCCTTAAAACTGTGGAAAGCACTTACTTGAGGGTCAGAGAGACACAAAGAGAGCCTCTGACCAGCAGTACCCTCCCCCAGAAGCCTGCGGTGGCTGCGCACAGGCCAGGCCAGCGCCAGGACAAGGAGCGCGGTCCAGGCCCCAGCGCGCGGGCGGGAATCTGACTGCCAGAGCCACCCCCGCTGCCTCCCAGGTTGTGCTTTTGCAGGATGCTGGGGTGAGGAGCCGCAGGTGGACACCGGGTCCCGGCCCTCGGATGTGGGAGGCGGGCACTTCAACTGCTGGGCAATTACTTTTCAAAACGAACTTTGTCTTGCAGTATAATGTCTGTATGGAAAACTACATGTAGCAAAAATGTTGACTCAGTGAATTTTCACAGACGGCAAACATCCCCGTCACCAGCACTCAGAGCAAGACAGGAACTTCATCAGCACTCTGCGAGGTCCCTGCTGCAGGGGCCCCGCCGGCTCCCCGTGGAGCAGCCGAGCCTGGTTTTGCCTCCTCTGAGAAAGCCGTGTGTGCTTGCTGGCCCCTGGTTTCCTTGGCCCGGCGTGGTCTGCGATTCTGCTTCTTGCCTCCGGCTGAGGTCTGCTGTGTCTGATAGGATCACAGCCACTTTGCCCTTTCTATGGCAAATGCTCTCATAGTGGATTCTTTTCCCATTCTCTTGCTTTTTACATTTAAAGTGGGTTTCTTTCTCCCTGTTCTTTTTAAAATTTTATGCATTTTTAAAAAGATTTATTTTATTTATTTGACAGACAGAGTTACAGAGAGAGGTAGAGACAGAGAGAGAGGTCTCCTATCCACTCGTTCACTCCCCAGATGGCCTCAACGGCTGGAGCTGTGCTGATCTGAAGCCAGGAGCCAGGAGTCTCTTCCAGGTCTCCCACGTGGGTGCAGGGGCCCAAGGACTTGGGCCATCTTCTACTGCTTTCCCAGGCCATAGCAGAGAGCTGGCCTGGAAGAGGAGCAGCTGGGACTAGAACCAGCGCCCATATGGGATAATGGCGCTTCAGGCCAGGGCTTTTAACCTGCTGCACCACAGTGCGGCCCCACATTTTATGCATCTAGTTAGTCATTTGAAAAGCAGAGGGACAGGGTGGGAGAAAAAGAAAGAGCTCTTCCCCCTGCTGCTGGTTCACTTTCAATGCCTGCAACAGCTGGAGCGGCACCAGGCAGGAGCCAGGGGACAGGAACTCCGTAGAGGTCTCTCCTGTGGGTGTCAGAGCCCCAGCTGCTCAAGACCTCCCACGGTGAGTGGCAGCCGGAAGCTGAGCTGAGGGGGCACTCAAACCCAGACACGCCCACGTGACCTGCAGGTGTCTGAGTGGGGTCTGAGCCTCTGCCACACCTTTGCCCCTGAAGAGTGCTTCTTCGAGATGACGTATGGTTAAGATTTTTTAGTCCAGTGTGACAGTCTCTGTCTGTTAATTGGTGTGTTTAAGCTATCTACAGTTAATGAAATTATTGATATAGTTGGACTTAAGTCTGCCATCTTGCCAGATTTTTTTCCCCTAAATGTCCCATAATTTATTTGTTCCACTTTTCCTTTTTCTACCTTCATTTGGATCAAGAATTTCTGAATTCCTGCTTTAACTGAATTATTGGTTAGTTGTATCTGTTTGAAATTTTCCTCTAATATTTCCTTTAGGCTTTAAAATATGAAGATATCAGGCTTTAAAAGAAGTTTTTGACATAGGGGTTCAGATGCTGCTTGGGATGCCCACGTCCCATATTGCAGGGTCTGGGTTCGAGTCCTGGCTCTGCTCCTGACTCCAGCTTCCTGCTGCCGTGCACCTGGGAGGCAGCAGATGATGGCTCAGGTAGGTGGGTTCCTGCCGGCCGTGTGGGAGACCTGGGTTGCATTCTCGGCTCCTGCTTCAAGCTGGCCCAGCCCTGGCTGTTTCAGGCAATTGAAGAGTGAGCCAATGGATGGGAGATTTTCTCTCTCTCTCTCTTTCTCTCTCCTCCTCCTCCTCCTCCTCCTCCTCCTCCTCTCTGCCTATCTTTCAAATACACAATTTAAGGAAACCTTAATAATTTAAGAAGTGATATTGACACTTTGAGATACAACAATTTTTTAAGATTTTATTTATTTATTTGAGAGGCAGAGTTACAGACAGAGAAAGGGAGAAAGAGAGAGATCTTCCATCCGCTCGTTCACTCCCCAGATGTCTGCTATGGCCGGAGCTGAGGCAATCCGAAGCCAGGAGCCAGAGCTTCTTCCAGGTCTCCCACATGGGTGCAGGGGCCCAAGGACTTGGACCATCTTCTACTGCTTTCCCAGGCTACAGCAGAGAGCTGGGTCAGAAGTGGAGCAGCAGAGACTCAAACTGGTGCCCATATGGGATGCTGGCACTGCAGGCAGCGGCTTTACCCTCTATGCCACAGTGCTGGGCCCAAAAGGAAATAAATCTTAGAAACTATTTGCAGAGCTGCTCAGTTTCTGTATCTATCAACATTTTTGTCTGATGCTCTATTCCTGCCTGAACGTTAAAATTTCTAGTAACTCAGACTTTGGGGCAGTGATGTCACAGCTTTTTCGTCTGGGGAAAGTATTTGCCTTTAATTTAGGAAGATATTTTTTATTTCGAATAGATTTTTGGATAATAGTTCTTGTTGTTTTCTCTTCCAGTACTTTGAAGACATCATGTAACCATCTTCCAGCCTGTATAGTTACTTATTAAGCCTGCTATCGTTTGCAACTTTATTTTTCTTCTCTGATGGCACTAGAGATTTTTTCTTTATATTTTGTTTTTATTTTTTTCCAGAAACATTTTATTTAATATATACAAACTTTGGGGCCAGCACTGTGGCACAGTGGGTTAAAGCCCTGGCCTGAAGCGCCAGCATCCCATATGGGTGCTGGTTCTAGTCCCAGCTGCTCCTCTTCAGATCCAGCTCTCTGCTATGGCCTGGGATAGCAGTAGATGGCCCAAGCCCTTGGGCTCCTGCACCCACGTGGGAGACCCGGAAGAAGCTCCTGGCTCCTGGCTTCAATCAGCGTAGCTCCAGTCATTACGACCATCTGAGGAGTGAACTAGCGGATGCAAGACCTCTCTGTCTCTACCTCTCTCTGTAACTCTGTCTTTCAAATAAATAAAATAAATCTTTTAAAAAAAGATAAACAAACTTCATGCATTTCATAAATACAACTTTAGGAACATAGTGATTCTTCCCTCCATACCCACCCTCGCACCTCTATTTCCACCCTTCTTCCTCCTCCCTCTCCTACTCCTGTTCTTGCTTTTTATGAAGATCTATTTTCTTAAGATTCTATTTATTTATTTGAGAGGTAGAGTTACAGACAGAGATGGGGAGAGGCAGAGAGAAAGGTCTTCCATCTGCTGGTTCATTCCCCAAATGGCCGCAACAGCTGGAGTTGGGTCAATCTGAAGCCAGGAGCCAGGAGCTTCTTGTAGGTCTCCCACATCTGTGCAGGGCCCAAGCACTTGAATCACTTCCACTGCCTTCCCAGGCCACAAGCAGAGAGCTGGATTAGAAGAGGAGCAGCCGGGACTCGAACCAACACCCATATCAATGCTGGTGCTGCAGGAAGAGGCTTAGCCCACTATGCCACAGTGCCAGCCTACTAAGGTCTATTTTCAATGAACTTTATACACATAAGATTAACTCTATACTACATAAAGAGTTCAACAAATGGTATGAAAAAAAAAAAAAACTGTTCCTCAACAGTTGAGACAAGGGTTGTTCAAACTTTTCGCATCTCAAAGTATCAATTTACTTCTACAGATTTCATTTTAGGTGCTCTCTTAGTTATCACAGATAAGGGAGAACATATGAAATTTGTCCCTTTGGGACTGGCTTATTTCACTAAGTATGATGTTTTCTAGTTTCATCCATTTTCTTGCAAATGACAGGATTTCATTTTTTTTAGCGCTGTGTATTTTGTTTTTAAATGAAAACATATAGGGTTTTTTGATTTATTTTTTTTTCTCTTTGAAAGTTTGCTTTGCTTTTTAAAACATTGATTGTCTTGGGCATTCTTCTTGCTTCTTAGATTTGTCGTTTGATGTGTGTGTACCTTTTATTATTTTTGGCAAAACTCTTAGCCATTATCTCTTTACTATTTGTCCCCTTCTCTGGCTCCTCCTCTTCTGAGGTTCCGAGTGCACTCCTTTAGACTGCGTGACATCGTCCCGTGGCTGTGTGCTTTGGTTTGGTTTGCACTTCTGTTTTCTTCCTGTTTTAGTGTGGCTGATCTGTCCTGCCTCACTGTCAAGTCCGCGTCCGTTCCTGAGCCGCCATGGAAGGAATCCGCCACCTCTCGCTCTGGGGTTTTTGTTTCTAGGATTTCAGTTTGATGCTGTCTTTTGTTCACCTTCTCTCTCTTCCTGCAGACCCGAGTCACCTTCCCAGCAGTGGCGTTAAGTGTCCCTTCTCATAGTTCCAGCACCTAGATCATTTCGATTCTGGGCTTATTGAGGGCCTGGTCTCCGGGCATGGGTTGTGTTTTCATTCTGGATTGAGTGTCTGGTGGTGTCTACAGAGACGGAAGCAGGTGCTACCTATCCTGGGATCAGGCACGTGTCCTGTCGGACCAGTAGGGCGTGGAGTGGGTTTGGGTTTGCTTGTTACCATGGCTACCTCGTGGGCAGGACTGGAACTGGGATGCTGGGGCATTTTTCCCGGTGATTTCCCCTCAGGCTCAGCCAGCCCCGCACTGGGCCCCACCCAGGGGTCTCTCCCACATTCTTGCTCTTCCCGCAGCTCTACCCTGCTGCTGCTTGTTCCCCCCGTGCTTGCTGGGCCGCAGTCGGGGCAGGAGGTGTTCTCTCCGCTACACTCCAGCCGCAGTCTCAGGCCGGTTGGGGGCATTTCCTGGCATTCCTGCCCCTCCTCCCCGGGAGCCAAGCTCTCCCCTCCCTCTGGGCGCGTCTTGTACTGGGTGGGCTTTCCCACCCTCCTCCGCCGGTGGGGAACTGCTAGCGGTATCTGTTTTAGGTCTGGCAGAGTTCCTTTTCCCCTCTGCTGCCCCCATCAGCAATGAGATTTTGCCTGTGCCCCAAGCTGCTGAAAGCTGTGGGTGCACTGAGGGCAGCCAGGGCCTTGGCTCTGTGCCTGCCCTCAAGTAGTTACCGCATTGCCCAGGGTGGCGCTCAGGAGCACCTGCTGGAGGGCTGAGGCGAGGAGCCTGGCCGCCTGCCTCCCCGAGTTTGAGCGGCCTTTCACAGTTCACTCGGCCTTCTTATCTGCATGTGTGGTGGCCGGTGCCTCTTCCTTCCGTGCCCCGTCGCCCGTGAGCCAGTCCCTGGTCTCATCTCTTCTGGGGTGCGTGTCCCTCGATGGGGTTCAGAGCAATCTCTGATGGGCTGGAGGAAAGCTACGCTGCGTCATTTGCCTGGCTTTTTCCTGACAGTACAGGGCCGGGCTCTTTGCAGCTTTCTCTGTCTCCGGTAGCAGCGAGAACTTCCTCCCGTGTTCTTCATAAACCAAACGGCCTGGACCTCTTCGGCCGGCTCCCTCCTCCCCTCCGACGCCCTGTGATCTGGCTCCTCCTTGTTCATTCTCCAGTTCAGAGCATCATTGCCCATTGGGAGCTCCTCTGCGGCATGGCAAACCCCTCGGGAGAGGGCAAAACTGAGAGGAAAGGTCAGAGTCCCATTGGCGGGCAGGGCACGAGGGTCCCTTGAGCACTCCTAAGTTAATCCTTCCGTGCTGTCGCGTCCTCGCGTCAGGGTGGGAACTGGGATGAGACACAGGGGGCAGGCGCAGCGTTGGCCTCCCCCAGCCTCTGAGGGGCCCTGCAGCCTCCGCCCAGGGTTTTCCCGCTGCTGGAAGAGGGGCCGGGCTGGCAGGGAGAGGAGAGGAGGGCGGGAGTTTGAGGACCGAGGAGCCCAACAGGCACAGGGCTGGCGAGGGCAGGTGCGGAGCGCGGAGTCCAGGAGCCAGCTGGGGCTGCGCTCCCATTCATTCCCCTTTCTCTTCCAAGAATGGGTTCTTGCAATGGCTCGGGTGCACGTTGCCTCTTATGCACAATGCCACGCCGAGACCCCTGTGAGAGTTCCCAGTCAAGCTTCCTCTATGTGCTGGAAGCTTTTTAAGTACTTTACAGATAAAAAAAAAAGGGTCACACATCGATAACTGAGCCAGCTGGTCCGATTTCCTCGCCTGAGCTCTTTCGGTCGTGCAGTGCAGACAGCTCTCCCCTGGCCAGCCAGTGATCTGTGCCCCTCCCATACCCCTGGCCCCTCACCCCCGGGGCCAGCCCTGCCCTGTCAGCCCTCAGAGCCATTCCTTCTGTAAAGAGAAGGGGAGAGGGATCTTTGCTTCCCCACATTCCCCAGACAGTCTGGCCCCAGTGCGGGCAGCCAGGCGGAACCCCTCTGGGTGCCCCCCAGTTCTGGGGGCGCTCCCATCACAGCTCAGGAATGTGGGCACCCAAGCCCCGGCACCAGGCATGCTCGCTGGCTGTCAGCCGAGCCAGGGCCCCTGGCAGCCGACAGGAGCTGACAGAACCATCAGAGCAGAGGGCTGGAGTGGGGGTGCACGGTGGGGCCCCCATGCTGTGCTGGCGACCTCCGGGGAGACACCACCTGCCAGACTCGCTTTTCCCCTCGGAAGGCCAGGGAAGCTGGCTGTTGGCCGTCTGCCTCGCCAGTCGGCTGTAAGAAAATCAATGTGATTGGTCCTATGACCTGACCACCTGGTCTACCCCAGCCTGTCAGAGAACCAGAGGGGAAACTGAGGCTCCAACAGCACTCATTCTACCTCGAGTTGGACTCCGAAACCCTGCTTTCCAGCCAGGTCTCTGGCTCCCCATTTTCAGCCCCTGTCTGTGCTGAGCACAGCCGGGAAGGGTGGGCTGCGTGGCGGGGAAGCAGGGTTGGGGGAGGCAGGGACCTCTGGATGGCACTGGAGAGCTGGCCTCCAGCTGTTGTCCTGTCACTGGCTTGCAGCTGGGAGCTGGGCGGAGGCTGTTTCTCTTGGGGCCCAAGCTTCATTATTAGAAAGCAGGAGACTCACCAAGATCAATGCTGCTCTGTTGTTCATGCGTTTGTGCCTGAATTCCACTGGCCTAGGGTGGGGCCCAAGACGCTGCCTTTCCAACCAGCAACCAGGACCTGCTGCTGACACGGCCAGGGAAATAGGGCCCGGAGGGGCCCTGGGAGCTTCCAGGTCGGGGAGCTTCTGGGGCCAATGTCTCTGACCCATCCCGCCCCAGCTGAGCTGGCCTGAGGTTTGGGAACTTCTCTGGGCGGGGAACAGGGGTGGGGAGGGGGAGTGAGCTGCTTCCCCCCTCTCTGAGACCCCCCGCCCAACCTGCTCCTACCTGACCTTTGGCTCCCCTGGAAGCCTTTGGCAGGAGCCAGCACCCAGCCCTGTGGATGTGTGGAGCTTCCCAAGGGCCCCGGCTCCGCTGTGCCCGAGTGGGCAGGGCTGCTGTACCGGGGGAGGTGAGGGAGGGCTGGCCTCCCACCAGTGCCCTTGAGAGTGAGATTTATGTGTGCCCCGGAGTTCTGTAAAGAAAAGAGGGTGTGTGTTCACCAGGAAGGAAGAAGCCGACATTTGTTAGGAACCCATTGTGCAGCTGGCGCAGTCACAAACATCTCTGCTCGCCACCCCTTGACCCCGAAAGGTACACTTGCCTTGACGCACCACTGCGCTGGGCACGAAATCAGATGAAGGGTGTGGAGGGGACAGAGGCCAGCCTGGCTTCAGGGCACAGAGAAAGAGGAGCCTAGGGTGGGGGTGGGTGGGGGGAGGAGAGCAGCTCAGGTAGGACCTATAGGACCACAGGTGAATGTGCAGATCGCAGGTGAGTGTATAGACCACAGGTGAGCGTATAGACCACAGGTGAGTGTATAGACCATAGGAGAGTGTGCAGACCACAGGTGAGTGTAGACCGCAGGTGAGTGTATAGACCGCAGGTGAGCGCATAGACCACAGGTGTGTGTATAAACTGCAGGTGAGTATAGACCGCAGGTGAGCGTATAGACCACAGATGAGTGTGTAGACCTCAGGTGACTGTAGACCGCAGGTTAGTGTAGACCGCAGGTGAGCATATGGACCACAGGTTAGTGTAGACTGCAGGTGAGTGTGTAGACCACAGGTGAGTGCAGACCGTAGGAGAGTGTGGAGACCTCAGGTGAGTGTATAGACCGCAGGTGAGTGTAGACCACAGGTGAGTGTATGGACTGCAGGTGAGTGTATAGACCACAGGTGAGTGTGTAGACCACAGGTGAGTGTGTAGACCACAAGTGAGCGTATAGACCGCAGGTGAGTGTATAGACTGCAGATAAGTGTGTAGACCACAGGCAAGTGTATAGACCATAGGTGAATCTACAGACCACAGGTGAATGTGCAGACCTCAGGTGAGTGTAGACCACAGGTGAGTGTGTAGACCTCAGGTGAGTGTAGACCTCAGGTGAGTGTAGACCACAGGTGAGTGTATAGATCACAGGTGAGTGTAGATCTCAGGTGAGTGTGTAGACTGCAGGTGAGTGTAGACCGCAGGTGAGTGTGTAGACTGTGGGTGAGTGTATAGACCGCAGGTGAGTTTGACTTCTTTCTGTTGGCAGTGGGAAGCTGGCAAAGCTTAGAGTTAGGGCGAGTTTGGGGCCGGATCTGATTGGCTCCCAGAAGCAGAGCGAGGCCATTGAGTGGAGGTGGAGGGGAGGGGCTGGAGGACGGTGCAGGCCCCCAGTGGGCTCCTGACTGTACCCTCAAGGTCCCTGCAGCAAGGCCACATTCGCCACCTCCCGCCCCCATCAGGAGGGGGAAGCACAGGCCTCAACCTCTCCTCCGGGAGATGAACCCCGGGGGGATACCAAGGGCTTCTGGGAGAACACCAGGGCTGAGTCACGGGGATTGGAACCAGACTGGCTTAGGCCTCGTGGCTGCCAGGCCGCTGGGTCCTGGGAGGGAGAAAGGCCGGAAGGCCGGGGCCCAGCCTGGGGCAGCCAGCGTCCATCACCCCCGGCTGGCCAGGCTCAAAATAGCTTTCCCAACTCAGGGAAGTATTCTATCCCGCTCTGCTTTCCCACCAAAACAAATAAACATCCCAATCTCAGTGGGCCCAGACTCCAAAGAGGGGGAAAGGGGGCGAGCACGCGGCCGCCCGCCCGCTGAGAAGTCCAGTTTTGTCCCCTTAGTTCCTTTCTTGGGGTCAAGGCTTTGCTTCCTGACGCGAGTGCGGCGACTCCCACTGCGTCCCCGGGGGTGACCAGCTCGCTCTCGGAGGCAGCCGGCCTCTCCCGGGGGTCAGCTACTCAGACATGGTGACGCGGACAGCTGCAGGGCCGCGCACAGGGAACTGGGAAGTGCCTGACACGGCTCTGCCCTTGGGGGCCCCCCCCACAGGCCACCGAGAGGCGGGGCTGGGCTCCCACGCTCCCCGCTCCCGGGGAACACGCAGGAACTGGCGGGTAGGAGACTCTGGGCCCCGGCCTCTTCACTCCCTTTGGCCCAAGCCTTTGAGGCACCTCTTATCACCTCCCGTTTGTACAGGTGAAGAAACCAAGGACTAGAATGAACGTGGCCTGTTCAGGTTCTCACGCCCAGCAAGTGGTAGAGGTGGGATTCGATCTGACATTCGTGACTGAAGGCTGTGCTGGCATCGCGCTGGCACTGGGAGGGCTCTCTGGCGGGCAGGTGAGTACAGCAAGGAGCGCCCCTTCTGGCCCAGCCCTGGCTGTGCGGGGATTTGGAGAGTGAACTAGCAGATGGAAGGTCTCTCTCTCTCTCTCTCTCTCTCTCTCTCTTTCTCTCTCTCTCCCCCTGACTCTCTGCCTTTCAAATAAAACGAACAGAAACGGATCAACGTAAAACCGGGTAGTGGGAGCCCCAGGTCTGGGACACCCAGATCTGGACACACTGAGCAGGAAGCCAGAAGGGAGGCTGATGTTGTAGGTTTCATTGTGTTCCCACAAAAGCTATGTTCAAGCCCTACTCCCAGTACTTGGGAAGGTGACTTTATTTGGAAAGAAGATATTTGCAAATGTAATCAGTTAAAATGAAGTCACCATCCGATATGACTGGTGTCCTTAGAAGAAGAGGGAAGGAGTGGGCGTCAGATGCCGTGGTTAAGACACATCTTGGGTCACGGGAATCACAGGCTGGAGTGCCTGGATTTGAATCCTGGCTACTCCGCTTTCCAACCCAGCTTCCTGCTAACGCACACCCAGGAGGCAGCTGGTGATGGCTCAAGCACTCAGGTCCCTGCCACCCACAGGCGCCATCCAGGTAGAGTTCCTGGCTTCTGGCTTGGCCCTGGCCCTGCCCTGATTACTGTAGGCATTTGGGGAGTGAACCAGTGGATGGAAGACCTCTGTCCCTTTTCCTTTCAAATACAATTAAAATTAATTAATCTTTAAAAATTTTTTTGGAAAGAGAAGGGAAGAAAAACCTATGATTGGAATGCCCCAGTGGGTGGCGCTTTATTCCCCAGGGCCCCAGGAAACAATTGAAGCGCGACCCTCAGCCCCAGCAGGGGATGAGCTTGGCCCAGGCTGAGCAGCTCTAGGGAGAGTGTTTGCTTGTGAGGGCGCCAGGGCCAGTGAAGACTGGCTGGCCCCTTGACGGAGGTGCTGCGTGGACTGCCTGTCGCTCACAGATTTCTGGGAATTCACGCATTTGTATTTGCAAAGAAAGAGAGAGTGGTCTCCTAGGTTCTGTAGGTTGCAAATGCATTTCCTGGTTTGTCTTCCCTGATCTTTAGGGGAAGGAACGGAGTTTCTTCAATTTTTTTTTTTAAAGATTTATCTTATTTGAAAGACAGAATTACTGAGAAAGGGAGAGAAAGCAAGAGAGAGAGAGAGAGAGAGAGAAAGGTCCTCCAACCACTGGTTCACTCTCCAAATGGCCACAACAGCCAAAGCTGAGCCAGTCCGAAACCAGGAGCCAAGAGCTGCTTCTGGGTCTTCTATGTGGGTGCAGGGGCCCAAGGACTTTGGCCATCCTCCACTGCTTTCCCAGGCACATTAGCAGGGAGCTGGATCAGAAGTGGAGCAGCTGGGACTTGAACCGGCACCCATGTGGGATGATGGCACTGCAGGCTGAGGCTTTAACCTGCTGCGCCATAGCACCAGCCCTGAGGTTCTTCATCTTAATGTCATCAGAGATATCTCTTAGTTTTCTTTAGGCTTTGTACTTTTATTTTCTGCTTTCAAGAATTCTTTTTTTTTTTAATCCCAAGGTCATAAAAGAAGTTCCTGTATTTTTCTAGAAATTTAAAATACTAACATTCACAAGCATCTGTCATTCATTCTGGTATTGATTTATGTGTGAGGTGTGAGGTAGGGTTCTAGTTTTGGTTTTAAAGTGTAGATAAGCAGGCTGGCGCCGCGGCTCAATAGGCTAATCCTCCACCTAGCGGCGCTGGCACACCAGGTTCTAGTCCTGGTCGGGGTGCTGGATTCTGTCCCGGTTGCCCCCTTCCAGGCCAGCTCTCTGCTGTGGCTCGGGAAGGCAGTGGAGGATGGCCCAAGTGCTTGGGCCCTGCACCCCATGGGAGACCAGGAGAAGCACCTGGCTCCTGCCTTCGGATCAGCGCGGTGCGCCGGCCGCAGCACGCTGGCCGCGGCGGCCATTGGAGGGTGAACCAACGGCAAAAGGAAGACCTTTCTCTCTGTCTCTCTCTCACCATCCACTCTGCCTGTCAAAAAAAAAAAAAAAAAAGTGTAGATAAGCAATTTAAAATAAGAATTTAAAATGTAGGGCCCAGTGCTGTGGCTAATCCTCTGCCTGCAGCACCGGCATACCATATGGGTGCTGGTTCATGTCCTGGCTGCTCCTCTTCCAACTCAACTCTCTGCTATGGCCTGGGAAAGCTTGGGTCCCTGCACCCTTGTGGGAGACCCAGACGAAGCTCGTGGCTCCTGGCTTTGGATTGGCCCAGCTCCAGCTGTTGTGGCCATTTGGGAAGCAAACCAGTGGATGGAAGACCTCTCTCTCTCTGCCTCTGCCTCTGCCTCTCTATAACTCTATCTCTCAAATAAATAAATAAAATCTTAAAAAAAGAATTTAAAATGTAGATTGTGGGGAGCAACCCGGACTAGACTGAGTTACTGGAATTAAGACTTATTCTATGCATCTGCTCTCCCACAATATGGCGCTGGGAGAGGAGAAAACAGCTTCTACGCAGCTGCCTCCAGTTCAACCAATAAACTGTAGGACCTACTCCTGATTAGAGGAGAGCAGCGTACTCGGCATGTGGGCAGCCGAGTTAGGATTGGCGGAGGAGGACTATAAAGGAGGAGAGAGACGGCATTCACCAGGAACATCTACGAGGAACATCTAAGGGGAACATCTAAGGGGAACACCTGTGCAGCCCCGAGAAGAGCCGGCCGGTGGTGTGCCGCTCCCCTGCGGAAGTGGGGAATGTGGCCAGGGGGAACTGCCCTTCCACGGAGGTGGAAGGGATAGTAGCCAACCCGGGAAGAACCAGCAGCAAACCCGGGGAGGGCCGAGCAGACGAAAGAACAGCGCAGGGTCCTGTGTCGTTCCTCCACGAAGACGGGGAGCGACAGTAGATAAGCAATGTCTCCACAGTAATAAGTAATCCATCTTTGGATGAACAAAGTACCCTCTGTCCCATGCCTGTTCTTACCTCAGTACCGCACCGTTCTCATTGGTAGAGTTTTAGTTATTTCACTGTAAGTTTGGGTAACTAGGATAGCAAAACTCCTACCTCCATCTGGTTCTTCTGGAATAACTCGGCCATGTTTTCATTTCAAAAATGCTTAACATAGTTCATTTATATAAAATTCTCTTAAAATAATGTTAACTATCACTATTAATTTGAATGATTTACTTTAAATTTGAGTAACAGAGAAAGTGAGAGCTTGAGTTTGTTATATAGTTTTTAAAATTATTTATTTATTTTTACTTATTTGAAAGGCAGAGAGAGAGAGAGAGAGAGAGATCTTCCAACTGCTAGTTCACTCCACAAAGCCAGGAACAACTGGGGCTGGGTCAGGTGGAAGCCAGGAGACAGAACTCATTCCAGGTCTCCCATGTGAGTGGCAGAGACCCAAGTACTTGGCCACCACCTGCTGCTCCCAGGGCACCATTGGCAGGAAGCTGGAACGGGGACTTACTACGGGACACGGGTATCCTAACCAGCCGCTTAACTGCCGCAGACACCTGCCTCCTCCACATCTTCAATGCGGCCTTCTCTGCGATTACAGCACAAACGGGAGACTAACACGGACTCATTCCGGTCCCCCACTCCTCAGACCTCGCTCACATCCTGTCAAGTCTCCCAGAAACGCCTTCCACGCCGAGGGGTCCAGTTTAGAGGCGCGCGCTGCGGTCCCACTGCCGCTGCAGGTGACGCCGCGTCCTCCCTGCCGGGACGCTGCTCCTCCGTCCTCTGTGCTTTTATACAGAGATGGCTGGAAACTCCATGACTCGGTCGGCATCAAACTTCTTTTTTAAAGATTTATTTATTTATTTGAAAGTCAGAGTTACACAGAGAGAGGAGAGGCAGAGAGAGAGAGAGAGAGAGAGAGAGAGAGAGAGAGGTCTTCCATCCGCTGGTTCACTCCCCAATTGGCCTCAATGGCTAGAGCTGTGTCAATCTGAAGCCAGGAACCAGGAGCCTCCTCCGGGTCTCCCACGTGGGTGCAGGGTCCCAAGGACTTGGGCAATTTTCCACTGCGTTCCCAGGCCATAGCAGAGAGCTGGATCAGAAGTGGAGCAGCCGGGACTTGAACTGGTGACCATATGGGGTGCCAGCACTGCAGGCGGCGGCTTCACCTGTTCCACCACAGCGCCAGCCCCATCAAACTCTTGATGTATTCTCATGTCACCAGGAGCTTACAGCTTCCTATTTATTCAGTGCGTTATAATCGGTTACCCTCATTCTTTATTTTGAGTTCCTAGTCAGACTCCTAGGAGTCCCTGCAAGCTGACTCCTACATCCTTCCAAGTCCCCAGCACTCACTGGCCTGTCCCTGCCATCTGCAAGGCGAGTTGTTCCAGGCTGGCTCTGCGCTGCTCCTGTTCCCATCTGGTAACCAGGCATTCTCTAAGGAAATGCAAGATGGCAATATTCTATCATTCTTTATTTGTTAGCTAGAATTCCTTCATCCAAAACGCCAATGGCCTTTCACCAGCTGCCAGTTCGTTTCCTTGAGCTGTGGTTCAAATAGCAAGTTCAAGATAAAGGAATCTTTCACTTAACTCACTGGTTTTCCTAACAATGGGTTCATTTTCTAGCCTTCTCCAAAGTGATCGGAAAAGCTTTTTCAGTATTACTGGGAGAGTATTAATTTGATTTATCTATGTCAACCTATTTGTCATTTGCCATTTTTTTAGTGGAAAGTAAAATAGCAAGGTTTATTAAGAGAAGAGACATCCATAAGAACGGATGGGCACCTCTCCAGACAGGACCTGAGAGAGAGTGCCCAGTTGCTCAGACTGGGGGAGAGCGAGGTTACATGGTTGAGTGGAGAGAGTACACCTGGGCAGGCCAGGCAGGCGGCTCAGCAGAGGCAGAGGGCTGAGCGCGCAGTCCGGTTGAGGCCGGGGTTTTTTAAGGGGATGGGCCTTGCCTTCCCACCTCTTCTCCTCCTGGAACAAAGGACTTTTTGGGTGTAAATACGAAAAATTCCTATCTGAGTTTTCCCTCTGAAGTTCTCAGACGGAGGAAGTCTTCTCATTTGCCATTTTTTTTTAACGATTGACTGATTTTTTTTTTTTTTTTTTTTGAAAGGCAGTTACAGAGAGAGAGGGAAAGAGAGAAAAAATTCTTTCATCTCCTGATTCACTCCCCAAAGCCAAGAGCCTGGAATTCCATCTGGGTCTCCCACATCCCTTGCAGGGATCCACACACTTGGGCCATCCTCTGCTGCTTTCCCAGGTGCATTAGCAGGGAGCTGGATTGGAAACGGAGCAGCCAGGACTCAAACTGCCATTCATGCGGATGCCAGCGACGTAGGCGGTGGCTTAATCCGCTGCGCCACCACGCCGACCCTTTGCCATTTTTTTTTTTTTCCCACTAATGTTCAAATTGTCTCATCTTTGGGGCCATTGGGAGCCCGTTTGGGATCTAAACTCTTCTATGTGAATCCAATCACGAGGAAACGAACGCAGGCTGAGCTTTGCCCCCAATGCAAGGGTCACTGGGAGGTGTGCTGGGCTGCCGGGGAGTGTAGGTCGGCTCCGCCGAGCTGGGCGCTGCAGCAGCGAACCGGGCGCATGCGCGTCTCCGTGTAGGGCTCCTCTTACCTCGTTCAGGGAAGCTTCGCTCAAGGCTTGGCACACCTTTAGTTAGACGCATCGCAAGACACTGTTTTCATTGCTAGTGAAAGTCATATCCTTTCAAAAGTTCATTTTCTACCCGGGAAAGCAATACCTTCTGGAAGTGGAAGTGATTTGTGTTGATTTTTTTTATCAAATTGCTGAATTCTTTTACTACGTCTAATCATTTTTTTTAATACTTATAATCTTATTTATCTCTTTTCTTAAAGTTTTTTTCCCCTAGAGCTTCTAATACAGTCAGATAGAAATAGCAATAGGAGATATGCTTGTCTGATTCCTGATTTTTAAAAAGAACACCTTTAAATGCCAGGATTTGAGAAGATGTTTGTTATAGGTTTTTTGGTGGATAATTTTAGAAAGTTTTTTTCTATTATTTGCTAAATTTTCTTTTTGCTCATAAATGGATGTTGTATATTTGGACTAATTATCCAATTTTCTTTTAATCTGTTAATACAATCCAACTCCCTTACCTGTTTCTCTAGTGTTGGACACATGGTGTGTGAAGTCCTGTCTCTGGGATTTCTGGAGACTTGCTTTGAGGCTCATCGCAGCAGGCAGGGGCCATCGGTGTGTCGGTGGCCCGCGTGATGGCACGGTGGGTTAAGCCCCTGCCTGTGACACTGGCATTGCAGGTGAGTGTTGGTTCCATTCCCACGGCTGCTCCTTGCTGGTGCCCCTGCCACCCACAACGGGCGACCTGGATGAAGGTCCAGGCTCCTGGCTTTGGCTTGGCCTGGCCCAGCCCCAGACATTGTAAGGCTTTTGGTGAGTGAACCAGCAGGTGGAAGATCTATGTGTATGTGTGTGTGTGTTTGTGATTCTGCCTTTCAAGTAAAATAAATAAATCTTTAAACAACAACAACACCACCTGGTGTGTTCTCTGGTCCCTGGGCTGGGGCTCTGTACGCGTGCATGGTACCCATAGGGCTGCCGCCATCTCCCTGAGGGTTTCTGTCCGCTCCACCTACCCCAGCCCACTGTGTGTCTATTGTGTTACAAGGCCGTCCTCATGCGCAAAAGGCTCATCAAAAACGTCCTGGAAAATATGCACTAGGGAAAAAATTCATGCACGGATTGTGATGCTCTTACACCAAAATGGGCTTATCTTTTCATCCTGTTTCCCCACGAACTTCTGAAAGAACCTTTGTACGTGTTTCTTGACACGATGCCATTATGTATGAAGGAAGTTGTAATCATTTACGTGAAGTCCGTTCTGCCTGCTATTAATATGGCTACACCATAATTCCTTTTAGTTTATATTTGTCTGGTGTCTTTTTTTTTAAAAAAAAATACTTATTGATGTATTTGAAAGGCAGAGGAGGGGAGAGAGCTGGGACTGGACCAGGCTGAAGCCAGAAGCCAAGAACTCCATCCGGGTCTCCCACGTGGGTGGCAGGGGCCCAAGGACTTGGGCCGTCATCCACTGCCTTCCCAGCTGCACCGGCAGGGAGCTGGACTGGAGCGGTGCAGCAGCGTGGGAGGCAGCAGCTTCACCCTCTGGGCCACAGCGCCAGCTCCCGACTGCTGTGTTTTGTTTCATCCTTCGGTTTGCAGCTTTCCCGAGCTCTTCGAGCTGACCCAGCTGGACAGCCCTTGCCATGTGGTCACTGCTGTATTTCTGCCACGGCACATTGTAGGTGCTCAGGCCCTGAGCCACTGTCAACCTCCAGCCTCTTGGAGGCCCGCTGGGGCAGTGGGGCGCCAGGAAGGAAACTGAGGCCTCTTCTGGGGGCGGGGCCGTATGTCACCATACCCCCTCGTCTGGAGGGCCTGCGGGACCTGGGTTTTCCTGAGAAAAAGCATGGCATTTCCAGAAAGCCTGGGCTGAGAAAACCCTAACCTAGTCTGAGGCCACGGACCTGTTTCCTAGAAACTAGATGTGAGTGAAACTCGCCCGTGCCCGAGGCACAGCGAACGTTTCCTGTTTTTCCTCCGTGAGCTAATAAAGCTGTTTCCTCCGCGCGCAGTGTGGCCGCCAGGAAGGCCCGCGCTCTCAAGGCCTCGGGCCGGCGGGGCCCCGCCATGCCGAGGAAGTGGCCTGGGGAGGAACTTCCTGTGGGTCCGGGCTGTCAACCTGCTCCCGACCGCGCATGCGCCCCGGCCTGGCCCGGCCCGGGCAGCTGCTCCCGGGCCTCAGAACCCTCTCTCTCTGTCCCCTGGCATTTTCCCAGGGCTCTGTTCCCAGCCAGAGCCTCATGGGCCTGGTCCCACGGCTCCCAGATGCATCCTCTGTGGCCTCGCCCCGAGTTCTTCCTGGGGTTCCTGGGGCTCCCCCTCTCCTGTTGCTGTCACCCTCCCTCAGGTTCTCTAGCAGGGCCCTGCAGCCGCCGCCAGCCACCCTGGTCTCGGGTCCCTCCCAGTGTGGGCAGGGAGAGCTCTTGCCTGGCCGTGGCTCTGGGGCCCACTGGCTGGGAGGGTCTCCAGGGCAGAGACCGCCCACCCACCTCCCTGCGCTCCTGATAGCCAGCTCCGAGAGGCCTGGGAAGATGGCTCAGGGACCTTGGCTGAACAAATGAATGAATAAATGAATGAATGATTCTGCAGGCCCTTGAGAGTCTTCTCCAGGCTAACACCCTGCCTCCCAGCCCCCTCCGCCACCCCTCCCGCCTGGCTCTGGTTTCCAGAACCTTCTGCCGGCCACCCCAGCCTGAGCCTGCTCCAGGCTTCCGCCTTCTCCCCCATACCTGGAACCCCACGGCAGACTCCGACCAGGTCGCTCCTCTGAGTGCAGGGCCTTGCGCTGACGGCGGGGCCCCAGCTGCCATGGGTACTTCAGGGGTCATTTGGTCTGTAGTCACCCAAATCCCTAGAGAGCGTCAGGTGGGCTGGGGCACAGGGGGCAGGGCCAGGTGGCCATGGACAGGAGGGCCGTGGGCCATCTGTGCAGGGAGCAGCCCTGCCCAACAGCAGGCTGAGCACAGGGCCCCAGGATGGTATGTAACAGAAGAAGGAGGCCAATGACCCTGGCACCCATCCACCACACATGACCTAAGCAAAGGGCAGGGTGGGGAGGCTCAGGCACTGGGGTCAGGGAGCCCTGCACTGCCGACTGTGTGACCTTGAGCCTCCGTTTCTCCTTCTGCAGAATGGGTGTGATGAACCCCCGGATGAATGCACACTGCCCTGGGCGTATTCTGGGGGACTGGAGCTGGGGGCGCTGGAGTGTGGGGCAGAGGTCAGCTCTGCCCAAAGCCTAGGGCCTCCTCCGAGACACAGCCTGGGGGGAGGGGCCGAGGGCTAGGTGGAGTTGGGGGCAGAGGGGCGAGAGAGGCAGAGTCGGAGTTGGGCATCTTATGTGCATGAAGCCATAAAATGCTCAGAAGTGGGTCCAGCGCATCGCCCCACGGCCTTACCTGGAGGAAGCGGAGTCTCCGGGGGCGAAGAGCCGTGTCCAGGAACTGTCGTGCTTGGGCCCCTGGCCTCGCCCTGAGTGGGGAGCTGCAGCCAAGGCGCATGGTGGCTCCCTCCATGCTCGGCTCCGGCAGGGCAGGGCAGGGCAGGGCTCAGGCCTGCCTCACTCGTGTGCACCTCCAGCACCCAGCCAGAGCTGGCCCGGAGCAGGAGCCAGGAACCGGCTCTCTGAGGGGTGCCCTGAGGACTGGCAATGTCTCCGCCGTGCAGAGAATGTGGAGTGTGGTGCCAGGCGTGGGTCCCACCTGGGCCCTGGGGTTTTGATGTGTGTACGTGTGTGTGTGTGTGTGTGTGTGTGTGTGTGTGAAACTTACCATGTGGCCCTTTCTGAGGCGTGACTGGCGTGCGCGACATCCACACAGTTGTGCAACCCCCCCCCCCCCCGTTCCTCTCCATCTTTCATCATCCCTGACTCCGGGCCCTTAGTTTGGCCCCTGCGCTCCCTTTGCAGCACCTCCTTTCCAAGTCGGAGAGGGTGCTTTCTGCCTGCAGGGTGCCGTGCGTGCTGGGAGACCAAAGGAGGCGGCGGTGGGTGTGGGCCACATTTCCGGGTCCAGGGGACACCGCCAGGAGTGGCTCCATTGTTCCCACGTTGGCACATGTTGGGCCCACAAGGCAGTCCTCCAAGCCGAGATCGTGTGTCTTGATAGTGAGAATTATGGTGCAATTGTAACTGGGAGCAGGCACGGAGCAGAGGAGCCAGGCGGGCCGGGGAGCTGGGAGACACAGCCCTAAATCCGCTCGTGACTGAGTAGCTGTGTGTGGCCGTGGCCAAGTCCCTGCTCCTCCTGGGTCCCTGCTTCTTGCTTATTCCCAAGAAAGGTGCAGAGCCTGGAGCCACCTCTTCCTTTCCTTACCGACCCTTCTGCTCGCCTCCCCCGGCCCGGGGCCATGAGTGTGAATGCCAGAGCAGCTCCAGGGGCCCTGGCTTCCTCTCATTCATTCATTCATTCATTCACCCGTGCACTCGTGCTCTTCATGCATGCTGCCTTCCAGGGGCTTCCAGGCCCGTCACGGGCCTACTGTGGGAGCTGAAGCCCCGGTCTGCAGTGTGGACGAGCCGCAGCAGGCAGGCCTCTCCTCCCAGCCCCTTCTGCAAAATAGGGCTGAGCAACAGCAGCCGCCGTGCGGTTGTGGCAGTGCCGGGGAGGAGCTGCGCTCCGTTGCCTGGTGAACGTTCACTTTGACCATGAACGGCCAAGGGGCTGGGGTTTGAGGACCCCACCAGAAAGTGCTGTGTCTGGGCGCCCACCCCTCCATCAGCCGCACACCCCCTAGCACCTGCTGGAACAAAGCCCGGGGCAGGCCCCGCAGCGCGTGTGTGAGCCTCACCGCGCTGCTGTGCACAGGACTTCTCGAGAAGCCAGCAGATGCTTATCTGCTCGCCAGCTGTGCTTCTCAGAAGGGACCCACTGCCGGGGAGCGCAGACCTGGGCCCGGGACTCCGAGCGCAGGGCCCGGGCCCCTCCCTCCAGGTCCACCTTCTCACGGGTACAAGAAGGCGAAGCTGCAAGCTGCCGGCTCTGTACGTGTGCATGGTGGGGGCACGTGGCCCAGAACTGTGACCCCAACAGGGATGGGTAGACGGGAGGACGGAAGCTAAAGTGAGGACCCTCTGGCTGGCTCATCTCCCCCATCCCCCATCCCCAAGCACGCGTGCGCGCGCACACACAGGATTTAGGTCTTATATCTGCAGTGCCCATTTTACAGATGTGAAGGCTGGGTTTCAGAAAAGCGATGCCTGTTGCCCAACAGCACACTGCATTCCTGCACTTGTGGCCTCCCCCGGCCCCCGCCATCACCTCCCAGCCTCTCTCCCTTTCTGAGAACCCATCCTCCCCCCCGCCCTCTTTACCAATCCATTCTCCAACCTCTTCCGGATTTTACCTGAAAAGCAGGGAGCGAGGAGTGTGCACCCCCGGTACAAGCCAGCAGGCCGGGACTTCCTGGGTGATCGGTGATCCCCACGCGCCCATAGCCACCGCTGGGGATGTCTCTGCTCGCCTGAGCACAGCCTAGGTACAGCCGGGGTGTGGGGCTGGGAACAAAGCCTCTTTGTTCCGTTGTCTGCCCCAACCTGGCCCCACCCTGAGCCGGGGGGGGGGGGGGGATTTGGCGCTGGCCCAGGGCAGTTGCACCCCCCCCCCCAGCCTAGGCCTGCTGGCGAGGCAGTGGAGTGGGTGGATCTGCAGACTTCACATGTGGGCCCTCTCCCCTGGGAGCTTATGAGCAGGCCCGTTCACCCAGGACCCTAGGGGTCGGGGCCCGGGCATCAGAACCTCCTGGAAGGCGCGGCCCCCTGGCCACGCTGCAGTCCCGGCAGTCACAGCGGGATGGCTTCGCCTGGACAGTAACTTACATTGCTCCTCCCCACGCTCCAGCAGAAAAACAAACAACAGACACAATCTGTCCACGTGGGCAGAGACAATAGGCAAGGTGGGTGAACCGAGGTTCACGGTGGCCTTTATGGCCTAAGCGAGGCAGGGGAGGGAAATCGGACGGGAGGAGAGCGGAGCTGGAAGCCGAGTTTGGCCAGGTGACCCTCCTGGGCCCCTGCCACGCCGCAGCCGCCTCCCCAGCCCATGCTCCCTGGAGAGCTGAGCCCCTGGGTCGGCCCCTGCCCAGCCCTCCCTCAGCCCTTCCTCCTTGTGCTCCACCTGCCCGTGCATACCCGGCAATGGCCACTGTCTGTCAGTTCAGGGGCTCAAAGCGGAAAGCTGCATGCAAGCCGAGCCCGGTGCTGCCCCTCTGTCCCCGGGAGCCTGGCGCATGCCCTCTGCAGCTGCTGAGTGCCCCCAGCTGGGGGAGGGGCGGCTGTTCCACTAGCAGAGCACACACCATCTTTTCATTAAAAAAGCACTTATCTGAAAGGTAGAGTGATGGGGGGGGGGCGTTCACCCCAGATGGCTGCAATGGCCCGGGCTGGGCCAGGCTGAAGGCAGGAGCGCAGAAGTCCCTCTAGGTCTCCCACGTGGATGGCAGGGGGCCAGGCACTTGGGTCATCTTCCACTGTTTGCCCAGGCTCAGTAGCAGGGAGCTAGATCAGAAGTGGAGCAGCCGGGACTCACACTGTCACTCAAATGGGATGCCGGCATCTCAGGCAGCAGCTTAACCCACTGCGCCATAATGCCGGCCCAGCCAGCATCGGTTCTGGTCACCTGCAGGGGCCCTGTGCTCCACCATTGCTGGCTCCTGCCTCAGAGCTGCCCTGCGAATCTGCCTTCTCTTCCGTGCCGGGAAAATGCTGAGCCCCTCCCAGGGACCTTCCCTACCTGCCCCAGTGGCACCCACGGGAGGCTCAGGCCTGACTCCCAGGCCGGACTGATGCCAAGCAGGGACCCGGGACAGAGCCCCGTGCCTTTCTGGGCCTTGGTCTCCCCACCTGCATAGTGGCAAAGGTGCCACCTGGCTGAGTCTCAGGTTCTGCTGGCTGAGTGAGAAGGCGTGAGTGGAGCTTGTGTGTTCAGGTGCCAGGAGCGGGCTGAGCCCGGGGGAGCTGGACGGGTGGGAAGGGAGCAGCCCGAAGCAGCACCTGTAGCCTGGAAGGCTCAGAGAGATGAGCCCCGGTCCTCCAAGATCTCTCTCTGCCCCAGGTCCCTGCGGCCTCGCTCCTGCTGTCCTCTGCAGCAGGGTTCTGGCCCGGACGCCCCCTGCCTCTCCCGTGCTCCGGGGCAGCTTCTTTCCCTGGCCTGTATTGCACAGTGAGGGCAAGGTCTGCTGATGGGATGCTGGGGGGGGGGGGGGCTTGATGGAGACAGAGAGGAAACCCAGATATGGTCTCTAAACCAGTACATTCTCAAGCCTACCCCCAGCCTGGCCTGCGAGACCCTGCAGGCCGGGGGGCAGCGGTCCCAGGGCGGGGGCCGACTCTGGCATGTCCCCACACTCTGATACCCAGTGAGAGCCCGGTGCAGAGGTGCTCAGGGCCTGCGCTGTGAACCTGGGGCTGGGGGCGTGGCCAGTGGGACTTGCACGGTTGTGCCTCAGTTTCTGCATCTGCTCAATGGTGCTGCCTTCTCAGTCCCCTATTCAGGTTGGGTAGCAGGGCAGTGTGGCAGGGGGAGGAGCAGAGCGTGGGCTGGGGGGCCACACCAGCCATCGACAGGGCAAGGGCAGGGAGAGGCAGGCTGTTGCTCCCTACCAGCAACCCACCACCTCCTGCTCCCCACATCCACGTGCCGGAAGTGCCTGGGGGCCTTTCTCTGGATGGGTCACCCACACTTGGCCAGCCTGGGGCCCAGGAACATTGGTGAGGTCAATAACCCTGGAGTGTGTGTGTGTGTGGGGGGGTCCTCCTTCGCTGGTCTATGCCTGTGGGGTGGGGTACGGGGCTACACCTTCCCAGTGCTGGGGGTGACTAGACTCCCACTTTGCTGTGTGACTCTGTGCAACTTACTTGCCCTCTCTGAGCAGGCACGTGCCTCAACCCACCAGGAAAGACAGTGCTTGCCTCCGGGGGTTGTTGAGAGGGTAAGATGGTGTGGGACACTCGGTCCTGGGGCCTCACCTGGCAGTGAGTTTTCTAGGGAAGCCAGCAACCTCAGACAGCCCAGACCTCTCCAGCAGTGCTGGCCAGCTCAGTAGCCATTGGCCTCGCACCACTACAAGCATTTGAAAAGTGCCTATTGTGAATGGAGGCGTGCCGCGTCAGCTCCGCGCCAGATCCCAAGACTCCATATGCAAAGAATGCAAAATGTCTTGAATAATTTTCAATGCTGAGGGCAATGTTGAAATGGCATTCTGATAAGTCAGGGTAGATAATTAGAGTTTGTGTACCCGCTTTTTACTTTCTTGGCTCTGCCAGAGACATGCTCTAGAGTATATGCCTTATATCCTATTTTCTTGGATTTGCCACCCCTGAACTCATAAAGTCCCCGTCTGGGGCATCTCGCTGGTGGCTCCTGGGGAAAGCCGCCTTTGGGACTTCTGGCAGCCACCGAAGAATGTCTGCCCCCACCAGGCGGAACCCACTCCTGCCCCCCTGCACACACGCAGCCGCCCAGGGAGCTGCAACTCAGCCAGGGGACCTGCCCCCACCCCTGAAGCCAAACCCAGCTGTGTGGGGGCTCTGTGTGGCCACCGTGCAGCCTGGGGTCACATTTTCAGATGAAGAGACCGAGGGTCTTAGAGAGAAAGTGACCCACCCAAGGCTGGCGCTGGGGGTTCGTTTCGGGGCCACGTGGCTTTGCTGTGCCATGTGGTACTGGGAGAAGAGCAAGGAGGAGGAAATGGGTCCGGGATGGCGTGAGAACAAGTTGAGCTCACAGGGATGGCCCTTTCCCACGTGTGGCTCAGAGCCTTTGAAAGCAAGTGTCCACAGCTCCTGTCCTGGGCAGGGGTCCCCTAAAGCAGACCCCAGCCAAGGCCCCGGGTGCGGGGGCTCCTTCGGGAGGTCTCGGCCCCACACTGTGCCCTGGGCCCATCCGGGGCTCTGGAAATCTATACGCAACAGTGACCGCGTGGAGGGAAGCTCGGTGTGCAGCCAGAGCCGGCCGGCTTCGTGAAGACGGAGTGTTCCTCAGCCAGGAGCGACGGCTCGGCGGCAGCAAGCGGACGTGTGCAGGAAGGAACGGGGCAGTGCACGGAGTCTCCCCTGCAGGGGGTGCGTGGGCTGGGGCTCCACCAGCAGAGACATCGCTAGGAATTGGCTTGCCCGGGCGGGGGCTGCCCAGGCCAGCCCAGCGTCTGAAGCACAGCGCCCCGGGAAGGGCGGCCGGGGCCCCCTGGCACGAGTGGGTGCTGCTATTTGCACCTGGAATTTGCCCTTCCACAGGGAAGCCTCAGCTCTGCTCCAAAGCCGCTCCCCTGACTGACCCAGGCCCACCTGACAGGCGAGGCGGACCCCCGTACTCAAAGTCAGCCGATGGGAGCTATCAACTTACCTGCAGAGCTGCGCTTTGTGAGTGTTGGGCTGAGGGCTGAGCCAGCCAGGCTGACGCACAAGACCGACGGACGGTCACCGGATGGGGTGCTGGTGCCAGTTTGTTGGAGGGGGGGCTTGCAGGGCCTGCAGCACCCAGCTGCACCTCACTGAGGCCTGAGGACCCCTCCCCCATCGGCAGGTGTCAGATGGGGGTGCACTTTCTCTCCTGCGGCCTTGGCCTTGGCCCTATGTGCATCATCCCCAGGCACAGGGCCTGGGCTGACGCATCCCGGCCTCCTGGGGCTGCTGGGGTGGGGGGGATGCCTGGATCTCATCAGTGACCGCACTCTGACTGGGCCCCCCCGCCATCACGAGACTTTCCCTGCCCAGCAAAGGCCAGGCACAGGCTGTCCTCCCCGCGGTGTGTCAGGCTGTGATGCGCTGTGTTCCTCCGAGCAAGTCCCCGCCCGTCTCTGGGCCCTCTGGCTTTCACTGGCTCTGACGCAGGAAACGCTTAATTATGCGGCTGTCTCCGAGGATCACAAACCTGGGAGCTTGTAAACAGCCCATCTGCTACTCGTGGCTGAGCAGGCTGGGGAGTCCCTGATGGTGGTCTCTCCCACGCGGCACCCAAGGTGGCAGGGGCCGGCTCGGTCTCCGCGGCTGCCCAGCGGAATCATTGCCAAAGCTGCCCACCTCCTAACCCCATCACACCGCGGGTTAGGGTGTCAACACAGGAAGGGTGGCGGGGCTCAAACACTCGGACCACGGCCCCGGTGTCAGCCTCTGGGATTTGGGACGCAGTTTGTCCACAGCCGGCCTTGGGTACACATGGGGTCGGGCTGAGTGGCAGGAGCTGGAGCCCTGCTGAGGACGGGGGCCTCCGTGCCCGGGGTCTGACCCCCCTCTGCTTGTCCCAGGCCTGTGCCACCAGACGCAGGGATCCCAAAGGGTCCACCCAGAGGCCCAGTACCTGGAACAAGGCAGGCAGCAGTGAGCAGGGAAGAAGGGAAGACGGAGAATGGAACAGGGGGTGAGGAGAGGGGGCAGAGGGAGGGAAGGGAGACGGAAGGACAGATAGACGGATGGAAGGGAAGACGGGGGCCAGGTGAAGAGGAGTGAAGGCATGGAGGGGGCGTGGCAGGCGACAGACACACCCTGGACGGAGCCCTGGTGGTCTCCAAGCCCAGCCCCTCTGCTGGTGGAGAAACAGGGGCTCGAGGAGGGAAGGAGGGTGCGTGAGGCGGCAGGGAGAGGAGGGGACCAGGGCCTCTGAGGCCCTGCAGCCCAGGAGGGTAGGGGCCGGAGAGCAGGCTGGGGCCTGGGCCAGGCGCTCCTCTCCTCTGGTGGGACCGCCGGGGCTCTGGCTGCGCCAAGGCTGCCCACGGCCGGCGCATCTTACCAGCTCCTGCTGCCCTGAAATTTTCTCAGCCTCCTTCTCGCTCCACTTGGCACTGTCTCTCTGCCGCCCACCACCTCTGCTTCTCCCTGGCACCCCCTCTCGCCGCTCTGTTGAGTCCTCTTTTGGGGTTAGGACCCCCTGGCCCCTGTTGCTGTCCCCCCAGCCCTGGTTCCGCCTGCCGCAGTCCCCTTGGTCTCCTCTGTCTCGCTTTGCTCCGTCTTGGTGCCCCGTCTCACTGCTCCCTTTCCAGGTCACCAAGGCCCCCGGGGGCTGTGCCTCCCCTCCCCCAGCCCTGTCTTGCCCACCTCTGCTAACAATTACTCTGGGCTGGGCTGGAATCCTCCCGGCCCAGACAGCCCCACGGCGGCACATGGGGCCCAGATGCTGACAGATTCCTCGGGAAAGTAACCGCTCTGGGCAGGATAACAGGGGCCCCGGTGGGAGGGGGGGTGTGGGGGGGGAGTGGGGGCCAAGCCAGGCCCAGAGCAGAGACCTACAGTCCTGCGGCTGCTCTAGGGCCCCAGAGCCAAAACCCACTCAGGAGTCTGGAGCCACTGCCGGGGCTGCTGATCGCTGAGCAGAGAGGGCCGGGGCTGGGGGCAGCCACAGGCAGGGGAGCAGGGCATTGGGCATGGAGCTGCCCCGACTTCCAGGCCTGACTTCTCTGGGTCCCCAGAGCTGGGGCAATAGCCCCAAGGACCCGAGTCTGGGTTCCCGGCCCAGCTCCACCCTTCTCTGCTGTGTGGCCTCGGGCAAGTCACTCAACCTCTCAGTGCTTTGCCCAGAAACCAGAAAGAGCTGTTGAGCCTACCTCTGGGCAAGTTCATGGGTGAAGGCGTGCGAAGCTCTGGCGGAGGCAGGCCCTACTCAGCATCAGCCTCCCCAGAGAGGCCGTCCCCAGCGTGGGGTTAAAATAGCCCCCCGCCCCCGCCCCTCCCAGCCTTCCTGCCCGACTGGGACTGGCCTGGCTTTATTTTTCTTCGCAGCACTGTGACTACTTGGGATGTTCTGTGTTTGTTGATTTGTTTGCTTCCTCCCCCCGGAATGTCAGCTGTGTGCAGGCGGGGACCCGGTTGCTTCCCTCGCGGTTGCTGGGCTGTGTCCCACCGCCTAGCACAGTGCAGACCGAACCCCATCCCTCCAGGCCTGGGGAACATCTGGTCCTGCCTGGACACCCATGGCTGGAACTCGAAATTCAGTGAATCTGTAGCAGCTCCATTAAAAAAAAAAATTTCTTTATTTGTTTAAGAGAGAGGGAGAGAGAGAGGGAGAGTGAGAGGGAGAGAGAGAGGGAGAGAGAGAGATCTCTTCCATCTGCTGGTTCACTCCTCAAATGGCCGCCATGGCCAGGCTGAAGCCAGGAGCCAGGAGCGTCTTACAGGTCTCCCACGTGGGTGCAGGGGCCCAAGGACTTGGGCCACCCTCTGCTGCTTTCCCAGGCACATTAGCAAGGTGCTAGATTGCAAGTGGAGCAGCTGGGACTCGAACCAGCGCCCATTTGGGGTGTCAGTGTTGCAGACAGCGGCTTTACCCATCCCACTGCAATGCCAGCCCCAGCAGCTGAGTTTTAAGTTGCTAATTGTGTGTGGCCCATGAATGATGGCGTGGACACCCCTGCGGCCCTCGACAGACTCAAGGTTCCCCGGCCCCGGTAGAACTCGCAGTGTGGTGCGGTGCAGTGTGGACAGCATCTCGGTCCTCTTTTAGATGCCGATGTCCCTGGACACAGCCTCAGATGTCTCCTGGAGGAGGCGACACCTGAGATTCCTTAGGGTGCCAGAGCTCCTCTGTGGGGCCTCCCCCGTCCTGCTGCCACCCCAATGGGCTGAAGCTGACAAGGCTCGCGGACTGAGGGCTCTGCAGAGACAGAACAGAAGACCCTGAGCCACACGCTGGCGGCTGCCCCGCCGCTGGCAGCCAGGGGACCCCCACAGGAGCCCCACCTGCCTCAGAGGCGAGTGAGCTGGGCAAGGACAGGGCAAGGGAGGATGGCTCCAGGGTCAGGGCAAACCCCAGCTCTCATGATCTTGAACTACAACTCTGCTTCATGGGCAGGGAGACAAGGGAGTGGGGCCCCCATGGCCACACAGCCAGTTGAGGCCAGAACCTCAGCCTGGGGGCTGCGTGAAATGAGCCAAGGTCACAGGATGGGCAGTTGTGAGCGGGCAGAAGGAGCACTGGGATGTGGCCGCATAGCCAGAGCCCGTGGCATCAGGAGGGCCTTCGTGGCCCCACACTGGCTTTTGCCGGCTGAGAAGGCACCCCTGGGTAGGGGAGGTTAATCCTTCCAGGGCAGGGAGGTAGGTTTGGGACCTGCTGGGGAACCCTGTGGTTGGGACCCAGCTTGGGGTAGGGGTGGAGGAGGGGGAGAGAGGCCCAGTGGAAGGATTTGGAGCCAAGGACTTAATACTCAGTAGGAGATCTGGGGACCCGGGAAAGCTCCCTGGGGGGCTTTGTCAGCACCTCTCTGCATCCCCCCTCCTTGCTCCCCACGCTGGGCAGATGTTATCTGGGGGTGCAGCCCTGCCAGCGGGGGTGCAGGAGCCGGGCCTGGGAAAGCTGGCCATCAAAGCTGCCTGGGAGATTCCCTCCAGCCCGTGCCGCAGCGAGCACACAGGGTCACAGCGGCCAGCTAAATATAGGGACACTTGGAGGTGGAAGTGGTTCCTGCCAGCAGCAGGGGGCTGGCCTGTCCCTTCTCACGGGGCCAGGGCCAGGGCTCCACAGGAGCCACTTGCTTGTGAGGTTGAGCTGGGGTTGTCCTGGGCCTGGGGCTGAGGTTAGCTCTGAATTTATTCTTTACTTCCAACCATTACCCACTGGACTCTTACACTGGACTAGCACGCGTGCTCGGAGCTCAGGCTCAGAGGCGCTCACTCTCAGGAGAAAAATGCTTTCTTGGTGAGGCAGCCTGGCCAAGGGCTGTGGAAGGTGTCAGAATCCAAATGGAGCTGCAAAATAGCTAATTAAAGCCAGGCGCTATGAAGGAAGGGTTCTCCTGCACAAGTGCCCTAGGGCGACTGGCACAGAGCCACGGCCTCGCACACATGTCACTGTAACCTCCGCGAGCCCGGCTTCTGCGAGGACACACGCCCGGAACGGCCCGCTCAGCCCTGGAGCGCCCTGCTGCTTGCGTGCCCTGTGGCCGAGGATGACTGTTTCAGAGCACCAGAGGCAGCTCTCATCACGCCGTGTCCCACGGCACGTGTGTTCCCCCAGCCACGCTGTTCCACTCCCAGGCAAGCATCACTGCTCTTGGGAGAACCTCCCTCTGAGGCTCTGGTTGTTTGCAGCGCGGCATGGCCAATCACCTGCAGGCAAATGGAATCGAGGCTCGCCCTGGATGCACTGCACCTGCCCCCTAGAGTGGACGTGCCAGGAGGGAGCGGCCCTACCCCAGCACCTGACACAAAGCAGGCGTGCCTCAGGTATTGCTGAATAGCTGGAGAGACCTGGCTGCAGCTCCTGTCCAGCCTCCTGTCGTGCAGACTCCGGCAGGCAGCAGGTGATGGCTCCAGTGGCTGGCTCCCTACACCCACGTGGGCGACCTGGACTGAGTTCCTGGCTCCTGGCTTCAGCCCTGGCCCAGTGCTGGCCATTGTTGGCCTCGAAGGACTGAATCAGCAGATGGGAGCTTTCTCTTTCTACTGGTCTCTCTCTCTCAAATCTAAAACAGAATTTTAAAAATTTTTAAGTATTATTTTTTAATCTTTCTTTTGTCAGTGTCTATTTTTGGTGGAGACAGGTGTTTTATAATCTATCCAATATGTCCGTATGGAGGATATGTATATAATTTCTGTATAAATAAACACATATGTTGAGTTGATTTCAACAGCTTTTTTTCCCTTCCCACTGATAGGAGGATGAGATTCCTCATGGCTGAGTGACAGGAAAGCCAGGGAGGGGCTGGTGGGGAGGGACAGGGCCCATTGGAAGCTGGAGCCTGCAGCTCAAAAGGGTCTGGATGTTGACCCAGGCTGGGCTCCCTAGGGGTCCTGAGCCTGGCCAAGGGCCAGGGGCCGGGTGGGGGTGGGTGGACTGGTGGTGGGGCGGACACTGGAGGTTTTGGGAAAGGCAGTGTAGCTGTGGTCATGACGGGGAAGGGACGGGGAGAGGTCCAGAGGCGGCCTGGCTGCTGCCCCATGTCTTGGGGTGGCAGAGGTGCCCTCACCGACATGGGGGGAGCAGTGACAGCGAGGGAAGGTTTGGGGTCCTCAGGACAGCTGCTGGAGACGTCAGGAGACGGGAGCCAAGCAGTTGACTTTCTTTCTGCTCTCTAACCCCTGGCCCCAGGGCTCAGACAGGCCGCCCTCCTCCTCCCTCTCCCCTTCCCCTCCCCCTTCCTCCTCCCCCTCCTCCTCCTCTCGCAGGGCTGAACTCCAAGCCAGCAGCCAGTGTGGGACGGCTGAGGTCCCAAGTCCCAGGCCACTGGCTCTGGAGGTTGCCTAGCAACAGGCTCTGTTGTGATGCTGCAGGGAGCCAGGGGTCTGTTAGTCACGGCTGTGCAGGAAGGGGCCATCATGTCCCCTATGGCCCCAGAAGGCCTGATGGGCCAAATCTGGACACGCCCGGCAGTGGCCCTGGCTGCCAGGCCGGGAAGAGCAGCGGTCGAAGGGGACAGCCGACCTGGCTGAGCTTCCCAGCGGGGCTCTGGGGCCCAGAGTCAATGTGCAGGCCCTTAACAAACGGCAAGAGGGACAATAGGCAAACCGGACCTGCCCTTAGGACATCGGCGGGCAGCAACCCAGAGGGACACAGCCTCCCAGACAGCTCTTCTCACCCTGGGGTGCTCCTCACCTGGGCTCTGGGGGGAGCAGGGTTCCCCACATTTCAGCACGTCTGTGGGACTCCTTCACAGTCAAACAGGAAGCCATCTCATGCCAGACTTGGGCTGCACCTGGGGCAGACAGTTCCCCCTCCTCCTGGGCCTCAGTTTCCCCGTGTGGCAGGAGATTGCCCGTCCCCCAGAACCCACCCCCTCATACCAATGCACAAGCCCCTGCCCACCACACTGTCCCCTCCTGGTCTCACCCTGCTCAGCCCTCAGGGCCTTGCTCTGCTGTGGGGGCTGTGACAGAGGCAGCCAGGGGCCCTGGGCCTGGCCCCTGTGAACAGGCCCTTGGGGTGAATGTATGTCCCCAGGCAGTGACCCCGCCCCCCCCCCCCGCCCCGGGAAGCCCCAGCGGGATGACTGGATGACTGGCCCCCAGGCGGCCACTTCCCTTGGCGGGTCTGAGTTTCCTCATCCAAAGAGGGAGGGGGGGTGACGGCCAGCGGCCTCCCAGGGGCGGGCCCCCGGCGGTCCAGGCCAGCTCCCGTGCCTCTGATCACATTTAAGGAATTGTTATTTTTACTCTTGACGTGGGCCTCCCACGTCGGCTCATCGGGCTTCATGATGAATAATCCGAGGTGTGGGCACGCCCCACTTCCCGTGACCCTTCTGTGGGCTGCGGGGGTGGGGCGCAAGATGTCCAGAAACCTGCCCCTCACTCAACTTCAATGTCAGGAAGCCGAGCATCAGCTTGGGGCAGACCTGAGTCACTGGCCCCTCCCTGTCCCCTGGGAGCACTGGGAACAGACCACCCCTTTCCAAGAGGCAGCCTGCTGGAGGGTGACACCCCCTCCCCCCCCCTCAGGATCCTGCTCCTGCGAGTCCCTGCCTTCTGCTTGTCCCTCCCACCATCTTTTTTAAATGTTACTCATTTTTATTTATTTGCAAGGCAGAGAAACAGAGCCGGGCAGGCAGGCAGAGCGCTTCACCTGCTGGTTCACTCCTCCGATGGCCGCCATGGCCAGGATTGGGCCAGGGCAAAGCCAGGAGCCAAGAACTCAATCTGGGTCTCCCACCCGGGCATCGGGGACATAAGTACTTGAGCCATCATCAGCTGCTTCCCAGGGCCTACATTAGCAGGAGGCTGGATTGGAGCTGGAGTTGGGACTTGAACCCAGGCACTCTTGATATGGGATGTAGACAAGCAAGGTCTTCACTGCTGGGCCAAACTCCCACGCCCAACCAGGCATCTTAGTGCCCCAAACATCTGTGGCTTTACTCTCGCTTCGGCTCTCCCCTCCTCCATTCCTCTGTGCCCAGACACCGCCTCCAGGAAGTGCTCCCAGGCCCCCCACCCCGCACCCCTCCCAGGCACCATGCTTTTCCTCAGCACCTGGAGGCCTCACAGTAAAGGCCCCACACAGGAGCTTCACCTCCGGACGCGCTGCTGGGCAGGGCAGGGCCCTCCACACACATCACCTCATTTCCTCCAGGAGATCCAGGCTCAGCGAGGTTCTAGAACTCGCCCTTGACCATGAGCAGAGCTAGGATTCAAAGCAAGGTCATGGGAAGCCTGGCTCTTTCCTCACGCCCCACACTTCCCCGCTGTCATTGAGCCAAGACAAATGGAGCTAATGTCGGACAGAGAGCTGCTGAGTTCATGGCCATCAGCAGTTTGGGACACTGGAGTGCCTGGGTTCCAATCCAGCTTCCTGCTGACGTGGACCCCGCGAGGCAGCAGGTGATGGCTCAAGCAATCGGGTCCCTCCACCCATGTGGGAGACTCATCAAGTTCCTGGCCCCAGACTTTGGCCCTGACCTGGCTCTGGCTGTTTGGAGAGTGAACCAGTGGATAGAAGACTCTCTCTTTCTCTGCCTCTCATAAAAATTTAAAAAACAAAAAGATTTTTTCTTATTAAATCCCCTCCCCAACAATTAACCAAAAATTGCCAATGACGCTCCCAAGTCGTTTTCTCCAAACTGCTAACCTATGTCTTCCTTTCCCAGGAGAAGAACATTTGCTAAAACAGAAGCCTCTGGGCAACCTGGAAGGCCTGGGGTGGGGGGCAGGGGGCGTCTGCAAGCCCGCAGTCTGCTCTCCGGGCCTCCGCGTTCCCCTCTGCAGCTGCGGAGAGAAATGAAATGACAGAATAACCCCCGCGTTCTCATGGCAGCGCCACACGGGCTCGGCCTCAGGGCTCAGGGCTGTGGCTGCGGGGGCGTCTATGTGTCCCTGGGGGAGGCGGCGGTGGGGAGGAGCTGGGACTCAGAGGTTGTGGGGGACTTGGACAGATCTGTCTAACCCTAAGTTCTTGTTCTTTTTGAAAGAGCCCCCACCTGCTGGTTGGTTCATTCCCCAAATGCCCCAACAGCAGGGACGGGGCCGGGCTGCAGCAAGGCGCCGGGAACTCAGTCCAGGTCCCCCAGGTGCACGGCAGGGACTCAGCTACTTGAGTCACCCCCGCTGCCTCGCAGGGGCCACGTCAGCAGGAAGCTGGAATCAGAAGACCCAGGACCCAAATCCAGGGATGAGGGTGTCCCAACCAGCAGCTTCACTGCTCCACTAATGTCCACCCCCAAGTTCATGTCCTTAACCAGGAGGCTCTCCTCTCCCTTTCCCAGGATACTTCGCCCGCTACGGCTGGGCACCTCCGCCTTGAGGGAGCCTGTATCTTGGCTGGGGTTGGGCTGGTCCCATCCTGCTCCGGCAGTCACATCGATGGGGGTGCTGCTTAGCGTGTTGGAGGCAGTGACTGCTATCCTACAGTGCTGGATGAGCGGCTCACCTCTCCAATCCTTCGTGGGACTGTGTCCCAGGTGAGCCGAGGGAATGGAGGTGATGTGGGGGGGGGGGACCCTGGGCCGGGGATGGGGTGGAGGGGTGCGCAGGAGGAAGCATGGCCGGTGCAGGTCTGGGTCAGGAAGCCGAGGGAGGAGAGGAAGTGGGTGGGGAGATGCTGGGCCCTCTGCCGTGGACAGAGGAGAGGGAGCTTTCGCCTGTGGAATGCGTCCCGCGCCTCCCCCACGCCGCAGACACAGACCTCCAGCATTTGGGCTGAATTAAGAGCGTCAGACATCAGCTGCCTCTGAATCACAAGCTGCTCCGAGCCAGGGCGCGCACTCGGATCACGTCCCGGACACAGCGTCCTCACTGCGTCCGGCAGCCTCTCGGGGGCTCAGAGGGTGCCCAGGAGGAGGGGGCTCTGGGCCCCACCCCGGCCTGTCTCACCGCAGCTCCTCTCTGTGCTTGCAAACTGGGTTCCTCCTATTTCTAATGAAGGCAGGGGTTGCATCCACAGAGAGAAAAAGCAGCCCTGCAGGCAACGCTTGGTTTGACAGCGTCCTGGAGCAGTCGCAAGCCAGACAGTGGGAGGGTGGGATTAGAACACTGTCTGCCAGGCCCATCCTTGCACGCAGCCATGCCTTCACTCACTCATTAATTCAACAAGTATGTGGCGCATGGGGCCCGCAGGGAGGCTTTGGGGGGAAGCCGAAATGGGGAGTTTAAAGCCGAAGGAGTGACAGTGCTTAGCAATAACACATGCGTTCGCACCCGTACTTTGCAAGTTTCTGCTGTCACGGGAACTCCTTGAGGCGAATACATCCCCGATTCGCAGATGAGGAAACTGAGGTACGTATAAGGCTGGGATCTGAACTTCACCACCTGGCTCCCGAGGGTATGATCCCTGGAGCCTACTCCACTAAACAGACAAGGACAGTCTATAACTACTGTGCCACGTGAGAGTTTTGGAGACATACAGAGGAACCTGGCTAAGCTGAAGTCAGACTGAGGTGGGGAGGTGGTCAGGGAAGGGTTCCCTGAGGCGGTGACACTGGAGTAAAAATGGAAGGACATTTAGAGACAACTGACTTTCACAACCGGCAGCAGGCTTCTCAAGAAATGACGCTGGGACCACTGGACAACTACGAGAGAATGGAGTTGATCCCCTTCCCCACACTGTATGCAGAAATTAACTGTTAATTCAAAATGCATCAAAGACCTGGATGTCAGAGCTGAAACTATACAGCTCTTAGAGGCACACAGACTTGTCAATCTTCGTGACCCTGGGTTACACGTGGTTTCTTGGATATGACACCAAAAGCACAAACAGCAAAGAGGAAAACGAAATGTACTGGATATCCTCAAAATTGAAAACCTTTGTGGCTCAAAGATCACCACGAGAAAGTGAAAACAGAACTTGCGAAATGGGGGAACGACGTGCCAGTCATCTAGATGAGACTTACTTCTAGAATCTATACAGAATACTTAGAACGCAATAATAGAAAGGCAAATAATCCAATTAAAAACAGAGGATTTGGATAGATATTCCTCTGAAGAAGATTCTACACATGGAAGATAAATATATGGAAAGGTGCTCAATATCACCAGCCATCAGAGAAATGCAACCCAAACCACAGTGACACACCACTTGACACCCACCGTGGTGGCCATAATGAAAAAGACAGAGAACAGGAAGCGTTGCTGGGATGTGGAGAAACTGGACTCCTGCTACGATGCTGGCGGCCAATGTGAAGCAAGGCATCCTCTGCAGAAGTCAACCCAGCTGTGCCTTGCAAGGGTCCGCACAGAGCCACCAGATGCCCCAGCAATTCCACTCCTAGGAATGTGCCCGAGAGGAAGAAAAACATATGCCCACACAAACACCTGCAAATGAATGCGTATGGCAGCACTGGGAAAAACTCCAATGTCATATCTGCTTCCTGCTAAATGGGTAGATAAAACACAGTATCACCCATGTGATGGAACCTATTAGCCAGCAAAAAGCAATGAGGTGTTGATAGATGTGGCAGCTTGGACAACTCTTAAAAACATTAGGCAAAGCAAGAGAAGTCTGTCAAACAGAACACCCAAGCTGCATGATTCCATTTATATGGAATATTCAGAGTGTGCAATTCTTCAGAAACAGACATTAGATTAGTGGCTGCTTGATTGGGACAAGTGACTGCTAATGAGCATGTGAGATTGTGTGTGGGGGGGCAAACAGTCTGAACACTCATAGTGGTGATGGTTCCCCAACTCTATACACATACTAAAAATCTTTGAATTGTGCATTATAAATAACTGAGTTTAATGATATAGAGTTATATATTAATAAAATAATTTTTAAAAAGATGGAAGGATGAAAAGAAAAGAACAACAACAACAAAAAAAGATGGAAGGATGAAGAAGCACTATTGTGGATGTAGCAAAGTGGCCTGAGTGTTAGAGAGTGCCTTCTAAACCAAGGAAATGGCGTGTGCAAAAGCCCTGTGGCCAGGCTCCTGGTCTGTTCAAGAAAGCAAGGAAGCTCATGTGACAGGAGCTCAGGGGAAAGCCAAGAGGCTGGACAGCCCATGGGGCCAGATTGCCCTGAACCTCCAGGGTCCAGCAGGGCCTCAGGACCAGTAGAGGCAGGTGAGTGGGGCAGGTGACGGCTTACAGCTCTCCACCTTCCTCTCTTTCTGACCTGGCCTATCTGCCCGGGGAACCCCAGGACTTGGCAGGGGTGAGTCCTGGAGGAACCGCAGGGGTCTCCTGTCAGAAGCACCCACGGAGGATGGTTCAGGTCCCAGCTCTGCCACTTGGCGTGTGACTCGGACCTGGGGCAGGCGATTTCCTCTCTCCCCGGCAGTCCTGGCCCTTCATTCCCCTGCTCCCCCCGCCTGGTAAAGCGGGTTCAAGCGTGGGGGCCGGCCTCCATGGAGGAAGTCAGCCAGACCCTTATCTCCGGGCCGCCAGCTGCCTCCTTTCGGAATTCCAGCTCCTGGGATCTGCCTGCCGCGCCCCCACCCTGGGCTCTGCTGCAGCGTGTGCTCTACCCCGGGTCTGTGGGCTGAGGGCCTGGGCCACCGGAATCAGCCCGCTTCTCCAGACAGGCACAGGGGCCATCTGGGTGAGCTTAGCAATCGTGCTGGCTCCGCGTTAGCTGGGGCTGGGGCCCAGCGTCGGGGAAGCCTGGCATCAGGCCGCAGGGTCAATAAAGGGAAAACAAAGATAGCAGAAAAAGCCAAAGAGGGGGCTGGAGGCGGCTGGCCCAGCCTTTGCCTGGTGTGTGGAACAGGAGCTGCAGTCCCCAGGGCCTGGGCAGGGATCTGCCCTGCTCTCCAGGTTTCTCTGCGCCAACCCCGTGCCTCCTGCTGACTCCCTGGAGCGGACGCTGCCTCGAGCACTTCCCCTGCACCCATGCCTTGTCCTGCTCTCCCCACCCGCCCCACCCTGCACTGGCGTCTCCCACCCCCTGCCCACCCCTGCTGCATTCTGCTGCCTGCCCTGGAGCCGGCCTCACCTGACCTTTGCTGGCCCGGAGCCCGGGGTTGCAGCCACCCTCTCGTGCTCCAGTGTCCCAAACACAGCCCTCTGCCTGGCCTCTCCCTACCCTCGGGTATCTGCCATGGCTGACCCCGTCCCCCCATCTATGCCCTGGCCGGCTGGACCCTGGGGTCACCCCACCCCTGATGACTTCTTACTTCCCAAGGCTGCCCCTTCGTCTCCAAAAGAGCCCCTCCCTGCTGGGGTACCTGCCAGGACACTCCCCCAACCCCTGGCCAGGCCCCGCCTCCTCTCAAAGCCCTTCCTTGGCTCCCTGGCACAGCCCATGTTTCCAGCCAGTGAACCACTACATCCAGCTGTTGCCACAGCTCTGCCACCGGCCCTGCTCCAGATCCCACCTCCAGGCCTCGGTCCCCTGGCTCTCTGAGCTTCTGCTCTGCCTAGCAACACCTGCTCAGCCCTCAAGGATCACGTCCCCTCAAGATTTCCCCAAGGCGGCCCTGATCCCCGCTCCTGCCTCCCCCTCTGCACTGCACCCTGCACAGACCTCCACAGAACCCGCTGAACACCCAGCCCCTCTGCAGGCTCCGAGTGCCTCTGTGGGGACAGCCGCACTGGGCTCTATGTGGGATGACTGCTCATTGCCTCCTCCCCCAGGGAGACCCCCAGATAGGCGGCCTCGCGCATCTCTGTGTGGCACAGTCACTGTGTTTCTGCTGGGTCTGGAGTGCCGGGCTGATGGCCACAGCCAGCTTCACAGCTGGGGGAAGTGAGCCCAAAGCTGAGCCTGAGCTGCAGGGAGCGGCTATGCCAACGGAACAGGACCAGGATGGACTGATGTTGCCTGAGTCTGTCTGGCGCCGGGCAGGGACCTGCTCCCAGGGACAATAGAGCCCACAGGGGCCTCGCCTGGACCAACGGGAGCCCCAGGCTGCAGGCCCTAGGGGGCGCGGAGCGGGGCTCTGGGCTGGGTGGGCAGTGGGGCAAGGCCTCTGCAGGGCACCTGCTCTGTGCCAACCCCTCCCAACCCTCTGTCTCACAGCTGAGCTGAACTCCTGATCCCATTCCCCTCCCCCTGCGGTGGGCTTAGTTCCCAGCTCTAGAACTACCCATTTGGGAACTTGTGCAACTGCAGCGACCTCCCAGGGCCTCGGTTTCCTCCCCAGTCAGCCAGAGAGGCCACCGAGGCTGCTTCCTAGGGCTACTGTGTGCCCTCTGTGAGTGATTGCTCATGCGCCACTTGGAGCCATGCCCAGCATGTGTTGAGTGCTCAGGGCCTTGGGGCCTCATTTTCACCCTCATTGTGACCTCTCTGGCCAACCCGTCAGCGAACCCCAGGGCATTTTGTCTCCTGGATCCCAGTCCTGCTGTGTGAGGAAGAGTGCTGGGTGGCGCACGTACAGCCACCTGCGGGTCTTGCTTCTCATTCTCTGGCCAGGTAGGCACTGTGCTGCTTGCACGTGGGGCATTGTGGACACCATGACATTAACAGAAAAGGTTTCTGGGCGGTGGTGGTGGGGGGAGGGCTGCAATGTGGCATAGCAGGTAAAGCTGTTGCTTGCAACGCCAGCATCCCTATGTGCGCCGGTTCGATTCCCTGCTGCGCCACTTCTGATCCAGCGCCCTGATAATGTACCTGGGAAAACAGCGGCAGATGGCCCAAGTGTTTGGGCCCCTGCACCCACATGGGAGACCCAGAAAAGCTCCTGGCTCTTAGCAGCAATAGATGGAAACTCCCTCTTCTATGACTCTTTCAAATAAATAAATAAATCTAAAAAAAAGGGCGGGGGGAGAAAGGGTTGCTGGAGGCCCCTCTACACCAGGGTGACTGGAGGGGAAGAGAATGCGACAGGGAGGGAGTGGTTGGCATGGGGGTGGGGTCTGCTTTGTGTCTTCCCAGGGCTTGCTGGCTTCCCAGTGAGTTTACATTCCCAGAGCTGCAGATAAGAGAGCCTGTGACTGGGAGCCTGGCCGGGACTTTATCTCTTCAGATAGGGTCCTGGCGCTTCTGAGCTGGCTCAGAGGCAGACGCTCAGGTGCGGCTGTGGTTTCCCGGCCTCCTCTTGGGCCTCACTCCTGCCTGCTCTGCCCTCCTCCCCAACCTCAGTCCAGCCCCACCCCACTGCCAGCCTACCTCGGCTGGGTCCCGCTGGGGCACCTGCCTGGAGCTGGATACCTGGCTTTTTTTTTTTTTTTTAAGTTTATTTATTTATTTGAAAGGCAGAGTTACAGAGTGCCAGAGGTAGAGAGGGGAGAGAGAGAGAGAGAGAGAGAGAGAGAGAGAGAGAGAGAAAGATATCTTCCATCCACTGGTTCACTCCCCAAGCAGCTGAAATGAATGGAACGGCTGGGCTGGACCAGACAGAAGCCAGGAGCCAGGAGCCCCATCTGGGTCTTCTATGTGGGTGGCAGGGGCCCAAGGACTTGAACTGGCGCCCATATGGGATGCTGTTGGTGTCCTGTGAGCCTAGCGCTGCAGGCCCAGCCACCTGAGACCTAGTGGCCTGAAACAGCGACATTTATTTTGTTCTCTAATCTGCACTGGGGCAGGGCTGGGAGGGGGCAGCTCATCTCTGCTGCACTTGGCATTGCCTGCAAGGCTTTGAGCTGGAATCACTCGAAGACTCACGGGCGTGCAGGTCCAGTGTGTCCAGCGGTCGGGACTGTAGAGGGGCTGTTGACCTGAATCCCTGCAGTGGTCTGGCCGTGTGTGGCTCAGCTTCTGTTCAGTATGGAGTCTGGGTCCTGAGGGAGACAGAAAGAGAGAGAGAGAGTCAGAAATGCAGGTAGACAGACAGGTGGCAGCTGTGTATCCTAAGAGACTATGGAATGCCACACCTGCCACATTCTCTCTTGACACTCTTGGGATTTGGGTCCCCAAACTCAAACACACATTTAAACCCCCAAGTCTTTCGTTTCCAGTTGATGAATGAACCCTGCTGGTTGATAGATGGGGGTACTGCTAGCTCTCATGACAAGGCCTGAAGGAGTAACCCTTGGGAAGTCATGGTTCGGTTGGGTTGGGTTGAGTTGGGCTTCGAGGGTGAGGCCCACGGCGGACGCACACGGAAGGCAGGAGAGCAGCATGCTCCCCGGGGCTCTCCGCCTCCCGGCCCACCGCATGATCAAACCTCTGCCATCCTCCGGCCTCTGCAGATACCCCATCTTGGATGGTGAACCTCCAAAACTGGAAGCCAAGAGCCCTTCTTCCTCCCAAAGGAGTCCTTCTCAGGGCTTCCCACCGAAGTGAGTGCCAACTGTGGTCACAGTCACAAAGGCAGCCCACTTCCAGGGCAGGCACCCTGGGCTCTGTGTCCTGATGTGAGCGACAAGGCTCCTGTGCATAGACCTGGAAATGCCTCCGGGACTTGCAGTCGGCCACGGGGACTTCCTCTCCCAGCCTCTCACCAGTGGTCCCAACTCCCTGGCCCTGGCAAAACCCTCGTCTCGCCTCAACTTTGGAAGCGTGGACCTCAGGGGCGGAGAGGGAGTCAGTGAGTGGCTGTGCTGAGCCCCAGCCTCATGCCCAGCCCTCGAAGGGTCCTCACCACCACCCTACGTAACAGGCCATGTGGCCCCTACTATGCCGGTGAGGCAGTTGAGGCTGAGACAGTGGGGTGACTGCCAAGACCCCAGGAGTCATCAGAGGCTGGGATTGGGAACCTGGAAGCCTTGCCTGTGTGGCTCTGAGGCCCCACTCTTTCCCCTGGGCCAGCTGTCCTCGGCCAAGGTGGGGAAAGCATGACAGTGAGGATTGAAGCTCTGCGACTCCATCTCCCCGAGCCTCAGCTTCCCCATCTGCCCAATGGGCTCATAACCTCTGCAGCACAGTTTTAAAAACAAGGAACTAGAGCAATCTCCGTTATAAGCTTGGCACAGCCTACACACGACCCAGGCCACCTGGGTTCTCCCTAGGGGCCAGAGAAGGTCTTAGGCTGGGGGCTGGGCCTTTGCCACCCACCAAGGGGGAGCCCCAACATTCCTGTTGGCTATTTTTAGGCCTGTGCGGGCAACCACAGAACCACACGTGGGGTTTACCATGGCCTGGCCAAGGCCGTAAGAGCAGGAAACCCTTCTGAGGACAGAGGGTGGGAACTGAGGTCAGGAGGGCCCTCCCTATCTCCCCGCCATCTCCGGGATGACTTTGGACCGAGTCAGGCAGCCCCGCTCCGAGCCTCAGTTTCCTCATCTGTAAGATGGATAGCGGCAAGCACCACAGCCCCCGCATGGCATCCAGATGCTGGCAGAATCCTCCTGGGCGTCGGCTCACCGGAGCTGGGGGGGGAGGCTCCCTGGGCCAGGGGAGGCTGGAAGAGGCGGAAGTCGCTCAGCTGGGAGAGGGGACAGGAATGCAGTGAGGGCCAGCTCTCTAACTACTCTGCAGCCAGACTGGAAGTCAGGTCCTGAGGATTAGGCGGGATTACGGATGTGCATGTGTTGTTTAAACTGCAAACTGGAATGTAAACGGAACAGGCCCAGGGACAGCCCAGGCTAAAGGCTTAGAGCTGAGTTCCAGAGGACCTCCTGCCCGAGCCCTCCTGCACCCCAGCCTTCAGCCAGCGCTCATCAGTGAAGATCGCTGGCCTGCTCTCCACGGAGGGGTCCTTGGAAGATTCCATTTTGGCTCCACTACAAAAAAAAAAAAACAAAAGTCTTTGAAAGCCCCTGAGGGTCAGACTCCAGATCAGAGCTGGTAGTGCTGAGCCCAGGGCATATGGTGGGGAAGTGGGGCGCTGAGGCCCTGCTCGGCTGAGAGAGGAGCACACACCTCAGGCTCACCCCCTTCCTCACTCTCATGGGGCCCTGACGTGCTCACGACTCGGGTCCAGGAAAGCGTGTTCCTGGAAGAGCCACCCACCGGTTAGTGCTCAGAAGCTCTGTTAATTCCCCACATGGCAAGGAAAGCCAAGGGCAAGAGGGTGTGCTTGTGTGTGCACGTCCACAGCACGACCGCACCACCCGTGTCACGGCCACTCATAGACACACCTCTCACGCAGGCACACCCACAAACCCATCACACCTGGCTGCGTTCCTACACCCACAGGGAAGGGCACTTGGAGCAGCAGTTCAGATGCAGCTCGGGACACCTCATCCTGTACTGCACTGCCCAGGTTCGAGTCCCAGCTCCCTGCTGATGTGCACCCTGGGAGGCAGCAGGTGATGGCCCAAGTGCTGGAGTCCCTGCCATCCACGTGGGAGACTCAGATGGAGTCCCAGCCTCCTGGCTTAGGCCTGCCCAGCTCTGGCTCTTGTGGACATTTTGGGAACAAACTAAAGAGAGATAGGAGATCTCTATCTCCCTGCCTTTCAAATAAAATGAAAAGAAATTTTTAAAAAGCTTTAAAACTTGAAAAGGGTGCATAGAGTATTGTACATCTTATACAAACAGACACACATATCCCTCACACTTACATGGATTAGTATACCAGTGTGTATTTATGCAAGAGTGCAAATAGGCACGCACACATCCTCCCACACAGCCAATCATCATGCACTTCTGTGGATAGACAGGTTATAAAGGCCCCATGTACTTGTCTTGTAAAAGCTTGCACACACGCGTGTGTCCACCTCGATTACACGTATCCAGAGACAACAACAGCCCATACAGGTCTGTAAACACACGTGTGCACACAGCAGTGCCACCCACCCCAGCTGCCCCATGTGCATAAGCAAACCGCAGGCATGCACACCCACAGACACACGTGCACATGTGCAAGCTCACCGGTGCTGCACGCCGTGTGCACACACAGCCTGTGCTGGCTGTTTTGGTACTGAGCCATCCTGCGAAGGTGTAGAGACACAAGCACCTAGCTCAGCTTCACCTGAAAAGCTCCAGCCCCTGCATGTGTGGGAGGGTGAACCCCACGCCATCCCTGCAGGGGGCACAGTGGAAAGTATGATATAACCCGAGCTGGCTTTTGCAAGGGGAGCAAAGGTGAGGGTTTTTCCCACCTTGTTGGCTCACTGTGTCAGGGTGACCAGGCCCACCATGACTAACCCCTCCCCTCTCCCCGCCATGGGCCCCTCCAACCACTCAGGCACGCAGAGCCAGCACCAGAATCCCACACCTGTAGCTTACTTGTCGCAATTCTGAGTGCCAGGCACTGGGCTGAGGGTTAGGCGTAGGGAGGTGAACTGGCCCTTGGCCAGGCCCCTGGGACTCAAAGAGGGAAGGGAGATGTGGTGGGGGGATGGATCTGTGGGGGCTCAAGATCAAGTCCCTAAAAATGCATTCTCTTGATGCCAACTTGTCAACTGATCAGCATTTTGATGACCAATTTGCTGCATATTCTAGAGCTGCTGTATTTTTTTTGAAACTCAAAAGCTTAGGGCAGTTACATTGGCCAGGATGGTGTTTTACTCCATTTGGTGTGCATAGCAGCATTTCAGGAACTGTTGGGGCGGTCGACAGCTGAGGGTAAGGGGGTGGCTCCATTGCATAAAGGCGTTTGGTATCTGGAACTGAACATGGACTTTCTAGGGGCAGTCGCCGGAAACAGGGCATTCTGGGAGGCTCCTGGGACCACCTGACTTGCAACTGTCACGTGACCTGCTCTGTGGCCTCCGCCAGGTCTGCTCTCTGACAAGCACTGAGACCTGGAGCTCCCGGTGACTTCAGTTCCCATGTGTGGCCAGGGTGCCAGCCACGGGCCCCAGAGAAGGTGCTCACGGCGTGGGGTGTGGGCCAGGCCTGCTCAGAAGACGGGGCAGATGAGGTGGTGCCTCTGTGTGAACTGTGACATTTCTGGGGCCCCCTCTCAGCCCCAGGTGGTGGGGGAGTTGCCTAGCACGCTTTTTGGTGGGGAGCAGGGCTGCCGAGGTGGGGCCCTGAGCACTTTCCTTTCCTGCTAACACGCTCGCTAACCTCATTTCCTTTTGTTCTGAAGGGAAATGCCACTGACATCACAGCTGGATGTTCAGCAGGGCCAGGGGAGGACGTGTGACCCCTACACCGCCACGGGGGATGCACACTGGGCTAGACACAAATCCGTCCAGGCTGTGGCTCCCACCCCCTGCCCTGGAGGTAGGCCTGCTCACCCCGAGGCGGCAGAGACAGGTACTGGGCTCCACAGGCAGACAGCAGGTGAGGGCCAGGACTCCAGCCCTGGCCTCCAGCCCCCAGCTCTGGGTGGAGAACCGTGTAGCTCAAAGCAGAAACTGGCCTCCCTCAGGGCTCCTGCTGACCGCTACCCAGACCACTGCCTAGCTCAGGCCTCTTGGTTCGGTCTGTTTCCAGGACCCCTGCCCAGGGCATACCAGCTCCGCCTACACACACACAGGCCTCCGGCTCCCATCCAGCCTCTGTCCAGTTGGCCGGTGACATCACTGGGTGTCACTGCCCAGTGCGAGCCTTCCCCGGGCTCGGGGGCAGGGGTCCGAGGCCCTCTGCAGTCTTCCCAGCATCCTCTCAGCCGCTGAGGCCCCTCTGCTCTCAGCCCATGCAGAGCTAGCTCCCATCCCAGGCGCACAACTTTCTCCCCTAGGAACGCCTCCTGCTTAGGCTCACTCCTGGGCAGAGCTCGGCACTCCCCCATCCACCTCCCTTGCCCCTCAACCCATCTCTTTGTCCCACCTCCTCGAGAGCAGCAAAGGAATTTGTTTTATTGTGGGGAATGTCAAGCACAGGGCCAGCGCTGTAACACAGCAGATTAAGACACCGCCTATAGCGCCAGCATCCTATTTGGGCCCTGGTTTGTGCCCCAGCTGCTCCTCTTCCAATTCAGCTCTCTGCTTTAGTCCTGGGAAAGCAGCAGAAGGCCCACGTCCTTGGGCCCCTGAACCCACGTGGGAGACCCAGATGAGGCTACTGGCTTTGGCCTGGCCCAGCTTTGGTCATTGTGGCCATTTGGGGAGTGAACCAGTGGATGGGGATTTCTTTTTCTCTGTCTCTCCCTCTCTCTCCATAACTCTACTTTTCAAATAAATAAATAATCTTTTAAAAAACTGTCACACACACAACAAAAATAGAGACAAAGGCCCTGCTTCTTCCTCCCCTGGCCTCAGCCCTCACCAGCTCATGACTACTCTCATTCAATCTGCAGCCCCCGACCCCTCCCACCGTGGGTTAGACTATCCAGAGCATCAAGTAACTTTTTTCAATTATGCTTTTAAAAGGCTGGGTGAAGCTGATACGCCTGAAGCTATGGCTTTTTAAAGTTAATCAACTTATTTGAAAGGCAGAGTTACAGAGAGGGAGGGGGAGAAGGAGAGGGAGGGAGGAGAGAGAGAGAGAGAGAGAGAGAGAGAGAGAGAGAAATAGAAGGATCTTCCATCCACTGGTTCACTCCCCAAATGGCTGCAACAGCCAGAGCTGGGCCACTCTGAAGCCAGGAGCCAGGAGCTTCCTCTGGGTCTCCCATGTGAGTGCAGGGGCCTAAGCACTTGAGCCATCTTCCACTGCTTTCCCAGGCAATCAGCAGGGAGTTGGATCAGAAGTGGAGCAGCTGGGACTCAAATTGATGCTGATGTGGGGTGCTGATGCCACAGGCGGAGGCTTAGCCTACTATGCCATAGTGCTGGCCCCAAGATTTATTTTTTAAATTTATTTGAAAGCAGAGTTGCAGAGAGAGAGAGACAGAGAAACAGAGAGAACAAGATCTTCCATCCACTGGTTCACTCATCATATGGCTGCAACAGACAGAGCTGGGCCGATCTAAAGCCAGGAGCCAGGAGCTTCTTCCAGGTCTCCCACACGGGTGCAGGGGCCAAACACTTGGGCCATCTTCTGCTGCTTTCCCAGGAGCATTAGTAGGGAGCTAGATTGGAAGTGGAGCATCTGGAACTCAAATGGTTGCCCATATGGGAGGCCAGCGTCACAGGTGGAGGCTTTACTTGCTAGGCCCCAACGTGGGTCACCTTCTGCTGCTTTCCCAGACACATTGGTGAGGAGCACCCAGGACTTGAAACAGTGCTCTTATAGGATGCTAGAGTTGTAGATGGCAGCTTCACCTAGTGCATCACAACGCTGGCCTCAGCACCAAATACTTTTATCCCCCCAGTCAACACAGATTCATTTACTGTATTTTTCTCGAGTTTGGGGATTGCTCTTGCCTTTCATATGGGTTTCATTTCATTTTGCTTTTATGACAAGCTTTACTTAGCTCTGAGCATCACTTACAGAAGGAGGCTTGTTCAGAGAGGCCCGACTTGCACCTCTGCTTGCCTTACCCCGGTTCCCCCTCCTCCAGCAGGGAACAATCTCTAAGTCGACTTGTGATACATATTTTTAAAATTTTATTTATTTATTTGAAAGTCCAAGAGTTACACAGAGAGAATAGAGGGAGAGAGAAAGATCTTGCGTCCGATGGTTCACTCCCCAACTGGCCACAATGGCCGGAGCTGTGCTGATCGGAAGCCAGGAGCCAGGAGCTTCTTCCAGGTCTCCCACGTGGGTGCAGGGGCCCAAAGTCTTGGGCCACCTTCTACTGCTTTCCCAGGCCATAGCAGAGAGCTGGATCAGAAGAGGAGCAGTCGGGATTAGAACTGGTGCCCACATGGGATGCCAGCACTGCAGGCCAGGACGTTAACTCGCTGCACCACAGCGCCGGCCCTGACTTATAATATTTTAATCAGTGTTTTGATCAAAGAAAGCATGCATATGCTTGTGTAAAGAATAAAGTGCTACTTATATTTTATTCCAATTTTCCACTTAACATTGTGCCCTGGGGTCTCCCTCGCTCCCCTTGCCAGCTGCAGGGTCATCCACTGTATGGCCAGCTAATGCTGCTGATGGGCATTTGAGTTGTTTCTTTTTATTTCTTTTTTTAAAAACTGGAGTGGCAGAGACATAGAGAGAGAGGGAGAGGGAGAAAGTTGGTTCACTCCCCAAATGCCTGCAACAGCAAAGGCTGAGCCAGGGTCAAAGCCAGGAACCAGAAACTCAATTACTTGAGCCATCACTGCTGCCTCCCAGGGACCACACTGTCAGGAAGCTGGGGTCAGAGCCGAAGCCTGCATCAAAGCCAGGCCCTCCGACACGGGCTGCGGGTGTCTTAGCCGCTGCTCCCCCGTTCCCAGTATTTCCTGCTGCCATGAATAGCCTTGTGCATACATCTTGCCTTATTTTTGCCAGTTTATCTTTGGGGTGGATTCCTGGAAGTGGGACTGGCAGATCAAAGGGCACACACATATGGAACTTTGCTAGAAACTGCTAACTTTCCCTCCATATAGGGCCTGCCTCATGTTGTGTTCCCACCAGACAGGGTATGAGAGAGCCTGCTTTCCCACAGTCTCGATGACAGCGTGCGCTCTCACACTTTTGAGTTTTTGCCAACCTGATAGATGAGAAATGGCATCATGAGTTAGCTTTAGTGGGCATTTTTCTGAGTATGGACAAGGTGAAACATCTTTTTGAATGTTTAGATTCTGATTCCATTTTGGGTTCCTAGTGTCCAGCTTGGGGCCCTGCTTAGATGAGAAGCCCTTGGGAGAGCTTTCTAGAATGATGGGAGGAGCGGATGAACAAATCCGGGAGTGAGTGAAGTCTTACCCGAGGTTGTGTGTCCCTTCGTTACCAGAGTCGCAAGTATAATTGATCTCTGTTTTTAATCTCTTGTCCAATTTTTTTCCTGACTATAAAATGGAGAGTTTATAGGACAAAGTTTGGAAAGCACAAGAAAGCATAAACATGAGAAAACTTTGAATCCTTCTACCCTAAGCCAACCGTTTTTAGCACTTGCGTCTATGTCTTTCCAGTTATGATCATATCACATGTATGGCTTTGCCTTCTGTTACTTTGACTTCACGCTTTTTGCCGAGGTGACGTTCATGGCCATACAGTACTTCACTATTGGAACATGCATCCGTATATCGTCCTTCTGTTACTGTGAGGCTTCCAGATTGCTTCCAGATTTTTGCTGTTGTAGCTAAATTCTGCCATGCTCATCTTTGTTCACATCCCAGATCCTTCCCCTTAGCACGGATTCCTGGAAGTGGAGCTCCTGGAATCCCAGCCCTGAGTTCCAAGTTCAGGGCTTTTCTTGGCGGTGCTCAGAGGGGAGTGTTTGCTAAACTTTGCCCCTGTGACCTGACCTAGCAAGGCCCAGTTTTTTTGGTCTAGTTTCTTTCTTTCTTTTTTTTAAGATTTATTTATTTTGTTTGAAAGACAGAGTTACAGAGAGGCAGAGGCAGAGAGAGGGGTCTTCCATCCACTGGTTCACTCCCCAAATAGCCTCAGCGGCTGGAGCTGGCCAATCTGAAGCCAGAAGCCAGGAGCCAGGAGCTTCCTCCAGGTCTCCCACATGGATCCAGGAGCCCAAGGACTTGGGTCATCTTCCACTGTTTCCCCAGGCCAAAAACAGAGCTGGATCAGAAGTGGAGCAGCCAGGACTTGAACCGGTGCCCATATGGGATGCTGGCACCGCAGGCAGCAGCTTTACCAGCTATACCATAGCACCCCCACCCCCACATTTTTTTTTTTGACAGGCAGAGTTAGACAGTGAAAGAGAGAGAGACAGAGAGAAAGGTCTTCCTTCCGTTGGTTCACCCCAAAATGGCTGCTACAGCCAGCGCGCTGCAGCCGGCACGCTACGCCGATCCGAAGCCAGGAGCCAGGTGCTCTCCTGGTCTCCCATGCGGCTGCAGGGCCCAAGCACTTGGGTCATCCTCCACTGCCTTCCCGGGCCACAGCAGAGAGCTGGACTGGAAGAGGAGCAACCGGGACAGAATCCGGCGCCCCAACTGTGACTAGAACCCAGGGTGCCGGCGCCGCAGGCGGAGGATTAGCCAAGTGAGCCGCGGCACCGGCTTTTTTTTTTTTTTTTTTTTTTTTTTAGAATGGCAGAGTTACAGAGAGAATCTTCCATCCTATGGTTCAATCCCCAACTGGCTGAAACAGCTGGAACGGCTGGGCTGGACCAGGCAGAAGCCAGGAGCCAGGAGCCTCATCCGGGTCTCCTATGTGGGTGGCAGGAGCCCAGGGACTTGAATCGGCATCCATATGAAGTGTCAGCATAACAGGTGGTGGCTTAACCTGCTGTGCCACAGCACCAGCTCCCTGGCCTAGTTCTTGAGTGCAGACCCACTCAGACCTGCTCAGTACGATGACATCTCCTACCACTAGCCCCCTACTCCTTGCCTTCCCAGGGCTGTGGCCAGAGAACCTGCAGGCAGCAAAAGAGAACTGCACAAGGGCCAGGTCCAGCCTGGTTCAGGCACAGGGTGGGCACGATGCTGAGCAGAGTTGGTCTGTGCTTTGTAAGCACTGACAGGGCAGCAGGAGAGATGCCAGGGCCAGACCCTCCCACCCTGCAGAGGGCTCCTTGATCTGGTCAGACAGCACCGCTCACAGATGGAGGGGGCTGGGAAAACTGCCTGGAGGAAGCAACAGCTGAGTGTCGCAGCAGTGGACTGTCCCAGGCCGGGGTGGAGGTGGGGCAACGTTGTGGCACAGCAGGTTAAGCCTCCACTTCAATGCTGGCATTCCACATCAGAGTGCCGGTTCTAGTCCTGCCTAACTAGCTTCCAATCCAGCTCCCTGTTAATGTGCCTGTGGATGAGAGCCCACGTGACTGGGCCCCTGCCACCCACATGGGAGACCCAGATGGAATTCCTGGCTTCTGGCTGCAGCCTGGCCTAGCCCTGGCTGTTGTGGCTATTTGGGGAGTGAACCAGTAGATGGAAGCTTTCTCTCTCTCTTGCTGTTTCATTCTCTTTCTTTATCACTCTGCCTTTCAATAAATACAAAATAAATATTAAAACAGCAAAAAGGCCCGGCTAGGGACCCTGCATCTTGTCCTCTAGGCAGTGAAGCAGGGCAATGGCACTGCGGCCTGCAGAAGGGACAGTGCCTCTGGCCACTGTGTCGGGGCAGGACCGCAGCTGCGAACTGGACAGACCTAGGATATCTGCATCACAGCAGTGGGCACGAGACAGACAAGTTGGATGAGAATAAGGAACACCGAGATGTATTCAATTAGCAAAACAGAAAAAGTTGGGCCAACATACGACCTTCCAACGCTGGGCGGGAAGAGCGCCGGGATGAGACTCAAGCCCCTGGTCCCAGTCCCGGCCTTGTGTCTCTCTCGCCTCTATCAGTTCCCACTTGCACACCCGAGGAGATCACAGTAGGTCATCTCCAAGGGCGCGTATGTTTTGGAAACTGTGATCCTAGGGCCGCTGAGGTCCCTGGAGGGAAAAGGGGGGAAATGCAGGGGTTGAACAGAGAGAGCAGCCAGGGCTGGGTTTCTGGAATCCGAGCTCTGTCTCCTGTGCCATCCATTTTGCAGCAGGAACATCAGCAAGGCCAGAGGCCAGCGGCCAGCGGTAGAGAGGGAGGGGTTGTCTCCGGCTCAAGAAGCAGAGAAGAGAAAATACAGAGCTCCCCGCAAGTCCCGAACAAGCTGTCAGCTCTGGCAGGGTGCCCGGGTTTCGTAACTGCCCTGCCGTGAGCACGCACAGGGAGGGCAGCCTCAGCCCCCCCCCCGCCCCCCGCCCCCCCGCAAGGTGATCAGGCCTGGATGCAAGTAAGAGCAGGGAGAGGCCCCTTCTCCATCACCGCAAGTCCAGGGTCAGGGGTGTGGCACTGGCAGTGGCGCCCACTCTGCTACTCTCCTCTCCTGGCCTCAGCTGCTTCCCTGCGTGGCCCCTGACACGGCTGCTCTCCTCAGAGGTGAACGGTGGCTGTGGGTGGCAGCAGGGGCCCCACGCTTGTATGCAAGTGACCAGGGGAGGGCCAGACAGGACTTTTCTCCTGACCTTGTTAGTCCTTCTCTTTGGTCTGAATGGGCCAAGTTCCAACCAATCACTATCCCTCCAGGAATGCCGCACGCTGACTGGCTTAGATGAGCTGGGCTCTAGGGCTAAGTGTGTATGTGTGGGGGATGGGGGAGGCAGAGTATCCCGACAGAACCAGAGTGCTCTGAAGACAGAAGAGGAACAGGTGCTGGGTGAGCGAACAGCATGCACACACAGCAGTGAGCCTCCAACCCCCAACAGCAAATCCAGGGCCCACCCAGCCCGGGGCCAGTGGGGCAGGCAGCACCCTAGACAGCCAGCTGGCTCTGAGAGGCAGATGGGAGGGGTGTGTGCGTGCCCAGGGGCAGTGGCCCAGCCTGCATTGAGAAAAATAATGATGTGAGGAACAACCTGACCAGGCTGCCCTCGGCTCCTGCCCCTGCGCCAAACGCAGGGAGATGCTGTCTCCTCAGGGCTCCCACGGCCCTGGTCCCAGGGGCACCTCTGTCTCCAGCCTGGGCTTGTATGACTCACTGATTGCATGAGGCTTCCTGAGAGCTTGGCAGGATCCAAGGCAAGGGATGTGGGTTCTAATCCTGGCTTTGAACTTCCACGTCCTCCACTGGGAGAAGGGGCTCTGAGCCCCATCTCCAGTGCCTCTTGGCACAACTGTGGTGGTGATGGTGGGGTGTGAGATAAGGAGGCTGTGCTCTGCTAACCGTGAAGCACTGTGGAACCATCATTCCCTTCTGGGTTCTGGCGAAGGGCTCATTCCATGGGCCTGGTCTGAGCTGAGCACCGGAAGATGGCAAACGGGCAGCCAGAGGACCCACGGGAGAGCCAGACCTGGATTTGTTCAACTGCAGATGCACGGTGTGAATCCACCCACTAGCAAATGGGGAGACCTGTATCCAGAGGGAGGTGGCACCCCGCCCAAGGTCACCCACCACTAGAACCCAGTCCCCCAGTTCCCAGCCCCGTCCTTCTACACCAGGTCCATCCCCTAGCCTGGGGGGAGGGGGCAGCACAGCTGCAACACAATCCCAGCTGCTAGCACATCCCCAAGTTTCTCGGGGGGCCACCCTTCAGGGGTTCGCCGAGGCGAGGCCATACTTCCCCTCGGGCAGCTTCCTGTTTTGGCCAAACAATGGCTCTTGGCGGCTCCGGTGCCAGCTGGCTGCAGTGCTGCGGCTGTTGCCAAGGCCTTGACTTCTCGTATGCAGAGAGGGGAGAAGCACCGGGCACTGAGGACATGCTGCTGGCCTACCCCCACCAGGGGCCCCATGCTCAGGTGTGGCCTTCGGGTGCCTCTGACTTGGGTCACTCGTTCGAGTGCTGCTCACCGCAGGAACACCTGCCGTCTTGATGGCACAGGCGCGTCCTGACCCATGAGAAGCAGGGCACTGCGCTGCATACGAGGGACATGGGTGTGAGCAAGACACACCCTCAAAACCTGCCAGCCAATCTGTTTATCCTCCTGGCATCTTGCAAAAGCCCAGAGTTCACAACAGCCAGGGCAGGGCCAGGCAGAACCCAGAGGCCACAAAGCCCACTCAGGTCTCCAGCATGTGCGGCAGGGACCCAAGCATTTGAGCCACCATCTGCTGCCTCCCATGGTTTGTATTAGCAGGAAGCTGGCGCCAGAAGTCACAGCTGGGAACGCAACCCTGGTGCTCGGACGTGGGACACAGGTGTCTTCACCATTGGGTTAAACACCTGCTCCTGACGAATTCTTTTTAATGGGCAAGGAAGTCAAGATCGGGAGATGAAAGAGACTAGCCTAAGATGTGGGACAGAGATGGGCTCTAGCCCAGGTCTGCAGACCCCTTGCACACCAGGGGGCTAAACAGCAGCCACGTCCCTGGTAGCCTACGCACGGGAGCTGCAGTGCGAGGGCCGGTGTGTGCACAGGGCGGGGCGCTTGCTGCTGAGTAAAGTACTGGAGGAGACCAGAGGCAGGAAGGGAGGCGCTGACTGCCCGCCGTGTGACAGGCAGCTGTCGTCATTCCAGCTCCGAGCACCTGCTACAGTGCAGGCTGCGGCTGCTCGGCCAGGTCTCGCGCTGAGCTCCTGCCCAACCTCTGTCAGCCCCCAGGCCCCTTCTTCCTGCGCCTTCTGGGCTGACCGCTGTGGAGGTATCACCTTCCCTTGGCCAGTGCATGGCTGTGGTGGACGGCAGAACGAGCAGGAGAGGGGGTCACAGCTTCCAGCTCTCCTGCCCCTCTACCTCCCCATGAGGCCATCTGCTGCTGCTGCACTCTGAGCTCCCGGCTGCCGGGGGGCGTCCCTGGCACGCACCTGGCCGCCGTCTGCCCCTGGCCCCTCGCTGCTCCCTTCACCCTGCCCACAGCTCCACCCTTCACCCTCGGTCTCCTTGAGTGGGGCCCGCTTCCTCCTGGCGTCTTGCCTGGCACAGCCACCAAAGCCGCGACCCTGCATGCTTTGCCCTGCCTCTTGCCGCACTCCGTCGGGACGCCCCACGCCCACCCCACTCACACTAGCCTGAGGCCAGGCAGTGACTCCACAGTTCCCCATGAGCCACTGGCATTGTTTCTGGGTGCTGGAGCTGCTGCAGAGATGATGAGAGGCAGGGGGCCCACCACTGGCCCTGTCCCCCATCTTCTGAGCCAGCCTCTTCCTCCTGGGCTGTGTGTCCTGCTGGTGGGTCTTGGGGAGTACTGGTTTGGCCTGGGCTTCTGTGCTCCCCACACTCTGGCTGGGGCAGGACGGTGCTGGAGACCATGTGGAAGCAGAGGCAGGGCCCCTCCTGCTGAGCAGTGGGCCCTAGGAGCCACCTGAGGGGACGCTTTTCCCTCCAGCAGCAGGAACAAGCCAGGCCATGGGACACAGCTGAGGCTACAGGGTGGACACCTCCTAAGTCCTAAGTGTGCTTCCAGCCCAGGTCTCCCTCCTGAGAGCCACGCACACGCCTCCGCGGGTCTCCAAGGCCCTTAACGACCCATGAGAAGCTACCAGCCAACCTGGACGCCCCCTCTTCTTCCGGAAGTCTGGTGTCAGCCCTGCCTGTCTCACTCTCCTGCACTTGCCCAGGCTCTGGTTGAGTCTGGGGTGTTCTCCTCTCCAAGGTGCAGGCTTGGCCTCAGGCCGCCGCCACCTCCCCAGGCCGGGTCTCACAGCCACTCTGTTACCCCAACTTCCGCTCACCATTCTCCCTGACAGCTCTCTGTCCTCCCGCCGGCTGCCAGGACGGTCTTCCAGAAAGATCCATCTAAGAATGTGAACAGAGCCCAAACCCGGGGACCCGCCTCCCTTTCCCACTTCACCTGTCAGTCTGTGCCACCCTCCTCACCAGCAACCTCTGCTGCGGTCTCCTTAGAGCGGGCCCTGGCATGGGGCACCTTCCCTCCGGCAGCGTCCTCACCTGCCTCTGGGACGAGGACTCGGCGCAGGTATTGGCAGGCGGAAGGTCAGTGCTGGCGTGTTCCCTTAGCCCCCGCCAGGGCAACAGGGCTGCGGCCCCGCAGAAGCCTACAAGAGGCCTCGCAGAATCTGCTACCTGCAGAACCGGAAGCGGAAATGCGTCGGCGGGCTCCAGTAAGGGCCCTTAGACTTCCGGGCTAGGTCGCTTACCAGGCGCGCTGCCCTGGTGCCGGGGAGCCTGTGGCAGACGCCGAAGCTTTGGCCCAGGCCCGGGAAGGAGGGGGACAGTGACCGTGTGAGGTGAGTCTGGGGTGGCCAGGGGTGGTCTGAAATCCGCCAGGGGCCGAGGTGGCTGCCCGGAAGCATGCGTTCGTTCGCTGATGCGCATGCGTGGTTCGCAGTAGGCCACGCACGGGCTTTGCTGCTACCCTGGCTGAGCTCCCGTCCCGCTTATGCTGGTAGCTGCGGTGGGACCCAGAATGGGAAATGGGGGTTGTGGGAGCGCGGTAGAAAGTGGCCGTCACGGGCTGCCCAGCAGTCACGTGCTTTTGTAATCCCCATCGGCCACCACTGCCTTCCTCCAGCCGCTGTTCCGACCCGGCTGCCTTTTCCACTTCGGCCCATGTACCCAGAGCCAGAGCACCAGCAGCCCCGTCCCGCCACACTCCTGCCGGCCCTCCAGGTTCTGGGCTCCCCGCATCTGTTACGGTTGGGTGTCCAGCCCCTCTCTAATTCGTTTGTTGAAGTCCTAACCCTCAGGACCTCCTAATGTGGCCGTAGCAGAAACAGGGGTGCTGGGAGTGTTAGTTGGGATGAGGCTGAAGCAGGTGGCCCTGGAGCCAGTGGCCACTGTCCTGTTTATAAAGGGGCATTGGCGCTCAGGGCCACAGCACAGGGAGGGGCCGTGTGGCGTTCTGCTGCCCTGGGCCCAGAAACTGGAAGGGAGGCCTGGGATCTGTCCTTCCCAGCGCCTTCCGAGGGAGACGCCCTGCCAGCACCTGGACCTTGAACTTGCAGCTTCCAGAACCAGGAAGCAGCCCCAGTTCGTGGGACTTTGCTACAGCACCGAGGACACTGACCCACCAGCTGCAAGGGCCACTTTTGTTTCTGCTGTAAACACGGATCTCCCGTCCTCCCCTTCACACGCAGCCTGGCTTATGTTTGGATTTCGCGACTTCCTCGTGGACTCTGCACCCCTTGGAGCCAGATCCTATGTTGATGCTTTTGGTTGTGTCTTAAGGGCCTGGAACAGAGCCCGGCCATGGCAGCCAGTCAGGAAAGGATTGCTGAAGACCTTGTCGTAGAGGAGGTTTTAAAAATTCATTTGAGGCCGGCGCCGCAGCTCGCTAGGCTAATCCTCCGCCTGCGGCACCGGCACCCCGGGTTCTAGTCCCGGTTGGGGCACCAAATTCTGTCCCTTGCTCCTCTTCCAGTCCAGCTATCTGCTGTGGCCCAGGAGGGCAGTGGAGGATGGCCCAAGTCCTTGGGCCCTGCACCCCATGGGAGACCAGGAGGAAGCACCTGGCTCCTGGCTTCGGATCGGTGCAGCGCACCTGCTGTAGCGGCCATTTGGGGGGGGGGGTGAGACCCAACAGCAAAGGAAGACCTTTCTCTCTCTCTCTCTCTCTCTTTCAAATGAAAAAAAAAATTTTTTTCAGAGAGAGAGGAGAGAGAGAGAGATTCCATCCACTGGTTCACTCCACAGATGCCCACACAACCTGTGCTGGACCAGGCTGAAGCCGAGAGCCTGGAACTCCACCTGGGTCTCCCATGTGGGAGGCAGGGCCCCAGCACCTCCCACAGCACACATCACAGAGGTAGCTTTGACGCATGCCCTTGAGTGGTGGTCCCGACTGGGACAGGCAGCACTGTCCATGGAAGGCATTCCGGGGCTCTGCAAAGGCACAGTGATGGTGGGAGGCAGGAAGGGGCGGCTAGGAAAACTCTGGGCAGCCCACAGCTGGCTGGGGTGCAAATCCCGGGCATGGGGAGAGGTAGGCTGTGAGCAGAGGGTGTCAGGGTCAGGGTTCAAGAATGCTTTGAACTATGTAGGCAGTGCAGTGGTCGGGAGCCGTGGGAAGGCGGCAGGCCTCTGGGAAGGTCACTCAGACCCAGAATAGACCGAGCACGGGACACAGGGGGTCTGTGGCTGGGGCCAGGGCAGATGGCGGGGGCTCGCACCCTCCCATGAGGCTGTGAGGATGGAGGCAAGCTGAGCGACGTTGCAGAGGGAGCTGCCGGCCTGGTGACCGACTCGCAGGTGCTTTCCCCCTTGAGGCCCTGCCTCCAGGCTCTTCCTCCTTCTGAAGATGCCACGCTGAGACTTTCCGTGATGTCTGCAGTGACATATAAATCACCCCCCCTGCCCCTAACAGTGCACAGCCTAGGGGGAGAGCAGAGGAATGAGCTGCCCCCGCCGCAGCCTGCTCAAATGTCAGTTCATGGAAGCAGGTGACTTTTCACCTTTCTGTAGAGCAATGCTGTACCCACTCATGAGTGATATATAAGTAAGTTAGCTGCACAAAAAACCAAAAGCACAGTGGCAATGACAGGGTATATGATGAAAACCACATATGGTTAAAAAAATGCCTCTGGATATGGGAAATTCAGAGGGCAAAGATTTCATTATTTAATTCTCTTCACCGTTTGCCAGGACCTCCTTTGTCCTGGAGAATCAAAGGCCAAGGCCCCGCTCAGAGTGGGACCAGAGGGCAGGGCTTGGCGGTGGTGGGCGTCTCGATTAAATGCTTGTTGGGGATAAGCCCACCAGATCGCTAAGTCAAAGAGGGAAATAAAAACCACCAGCAATCTTTTTTTTTTTTTTTTTTTTTTTTTTAATGACAGGTAGAGTTATAGACAGAGAGACAGAGAGAAAGGTCTTCCTTCCATTGGTTTACCCCCAAAATGGCCGCTACAGCTGGAGCTACGCCGATCCGAAGCTGGGAGCCAGGTGCTTCCTCCTGGTCTCCCATGCTGGTGCAGGGGCCCAAGCACTTGGGTCAATCTCCACTGCCCTCCCAGGCCACAGCAGAGAGCTGGACTGGAAGAGGAGCAACTGGGACTAGAACCCAGCGCCCATATGGGATGCCGCGCTGCAGGCGGAGGATTAACCAAGTGAGCCACGGTGCCGGCCCCACCTGCAATCTTTCTCCTACTCTTATGTGTGTGTGTGTGTGTGGATATCCTCATTCAGCCCCTCCCTCCACCAATGTGTGTTGAAAGTTAGGCCCAGAGGTGGGCATTCGGCCTCGCAGTTAAGTCACCATTTAGGGAGCCCCCATCCTATATTGGAGTGCCCGGGCTCTGGTCCTGGTTCCATTCCTGATTCCAGCTTCCTGCTGCTGTGTATCCTGGGAGGTGGTGCTGATGGCCCAAATAGTTGGGTCCCTGCCACTCACATGGAAGACCTGGATGGAGTTCCCAGGTTCTGGTTCCTGGCCCCTGGATGGTGCAGGTATTTGAGGAGTGAACCAGAGGATGGGTGTTCTCTCTTGTGTCCCTGCCCCCCAACCTGCCACTCAAACAATTTTTTTTTTTTTTTAATTTTTGACAGGCAGAGTGGACAGTGAGAGAGAGAGACAGAGAGAGAAAGGTCTTCCTTTGCCGTTGGTTCACCCTCCAATGGCCGCCGCTGCAGCCGGCGCACCGCGCTGATCCGATGGCAGGAGCCAGGATCCAGGTGCTTTTTCCTGGTCTCCCATGGGGTGCAGGGCCCAAGCACCTGGGCCATCCTCCACTGTACTCCCTGGCCATAGCAGAGAGCTGGCCTGGAAGAGGGGCAACCGGGACAGAATCCGGCGCCCCAACCGGGACTAGAACCCGGTGTGCCGGCGCCGCAAGGTGGAGGATTAGCCTATTGAGCCACGGCGCCAGCTTTCAAACAAATTTTAAAGACAGAAAACCCGAGGCTCGGAGGGGCAGAATCATGGACTAGCTTTCTCCTTCTGATGAGGCTCTTTCCAGCCTCTTTCTTCCAGTGGCCTGCCTCTCCTTCATCCCACATAGTGAAACCTGAAGCAGGTGGGCTGTGGGTGGGGAGTATGTCAACTACCCATAAAGAGTTTCATTCTATTACTCTTTAAAGTAAAATAAGGGGCCCGTGCTGTGGTGTAGCGGGTAAAGCCACTGCCTGCAGTGCCAGAATCCCATGTGGATGCCGGTTCATGTGCCAGCTGCTCCTCTTCCAATCCAGCTCCCTGCTATGGCCTGAGAAAGCAGTGGAAGATGGCCCCAGTCCTTGGGCCCCTGCACCTGCGTGGGAGATCTGGAAGAGGCTCCTGGCTCCTGGCTTCGCATGGGTGCAGCTCTGGCTATTGCAGCCAATTGGGGAGTGAACCAGAAGACCTTTCTCTCTCTGCCTCTCCTCTCACTGTGTAACTCTGACTTTCAAATAAATAAATACATCTTTAAAAAAAATAAAGTAAAATAAAAGGGCTGGGGTGAAGTGCCTCCTGATGTGGTTTCCTGAGAAAAACGCAGCCTCACTTCTGGGGGGCGATACTGTGCTATAATAAGAAATAGATACTTGGCCTCTGCCCCTGGGTCCTGGCACACAGCCCCAAAGCCCTCGGACTCTCTGGAGTGCTGCGTGGCTTTTTATGCCCATGAGGTGGCTGGTGGCTGGGTCCCTACATGGCTTCTGGATGGGGGCTGGCCGCTGGAAAGACTGAGGCAAGATTAGAGAGTTGGAACTTCAGCCTGCCCTCCAACCTCAGGAGAGGGGTGCGGGGCCAGGGGTTGAGTTGATCCCAGTGGCCGAGGGTACAGTCACTTCTGCCTGTGGTGAAGCCTCTGTCCGGACCCCGAGGGCGGGGGAGCTGGACATGTGCAGGCTGCCAGGACAGGCACCGTGAGCTCCACGGCTCTTCTGTCTGACTGGTCATCTCGATCCCTTATGAAATCCTCTGGGAACAGGGAAGCATAAGTCAAGTGTGCTGAGTCCTGCGAGCCACTCCACTCGGCCCTGAGGAGGGGGCTGTGGGAACCTGGATTCTTAGCCCTCTGCTCACAAGCCAGAGCTCGCAAATGGCACCTGAGGGGGAGGCTGTGCTGGGAACTGAGCCGTGAGCCTTGGGATCTGGCGCTGTCTCCACGTGCTCAGGGTCCGAAGTGAAGTGAACCATAGGACACCCAGCTGGGGTCCACTGAAGAAAGAATTGGCTGCTGGTGGGGAGGAATCTCTGGTGCACAGAGATGAAGTCCAGAAAGACTTCAAAAAGCTTTTGGGGAGGGGTCAGTGTTGGAACACAGCGGGTTAAGCCACAGCCTGCAACTCCAGCATCCCATATGGGACTGGGCACTAGTCTGAGTCCTGGCTGCCCCACTTCCGATCCAGCTCCTTGCTAATGCACCTGGGAAGGCAGTGGAAGATGGCCCAGGTACACCCACATGGGAGGCCTGGATGGAATTCCAGGCTCCTGGCTTTGGCCCAGCCCCAGCCTCAGCCATTACAGCCATTTGAGGAGTGAACCAGTAGGTGGAAGATTCTGTGTCTCCATCTGTCTCTGTCACTCCACCTTTCAAATCAATCAAATAAATATTTAAGAAAAATTAGCCCAGGGGCCGGCACCGTGGCCTAGCGGGTAGTCTCTGCTGGCAGTGCCTCATCCCATATGGGCGCCAGTTTGAGTCCCGGCTGCTCCACTTCCGATCCAGCTCTCTGCCATGGCCTGGGAAAGCAGTGGAAGATGGCCCAAGTGCTTGGGCCCTTGCACCCACGTGGGCGATCCTGAAGAAACTCCTGGCTCCTGGCTTTGGATTGGCGCAGCTCCAGCCATTGCAGTCATCTGGGGAGTGAACCAATGGATGGAAGACCTCTTAATTTCTCTTTCTCCCTCTCTATAACTTTCTTTCTAATAAATAAAATAAATCCTAAAAAAGAAAAACCAGGATATTTATAGCAGCTTTATTCACCATTGCCAACATGTGGAAGCAACCAAGAAGCGCTTCAGTATGTGAACTGATAAGTAGATTGTGGTTCTTGCAGACAATGTAAGGTTGTTAAGCACGACAAATAAATGATCTAAGGAGCCATGACAAGACCCAGAGGACATCTACATATGTGTCTTACTAAGTGAGAGAAGCCCATCTGAAAAGACTACGTGTAAATCAAGCTGCTGGCCAGTGCCGCAGCTCACTAGGCTAATCCTCCGCCTTGCAGCGCCAGCACACCAGGTTCTAGTCCCGGTCAGGGCGCCGGATTCTGTCCCGGTTGCCCCTCTTCCAGGCCAGCTCTCTGCTGTGGCCAGGGAGTGCAGTGGAGGATGGCCCAAGTGCTTGGGCCCTGCACCCCATGGGAGACCAGGATAAGTACCTGGCTCCTGCCATCGGATCAGCACGGTGCGCCTGCCACAGCGCACCAGCCGTGGTGGCCATTGGAGGGTGAACCAACGGCAAAGGAAGACCTTTCTTTCTCTCTGTCTCTCTCACTGTCCACTCTGCCTGTCAAAAAAAATAAAAATCAAGCTGCTTTATTTATAATTGCTTCAAAGTGCAGACAATCAGATGCCCTTCAGCGGTGAATGGTGAGTTCCAACAGCGTGACATCCCGGGAAAGGCGAAACTCCAGCCGAGGTAAAAAGGTGTGTCATCAGCAGGGCGCGGGAGGGAGGGGGACGGGGAGACAGAGGACCCCTGGAGTCGGGAAGCCGTGCTGTGTGATGCTGTGATGGTGAGGACAGGTCATTCTGTTGGTCAGATCCTGCAGAATGTGCAGCACCCGGGGGAACCTGGGGGAAGCTGTGTGATAATGCTAGCGAGCTGATCGTGAGGCATCGGTGTAGGCTCACCAATTGACCGTAGCAAAGGCACCGCAGGGGAGACGGGGGAGGCTCTGCGCGTGCGGGGGCAGGGGCCTGTGGGAGCTCTGCATTCTGCTCATTTTGCTGTGAGCCTGGAACTGCTCTAACGTACAGAGTCCATTGAAAAACCAGAGTCAGCCCCCTCCTATGTTCTCATTAAATGGATTTTTCAAAAGAGTGACAACACTCAGTGCTGGTGAGGGCGTGAGGCAGCTAGAACTCTTCTACCTGGCTGTTGGGAATTGAAAATCAGGACTCATTCTGGAAAACAGTCCGGCGGTGTCTTTGACAGTTAAGGATATGTGCACCGCATGACCCAGCACTCCCACTCCTGGGTACTTGCCAACGAGAAACGAGCACTTGTGTTCACGCAGAAACCTGTGTGTGACTGTTTCTAGAAGCTTCCCTCAGAGCAGAAACAACTCGGATGCCCTGCAGTGTGGGTGGTGAGACAAGCTGTGGTCCATCCACTCAGTGGAATGCCACTCGCTCCTGGGGAGAAACCTCTGGCACCGTTGCATCTGGGATGAATCACAAGTGCCACGCGCTGGGCGAGGAAGCCCGGACCCACAGGTTACACACTGTGGTGTACTTCCTGTGAAATTCCGGAAAAGGGGAAACCAGATCAGCGGCTCCTCCGAGCTGGGGATGCCGGAGGGCGTGACTATAAGGGGCAAGAGGAAGGAAATGTTTTATACCTTGATGGTGGTAATAGTGGCGCAACCGTGTGTTAAACTCAGAGCGGAGCTGGATTGAGGGCGCCTTTGCCCACGTGTAAATGATGCCCCAACAAAACAGGTTCCCACCCAGCAGCCAGCTTCTGTCCTGCCCTGTGGCTCTCTGGCAGGCCCAGGCCTTGGCAGGAGCCTTGTCCCTCTCTTTCTGTTCTGCATCTTTGAATTGGGCCCAAGGCTGAGCAGGAGTTGAGCAAGATTGAGGCAAGGTCTCCTCTCAATGGAGTCATTGCACATTGGTGATGGACCCCTGGGAGTGCAGAGGCCCAGTCCCCTTGCTCTCCAGGGACAAACACCTTTTGGGTTGTGTGGAGTCCCCTGTATGGATTTCCTTCAAGTACCTCCTGGCCTTGGAGGACGCAACACCCCCCGGCTGGGCTCCTTGTGCCTGCTGCCTGGAGGCGACCTGTGGGCAGGGTTGGGGTGGCTGACATCACAGCCTGCAGTGTTGCACTGGGGTCGGAGGCTCCTGTTGTTCTCCGCCCTGCTCTGCCCTCGTGGGCCACTCCCACCGCAGTCCCCATCCCACATGCTACCACCAGCAGCAGCTCCCCTGGCCTCTCCCATCTCCTGGGAAGAAGCAGGCCAGGCTGTGGTCCTCCCCGCTCCCAGAACTCCTTTGGGGTCCAGCTGGTTTGCAGCTGGAGGTGGGGGCTGGGGTGAGCCCTCACAATCTGCCCGACCCCTGCTGGGCTGTGTGTGGGGCTAGGCTCTGGGTCTCACTACAATTCTGAGACAGGAACAGTCCCAGTTCATAGCCTGTTGCACATTACTGATATGGCATTTTAACAAAACCAGGGTCTTACTGCGTGTGTCATTTTATAACTTGCTTTCCCCCCCACTATATTTTGAGCATTTTTTTCCATGTCAGTAAATAAACCTCTACATTCACAGCTTTTTATTCTACTAAAATTGTAATTGTGTTAGTTGAGAGGCGGGGGGAGGGGGGGAGTTTGTGCTTGTTCACACCCTAAGTTCCTGCAATGGCCAGGGCTGGGCTGGGGCCAAAGCTGGGAGCCAGGAACTCAATCCAGGTCTCCCACAGGGGTGGCAGGATCCTAAGTGCTTGAGTCATCACCTGCTGCCTCTTAGGAGCTGCATGGGCCGGAAGCTGGAATCAGGAGCTGGGGCGCGGGATTGAACCCAGGCACTCCGAGTGGGACCAGATGCACGACAGCTTATTCCAACGATCCCCCCTTGTTGGCTGCTTGAGCTTGTTTCTGGTTTTAGCTTATGATTAATGATGTCATGTTTGGGATGAATTTCTTTGAAATGGATGAAGGGGCCCTCCTGCGCACGGGACTTTTTCAAGCGCCTTGAAGAGACCTGGCAGCTTGAGGCCCGTCATTTTGTATTTGTGTTCAAGGGGCTCCCGAAGTTGTATAAACTGCAGACTCCATAAAAACTGAATGCAGCCTCAGTGATGATAAACATCCTCACTCAGTTTTACTGTTTCTGTTTAAGCTACAACTTTATATCCTTAGGATAAACTCCCGGAAACAGAATGGCTGGACCAAGCAGGTGCACACTTTTAAGATTCTTAGACGTATTACGCAGGGTCACCCAGAAAAGCTGATCTGATTTACACCCGGCCCTCCCTGACCCAGAACGCCCCTCCCTGGGTGGGTTCCGTGCGGTTGGGTTCCAGCTGGAGCTGCTCTCAGCACCTCCTCCCAAGGCGGAGCTCTTGCTCTGAGACCCACTGGGCCTGTGTGTGGCATTCCTGAGATCTGCGAACCAGGTTGACGTAAAAAGTTCACTCTGGACTTTGTCCTCAGCCTCTCCTTGAAATGGGATGGTTCTTTCCCTCTAGAAGGTAGACCGCGGATCCCCGTGGTCTCTGTGAGCAGCACCTGGGGCCTGAGCCGTCCTGGAGGCAGCCGGGATCACAGGTGTCCTCCAGCCTTGTGCGGCTGTTGCAGGTCTGGCAAGACACCGCTGCTGTGGGTTAGGCCTGCGGAACGGCCGTGGCAGCCACGCCTAGATCTTGTTACCTGGGGTTCCTGGGAAACGTGCATCTGAATAGCAGTTTAGCTGTTGACACCCTGATAACTTCATGTATGTGAGAGTGAGAGGGGTACAGAGACAGAGAGAAGGCTCCTCCGTCTGTGGGTCCACTCTCCAAATGCCTCCAACAGCTGGGGCTGGGCCAAGCCAAAGCCAGGAGCCTGGAGCTTAATCTGGCTCTCCCAAGGAGGGGGCAGGGACCCCATCACCTGCCACCTCTCAGGGTGTGCATTAGCAGGAAGCTGGAATCGAAGTGCACTTATTTTTTTAAGTGAATTCTAAAACCTTATTCTGAGAGGGGCTCACAGGTTTCACCAGACTTCTAAGGGGGCCGTAACACAATCAAGTTCAGAATTCTGATTGCATGAATTCACTTGCATCTCTTTTTAAAAAAAAAAAGATTATTTATTTGAGAGGTAGAGTTACAGACAGTGAAAGAGAGAGGAAACATAAAGATCTTCCTTCTGCTGGTTCACTCCCCAGATGGCTGCAATGGCTGGAGCTGCGCTGATCCGAAGCCAGGAGCCAGGAGCTTCTTCCAGGTCTCCCACATGGGTGCAGGGGCCCAAGCACTTGGGCCATCCTCCATTGCTTTTCCAGGCTACAGCAGAGAGCTGGGTTGAAAGAACAGCCAGGATTAGAACCAGCGCCCATATGGGATGCTGGTGCCGCAGGCGGAGGATTAACCTACTATGCCACAGTGCTAGCCCCTCACTTACGTATCTTTAAAACTTGTGCCTGGCCCTGCACCCACATGAGACCAGGAGAAGCACCTGGCTCCTGGCTTCGGATCAGCGCGGTGCACTGGCCGCAGCGTGCCAGCCGCAGCGGCCATTGAAGGGTGAACCAACGGCAAAGGAAGACCTTTCTCTCTGTCTCTCTCTCTCTCTCTCTCTCTCTCACTGTCCACTCTGCCTGTCAAAAAATAAAATAAAAATAAAAATAAAAAAAACTTGTGCCTGACACTGAAGGAGAGAAGTTAGATTCTCCTGAGTCCCCTGCCTGGAGCCTGGCCCTGTACTGGATGTGGGAGTGGAAGAGGGGTGGGAGGAGAGACAGGGGCTCCCCTCTGCCATGCATCATCTGTGGGCTGAGGCTCTGAGTTCTCAAATTGTCCAGAATTTTAAGAAAAATCAGAAATCCAGATTTCTATATATTCCCGTATAAAACAACTCAGATCATTTTTAAATATTGGCAACTAATCAAAAATGTTGTGGGCCAAATAAGGCATGTCTGAAGCTAAATCTGGCCCCTAGGTTTTCAGTGTTGACTCTAGAAGAATTAAATTCCAGTTAAGAGGGAACAAATATGCTCTGTGGAACAAAGCAACAGGGCCCCCGAGTCCTCTGCTGCCACCTTCACCCCACTCCTGCAAACCAGAGGGGTAGACGGGAGCCCTGGGCTGGGGAGGGCTGGGGAGGGCCAGGGCGGGGCTCTGTGGGGCAGTGGGAGTTCCCGTATGGGCGCCGGTTCATGTCCCAGCCACTCCACTTCCAATCCAGCTCCTTGCTAATGCCCTGGGAAAAGCAGCAGAAGATGACCCAAGTGCCTGGGCCCCTGCACCCACATAAGACCCAGAAGAAGCCCCTGGCTCCTGGCTTTGTCCTTGCTTAGCCCTTGACTGTTGTGTCCTCTGGAGAGTGAAGCAGCGGATAGAAGATTCTCTCTCTCTCTCTCTTTCTCTCTCTCTCTCGATTTCTTTGTCCCTGCCTCTCCCTCTCTTTCTGGAACTCTGACTTTTAAATAAATAAATGAATCTTAAATGAATAAAGAAATAAAGAAGTCAATGTCTAAAAATAGACAAAAAGGTGTGGGAAGTAATAACAGTGCAAGAGGACTTGTCTCACAGGTATCAGAGCAAACTCTAAAACAAGCCAATATGGGGCCAGCGCTGTGGCACAGGGGATAAAGCTGCTGCCTGCAATGCAATGCCAGCATCCCATATGGGGACTGATTCGAGTCCCCACTGCTCCACTTCTGATCCAGCTCCCTGCTAATGCACCCAGGAAAGTGCTTGAGCCCCTGCACTCGCGTGGGAGACCCTGGCTTCAGCCTGGTCCAGCCCCAGCCGTTGTGGCCATTTGGGGAGTGAACTAGCGAATAGAAGTTCGATCTCTCTCCCCACAAGCCTGTCTGCAACTCTGCCTTTCAAATAAAAAAATAAATACATAAATAAATAAATCATTTAAAGAAATGTAAAAAATAAAACAAAAAATCATAAAGAAAATTTAGGAACTGTATGAGCAATCTGAAGGAAACAGTCAAATTGAGAAGCCATGAAAGAAGAGTGAGGTCCAGAAAACAGTGCGAGCTAGAACACTTAGTGCAAGTCAGCCGGCACGTGGAGCCAACATTGGCTATGAAGATGCTTGGCCAAGTTTAATAGCCACACTGCACCGCACTTGACAAGTTGACAAGGAGTCGTGACCTCAATAGTGGGCGGGCCAGCGCCGTGGCTCAATAGGCTAATCCTCTACCTGCAGCACCGGCACACCGGGTTCTAGTCCCGGTCAGGGCGCCGGATTCTGTCCCCGTTGCCCCTCTTCCAGGCCAGCTCTCTGCTGTGGCCAGGGAGTGCGGTGGAGGATGGTCCAAGTCCTTGGGCCCTGCACCCCATGGGAGACCAGGAGAAGTACCTGGCTCCTGCTATCGGATCAGCGCGGTGCGCCGGCCGCAGTGCGCCGGCCGCGGCGGCCATTGGAGGGTGAACCAACGGAAAAGGAAGACCTTTCTTTCTCTCTCTCTCACTGTCCACTGCCTGTCCAAAAAAAAAAAAAATAGTGGGCGAAGGACAGAAGTGAGCTTTTCATAGAATTCATCCAAATGGCTGAGAAACAAGTAAAAGGCTGCTCAGATACAGCAGAAGGGAAATGCAATTCAGAATCCCCGTGAGGGCCCATTGCACAGCCGAAGCCAAAGCTGGAGAGCACAGGGCCAGACATCGTGGAAGTGGAAAACGTAGATTTTCTCGAACTCTGCATTAACATATGTTAAGTAGATAAGCAGATAGCTATTGATCTAGAATCTCATCTCCAGGTGTCCCCACAGATACACCACCCCCAGAGGGAACAGGGGCAGGAACCAGGAATTTTGGGGGCAGCATATTTAAAGATTTATTTATTTATTTGGAAGGCAGAGTTACAGAGAGCCAAAGAGAGAGAGAGAGAGAGGTGTCTTCCATCCGCTGGTTCTCTCCCCAAATGGTCAAAACAGCCAGAGCTGCGCCAATCCAAATCCAGGAGCCAGGAGCTTCTTCCAGGTCTTCCACACAAGTGCAGAGGCCCAAGGACTTGGGCCATCTTCTACTGCTTTCCCAGGCCATAGCAGAGACCTGGATCAGGAGCGGAGCAGCCGGGACTAGAACTGGCATCCATATGGGATGCTGGCACTGCAGGCGGCAGCTTTACCCGCTACGCCACAGCACCGCCCCAGATGGGCAGCATGTTTATAGTTGCAGGAAAAGGTAACAAGTGAACTGCAACAAGGAGTGGTAACCCAAGGGGATTTCGTGTGTTGTGGGAATGAGTGGGCACTGGCCCTATCACGGCTGGGCCATTTCTCTGGAGTATTACTGGATAAAGCAAACTGCAGGGGAGTGTCTAGAATAGGATCCCATTTTTATAAACTCAGGATCAAAAATCCCTAATGTGTATCCCACATGTGTATTTGGTCTGTAGCTATTTATTGTGTATTTCTTGTTTGGGAGGCAGAGAAAGAGAAGGTCAGGCAGAGATCTTCCATCTGCTGGTTCACTCCCCAAATGCCCACAATATCAGGGCTGGGTCAGCCCAGTCCAGGAGCTGCGAACTCAGTCAAGACAAAACCACTAGATCTGTCTCCCAGGGTTGAATTAGCAGGAAGCTGGAGCCAGGGGCTGGCTGCAGCCAGGTATGGACCCTAGGCACTCCAGTACAGGAGGAGGGCATGGCACCCCCTGCCCCTCCCTGCGCAATCCTGTTTGACTGTATCTGTCAGCTATTGTGCGGGTCTGTCATTGTCAGTGTGGGCCACTGGGGGTGGCGCAGGTGGACAGGGGTGACAAGGAGGTGACAGAGGAGCCAAGCCCGTGCTCTGCCTCTTCCACACACAACCCTCCCCTCCATCCCTGAAGAGCTGGGGCCTTTGGGAATGGGGTTCTCTCGGCTCGCAGCCCCTGGTGCTTGACTCCTGGGGCCCCCTCAGCCTGTGTTTCCCTGACGCCACCCTCTTGGTGACCTTCGCGTTTTTCTTTCTTTCCTTTTTTGACAGGCAGAGTGGACAATGAGAGAGAGACAGAGAGAAAGGTCTCCCTTTGCCGCTGGTTCACCCTCCGCACTGCGGCCTGTGCACCGCGCTGACCCGAAGGCAGGAGCCAGGTACTTATCCTGGTCTCCCATGGGGTGCAGGGCCCAAGGATTTGGGCCATCCTCCACTGCACTTCCTGGCCACAGCAGAGAGCTGTGCCTGGAAGAGGGGCAACCAGGACAGAATCTGGCCCCCCGCCCGGGACTAGAACCCGGTGTGCCAGTGCCACTAGGTGGAGGATTAGCCTATTGAGCCACGGCGCCGGCCGACCTTCTGCGTTTTTCTCCGTGACTCCAGGCTGAGGTGCAGGGAGCCTGGGAGGGCCTGGGAAGGGGGCTGCCTCCAGGGCCCCCCCGGGGTGGGAAGGAGCTTTCACTGACACACGGCGGCCTCGGGGGACTCTCCATCTCGATGGCCTCCTGTCCTTTCCTCCCATTGCACACATCATGACTCTGTTGTTGTGTGTGTGTGTTTAGTGTCCTTTCCTTAACAAGCTGTCCGATTCCCAGAGGGAGGGCTTGTCTCCCGTAAGGACCTCAGCGGGGCTTGGGCACCGTGGGTCGCTCTGGGAAACTGACTCACGGACTCTGGTTTCACTGATTCACTCTTTCAATCACTCCTCGATTCATTTGTTCCCTTATTCACTCCAGAAACATGTGCTATTGGCACTGGCTTTTCCCGATTGAGTCCTCCACTTACTGGGGTGGCTTTTTTTTTTCTGGTGGGGTGGTGGGGGGCAGCTGGGAGGGGAACATGACGGCAGAATTCTGGGAATGCATCCACGGCTTGGGAGCGCTCCTGGGAAGGAGGGAAGATTCCAGAGGGCCAGGAGTTCTGAGCAGGAGGTGCTGAAGGAACACCAGCAGAGGGCGGTGGCTCTGTCCCCAGGCTCGCCGGGACCTTTTGGCTGCCGGGTTTGTTCTGCGTGGAAGGCCTCTCTGGTCCCCCACATGCTGAAACCCGACCCTTCTTGGCAGGCCAGCCCAGATGTCCTCGCTGTCTGCCATCTCCCCTCACTCCTCCAGCAGGAAGGGCTGCTCTCTGCTTGCAAACAAACTCCCCATGCACGAACTCTGGACCTCCCTCGTGGTGTGGGCCACTTCCTGCTCAGGCCATAGTGTGCCCCTCTCTGCAGCTCCTAGGCAGGGGCTCAGCCAATTGCTCCCACATAGGCACAGGGCTCCGCGTCCAGGGCCCAAGCCACTGTGTCCGACAAATGAACAGTGCTCTGACTTGAGTGGGGGCAGTGTGTGGACAGCAACGGTGGCCCTGTTTCATGGGTGGGGAAAGGAGGCACTGGCAAGTGACTCACCCATGGGAAGGGGTCGCAGGGCCCCGACTTTCTGGTCCCAGAGGCCATTCCTTCCAGACAGCTTGGTGGGAGGTGGGGGTAGGGCGGGGTGGAGCTGGTTCTCAGGACCCAGCAGGCCAGAGAGACTTGGAGTTCAGATGGCCAAGTTCAGGGAAAGCACAGCTGGGGCGGAGCCAAGGTATTTATTATGCTTGGTTTCCAGCTCCAAACAGAGCTGATGGATGGAGCTGCTCCAGTTCCTATAAACAGCTCAGGCCCTGCCCCTCCAGCCCGCCCTGTTTCCAGTGAGATAGGGGATGGGGGCAGGGAGGAGATGACCAAGGGAGGAAAGGAAGGGAAGGGTGGGGGGAGGACAAAGATGAGCGAAGGCCCTAGAGGTGCGGGGAGACTTGGCGGGGGAGGTGGTCAGAGTGGGTTCTTTTTTTGCCTCCCTTGGGGCCACTGCTTCCCCCCATGCCCCTGCGCTCTGTGTCTGTGGATCTGTCAGGGACGCCTCAGCACCCCATTCCCTGGCTGAGGGCGGGTCTGGGAGTCGTGGAGGACAAGGGCCCGTGGCCATCTGTGTTGGCTCACAGGCCCCAGGGACACACAGAGGCTCTGGCTGGGAGCCCCCTCCAGGAGCCCTTGGCCTGGTGGCAGTGTGTGCAGCTGGAAGAGGGAAATCCAGGCAGTCAGCCCCGAGGAGGTGATGTGGGCCGAGGCTGGAGGAGGAGGCGCTGCAGGTGGTCTGAGGGGGGGGCGGGGTCGGGAGGCAGTGCTGGCTCTGGAGTGGGACAGACCTGGGTTCAAGCCACAGCTCTGGAATGAGTTTCTCTGAAATGAGGCTGGGAACAAGGAAAATCTCTTCCAAGCATGTCAGGATTAACGATCGCAGCGCCCACCGCGTGCTCGGACACGATCAGCTTGGAGCACGCGGGGAGAGGCACCGGGCCGTGGAGCTCGCGGGGCCGGCACAGAGAGGGGGCGGCAGCCGTGGCCGTGCGCCCCAGTAGCACCCTGGCTGACTGTGACTGGGGCCCAGGGGAGCCTCCCTGCTCCCTGGAACTTGCTCAGAGCTCGGGCAGCCGGATGCTCCGATGACCTAGTTGGCAGCTGTGTCCTCATTTGGCTGAAAACAGGAATTTCTGCCTGGCTGGGGGTCTTGGCCAGGTGAGCAAACTCCCCTGTTTGCCAGGAAAGGGGGTCAGGGCCCTGGAGGGCTCCGGGCTAGAGCAGAGGCCTCAGAGCCTGGGCCGAGCTCAGCCTGTGCAACTGCCTCGCCCCTCGGCCCTCACGGACCCCACCCCGAGGAACGGGCATTTCACATTGTCCTCGGAGAGCGTAAGCCCTGAGCCCTGAGCAGAATGTGAGAGGTCAAGGTCAGAGAAGCAGGTGGGAGGAATCTCGGGCAGGCAGAGCTGCCCACACCAGGGCCAGCAGGTGCGGGAGAGGTGGGCTGGGGCAAGGGCGGGCACCTGCAGTGGCGGCAGAGTGCGCTCTGGGCTGCTGAGAAGAGGAAGTGCACCCATAGGACAAGGGTATGTGTGGGCTGCAGAACAGCCGTGGGGAGGCCGAGCCGGTGGCTGTGCCTGGGGTCTCTCGCCGCCTCTCACTGCTCACTTTTCCCCCCCATTCTCACCCCAGGTGAGGCAGCTCCGGCCCCTCCCACAGACCACTGCCTCTTACCCTTCAGCTCCACCCAGGAGCCAGGAGTGCTCTTCCGCCACGTGCAGCTTGGCCTGCAGCCCCGCTGCCCACATTCTGCCGCCCCAGTAGGCCCTTAGCCCTCGGGCTTGGGGTTGGACACTCGGGAGGCGTGCAGTGGGCACCACAGCAGTACCACGCAGTGATGGCGTGCGCGTGGGGCCACAGAGACCCAGGCCCCCCCTCGGAGACCTCGGCGGGGCAGTGTGGCTGGGGTGAGGCCAGGAGGGCAGGGGCACTGCCAGGGGCTTCTGACTGTGACCGGCAGAGGGAAGGGGGTGCAGCTTAGGATCCTCCCACGATTTTGTAGGTGGGCAGGACTTGAGTCTGACTGGTGGCTGAGAGGAAGACGTGACCAGAGAGGGAGCGGATGAGAGAGGAGGGATGAGGCGGGGAGGGGACAGTGCCTCTGGGCAGGGGTGAGAGAGATGGGCATGGAGAAGGAGAGGGCAGCAGCAGGTGGGCATGGGCAGGGCTGGGATGAGGGTGGGAGTGGGGGTGGGGGACAGCAGGGTGGCGGGGCGGTGATGGTGGCTGAAGCCCCAAAGGTCCAGAGCCTCAGAGCCCTCAGGATTTGCCACCAGGCTGGAAAGACCGCAGGGGAAGTTGAGGCAAGCTGGCCCCCGGACGCTGCGATGCTGGCTCTCCGTGCACGGGGGATTGGCAAGCTGCAGTTTCTGCAAAATTACTTTTTAATATATTCACGTGCGTGTGATACAAAGAGCTGGTCCCCAGGCTGCGCTGGGGCCCGGCCCCTGGGGCTGACAGCAGCACCGTGTAGTGTTTTCAAGATCAGACGCCGGGGCCAACACTGCGGCCTCCAGGCCTGAGGGTAGTGTTCCCCGGTAGCACCCTTGAGCTTGGCTCCCACCGGGATGGTGGCTACGCCGACTGCCCCAGGCTGGGGCCGGGATGCCGGGCTCTGCCCATGACCCGTCTGAATCCGTGACCCTGGGCCTCTGTTTCCGCATCTGTAAAACAGGGTGCGTGAGTGGCATTTTTATTCCCTCCCACGTCACCGAGTGCCTGTCCTGGACCCAAGCAAGGACCAAGCACGGGCTAGAGGATGGTGATGGTGACAGTGTGGTTCCTGGTTGGGTCTGGGGCTTTCTTCCCAGGCAGCTCCTGATTCCACAGTAAGAAGCACAGGGGACTGTCTGCATGGGTTTTTCTAGTCCTTTTTCAAAAAGGAAAAACAAACCCTGCATGAGGAACAGATGAGGAACAGAGCGTGGAGCCAGCGGTACCAGATGTGACCCGGGGAGAGGACAGTCCCACCCCCAGCCGCCTTTCCCACAGCCTCTGCGCCGACTTGTGCAGCTCTGAGCATTCCCCACTCTCGGGCCTCAGTTTCCTGTTCTGTGCAATGGGGAGGTTGGGCGGATGAGTCTCAGACTCCAGACCAAGCTCATTGGAGAGAAGAAATGAGAGCAAGCTGGATAGGAAGGGTACGGAAGAGCCCACGCTAGCCTGCAAGGGAGGGAAAAGGGGGAAACTGAGGCAGCAAAGGAGGACAGGGCCTGCAGCTGCCTGGGAGAGAGGGGAGCATGGGTGCTCAGCCCTGTCTGGGTAAAATGGGGTCGCTTCTTGTCCCCCCACCCCGGCAGTCAGCAGCCCCTGCAGCGGCAGAGACAGAGGGAGGGACCTGAGTCTCAGCTCCACAGGGCTGAGCTGTGGGCCACGGACACTTTTGGAGCCTTCGCTTCCTCTCCTGGGAAATGAGAATAAAATACCCAAACCTCTGCAGCTGGCAGGCACAAGGCTGGGATTTGCATCTGTGGCTTCCAAGACGGGTGTGAAACAGCAGCAGCCAGCAGCCAGCATGGGGCCTGGTTGGAGATGGGGCCTGGCAGCCACTGGGGTTCAGGAGCAGTGGGGACCATGGGGGCCGCAGGAGAGTGTGGGGGTGGGGGCAGGGCTTGTCAACAGCAGGAAGCAGAATGGCGCAGGGCTGGGCCACAGCCCCAGGGTGGAGGGGCGGGGACCACCTCTTAATCAGACCCTGTGGGAGCTGCCGCAGCCCGGCCTCCCAGCGCTGGATTCAACACAGACTCCCGTGGCTCTTCCGGTCACAAGGTCTTCATTTTCCAGGGGCTGAGAGTCATTATCAGAAGATGTGACAAACAGTCCTCTTGGAAACATCTCAGACACATCCTCCCAGGCACGGGCCTCCCTTGCCTGGACAACAGCCAGGGCAGCGGGCCACATGGCACCGGCCGTGGCTGCAGAGCCCTGACCACGCCGTGCAGTCACCGCACTGCCGTGTCTCCCACCAGGCTGAGGGAGCCTGGAGGACACGGATGTGTTTCACTGGCGTCCTCCATGCCCAGATGCGTGCCTGGGAGTGGGAGGACACATGCTCGCTGAAGGTGTGCTCATCGGCTGGGTCGGCTTTATTCTCCGCCACCCCTGACACCGCCCACCTTCTGGCTGCCAAAGCTGGACGCACGTGCAGCGGCGGCCATGGGTCACCTGCTGATACAGCAGGTTGCAGAGAAGGCAGCCCTGCGCTGGGGTTGAGCAGCCAGAGTCCTTGGACCTCGGCTCCCTTTGTGACCGCGAATCAGCCCCCCTCTCCTCTGCCCCGCCGTGCACCCCAGTTGGCCTGGGTCTCCTGGCTTCCCTAGGCTTTGTACTGCTGGTTAAACCTCTGCCGGCGGACGCAGCAGCAGGTGGCCAGCGTGGTGAGGACGATGGCCAAGAGCAGCGTGAAGGTGAGGATGATGATGAGGTTGACGTTCTTGAGCCCTCCCTTCTCGCAGTCCTCGGGCCGCACGTGGCTCAGGGACACCTCCTCCTGGGAGCCAAAGCGGCAGATCAGGCCCTGTGTGGCGTCCACATCCACGCGGCCCTGGTGCAGCTGGGCGGCGAGCCAGCCGTTGCCGCAGCAGCTGAGCGGGTTGCCCTGCAGGTAGAGGCGCCGGAGGCTGGGCTCCAGGCCGCCCATGGCGCTGCCCGGCAGCAGGCTGAAGCTGTTGTTGCGCAGGTCCAGCACCTCCAGCGACACGGCCTGCGTCCAGGCGGGCAGGTGGCTGAGGCGGTTCCCGGCCAGGTTGAGCCGCTTGAGGCAGCTGAAACAGGGCAGGTCCACCTGCAGGACGGCCAGCCCGTTGCCCTGCAGCGCCAGGACCTCCAGGGAGGCCTCCAGGCCCGCCAGGGCCCCTGTGGCCACCTCCAGCCCCGGGTTGGCAGACAGGTCGAGCTCCGTCAGCGGGGTGCGGAGGAAGGCCCCCGCCCTGAGCGTCCCCATCTCGTTGTCCACCAGGTTGAGGACTCGGAGGGAGGAGATGCCGGAGAAGGCCACGCAGCCCGGGGGCGCGGGCTCGGCCGGGCCCCCACAGGGGCTCACGCGGTTCCCCTGCAGGTTGAGCCTCTGCAGGCTGGCCAGGCCGGCAAAGGTGTACGGGGGCAGGCTCCGCAGGGCGTTGTCCTGTAGCAGCAGCGTCCGCAGGGAGCCCAGGGCTCTGGCGCCCAGCTCCAGGGCCTCCAGCGCGTTGTGACTGAGATCCAGGAGCACCAGGAGGGGCAGGGAGCCCGCGTGCCCGGCCTCGAAGGCCCGCAGGCAGTTGCGGCTGAGGTTCAGGAAGCGCAGGGAGGCCAGGTGCTCCAGAAAGCCGCCAGGCACCAGCTCGATCTCGTTGTAGCTCAGATCCAAGTTCAAGAGCTGGGAGAGGGGCTGGCTGCTGGAGTTCCAGCCGGGGCTCCCCCCCGGGGGCCAGGCCGGCCAGCCTTGGGAGGGCGCGGGGCTGGCCTCGCCACCCTGGGGCGGCCCCGCAGGGAGCCGGATGAGGTTGTTGGACATGTTCAGGTACAGGAGTTTCGGGAGCGCGGCTAGGTCCGGGAGCTGGAGCAGGCGGTTCTCGCGCAGGTCCAGCCAGGTGAGCTGGTACTCTGCGGGGGGCTCCGGGGCCGTCTGGAAGGCCTCGATGCTGTTGCAGCTCAGGTCGAGCACCTGCAGCTGCGGCAGGCTGAAGTCGGAGATGCAGGTGAGGGAGTTCCTGGAAAGGTTGAGATGGGCCAGGCGGGGCAGGGCCTCGAAAGCGCCGTCCTCGATGTCCATCAGCACGTTGCTGTGCAGGTCCAGGCGCTCCAGTGCGGGCAGGCCCCGGAAGGTGCGGCGGCCCAGGCGCGTGAGGCTGTTCTCAGCCAGCGAGAGGCTGTGCAGGTGGGGCGCCTCGCCCAGCAGCTGCTCCAGCAGGCCGCTGTACAGGCTATTCCCCGACAGGTCCAGGGAGGTCACGTGCGGCAGGGGGCTCAGGCTGCCAGCGCTCAGCGCGGTGCCCGCCGCCAGGCGGTTATGAGCCAGGTTGAGGTGCTGCAGCTGGGGCAGGGCCTGGAAGACTCCTGGCTGCAGAAAGCTGATCTCGTTGGCGCTCAGGTCCAGGTGACGCAGCGACGTATAGAAGTCCAGGGGCGAGGCCAGGACACTCCGCAGCTGGTTCCCAGACAGGTCGAGGGTCTCGATGTCGGCCAGGAGCATGGCGGGGACCTGCAGCAGGCCCAGGCCCTGGCACAAGGCCTCTTTGCCCACCTGGGGAGGGAGAGCAGCCGGCATTAACAGGTGCGGTAGGGATGCACCCTTCTCCAGGGAGACATTCTGCCCCTCCCAGGCTCTGGCCTTTCCCCTGGCACCGTGCAGGGCACAGGGAAGGCTTGACGAGTTTTGGGTGGAGCGATGACAGCAGGCATAGGGAAAATGAGCTAACAGACAGCGACCCTGATTATTAGCCCAGGTTCCAGGACACGGAGCCACACAGCACCCAGAGTGACACGGAGTCAGGGAGCAGCCACGCCAAGCCGGGCCCCAGGGCTCTGGGTTCCACATGCAGGTCCCCTGTGCAGGTCCATACAGTTACCATGCTCATGTTACACTGGAAAGCATGCTGGGACAATGTCTCCAAAAGGGAAAGCCAGTTTGCTCTCCTGTCATCAGTTCTCATTTTAGTCTCTCTCCGTCAGGTCTCATGCAAGCCGTCAGCCCATGAGGCAGGAGCCTGGAGCGAGCTCTGCGGATGCTGCCCCTCCTGTCCAAGGCCTGGCTTCCCACGGCCTGGCCCAGCAGCAGCCCCTGGCAGGGAGGAGGGGGCACAGAGAGGGGGGACGGCCAGGGTCCCAACATGCACGCTCGGGTAACGTGGCAGTAAGCTTGCTGTGTGACCTCCATCAAGTCACGGGACCACTCTGGGTCCCTCGGCAGTGAGTAATTCAGCACCCACTCGGCACTTTACAGCTGACGTTCAGGCCTGGGGTCTCACTGGAGCCGTACGACAGCCAACCCACCACTCAGGGAGGGTCACGGGGGCTCCCGCTGGCGAGGAGTAGACCAGGATTTGAACCCAGGTCTTTAACAACCAAAGGCCTCACTCTTGTCTTTCAACAGAGCGTTGACTTCTGGGCCAGAAGCTTTGTGCAGAGGCGGCTGGCTCTCCCTTCCAGCCAGCAACCCTGGCCTCTCCCAGCAGAGTCCCTCGCTCAGGCCTGCTCCTGCCCTGTCCCAGCATCTCCCTGCCAGTGCCCACGCATGGCCTAAAGCTCCGCTCTGAGCCTGCAGCACCTCCCAAGGCCCCCAGGGCAGTGACCAGGATGCTCGGCAGGCATTTATGGCTCTCTGCGGCCTCTGCTAAGCTGTCCCCTCCCCTCCTGCCTCACTCTACACACGGTGACCATGGCCGACCACTGCCACCTCTGGGCCTCCCCCAACCCATGCTGCTTACACCACACCTACCTGATGTGGGGGGAGACTCTTCACCCTGAGCCCTGGGGTCTCCTCTACCAGGGAGCCCTACCTGACTGCTTCCTCTCCATTGGCTTTGTCCCAGTGAAGTGTGGCCGTGTAGGGGGACCTGCTGGACACTGAGACCACCCTGAACAGAACCGGCTTGGTTGGTGTGGCTGCCTGGGACCTGGCCCACAGGAGGCGGTCAGTAATTCTTTTAATGAATGAGGAAAGGCCTGCGACACTGAGCCAACCACCTGGCTGACAGGAAAGAAAAGCTGACCCACTATGTTCAGCCTGGAGACTAAGACCATCAGGGCAAGGAGTCTGGCTGCCCACTTTCAGGATGGGGAGACTGAGGCCCAAAGAGGCAGTGACGCAAGTGAGGTCACAGTGAGCCTGTGGCTGAGCCGGCAGGGAAGGAGCCCAAGCTGGTTGCTCCTCACCTGGCCCAGTTCTGTCCTGTGAGGATGAGGACGGAGCTGCCCGGCGGAGCTTCTGTGTGACTCCACCCAGCGTGGTGATGGGCCCTACCCTCTCCCGGGGAGGCCCCTGCTGCTGGGTGCCCACCCGGCCACTGTGCCTGCCCTTGCCCCTCCCTTCCTTGTCACTGCCTTGCTGGAGCCGCCAGGCGGAGCCTCCTCATCGCTACACCCAGCCCCCCCACCCGGGGCCCCCCTGGCTTGGAGAAGAGACAACACAAAGGAGGTAGCGGCCGCTCCTGTCGCCAGGCACCAGCTCTGAGCCCAGTGCACAGGTCCCAACATCCCACTGTCACCGCACGCCCTAGGAAACTGAGGCTGGAGGTGGGCCGAGGCTGCCGGAGTCAAAGGGCCCGGGGCTCGGAACTCCTCTCCCCACCCAGCAAGGCGAGTCCTGCCTTCCAGGCCCTCGGCTGCTCAGCACCAGGCTGATGCCTTCTGCCCAGCAAACACCCCCAGACACTGCCGGCAGAGCGGTCACAGGGCAGGGCGCCCCACATGCACACCCACGCCCCGCTTCACCTCGGGACCGGCACAGGAGCCCTGGGGCGCAGCTCCTGAGCTGGTCCAGCCCAGGGCCCGAGGCTTGCTGGCTCTGACTGCCACGTGCGTTCTCTGCCATGCCCTCCCATCCACTGTCTCGCCTCCCGGACACCATGGTGCACCCAGCCTTCCCCACTCTGTGTCTGAGTCTCCCCGAGGCGGAGGGCGCACCTGTATTTGGTGACACCTGGGGCCTCCTCTGCCCATTCCTCTAGGGTCTGAGAATCCCCGAGGGCCTCTGAGGAGCAGGAAGGGTGATGGCCACAGGGGGACAGTGCAACCTCAAAGCCGTCGGCCACTCTGTGCCCAGGGCCTGTCCTCCCCCCAGCCCAGGCTTCAGCCTTGACCTCCGTGACTGCCCAGCCTGACTCTTGGACCTGGGGAGCCTCTCCCCTATACCACAGCCTCACAGCAACTTTACGACCAGTCTCCTTGGCTCAGGGCAGGAACAAGGAACAGAAGTGAATCAAATCTGGTCCCCGCCCTACAGAAGTTCTTGGTCTGGCAGGTGAGACAGGAGGGAACCCGTCACCGACACCCCATGTGCACAGTGGGCTCAGTGTGGACATGGAGGGAAGCCAAGGGACTGTAGGAGCCCAGAAGAGGGCGCCACCTCTGGGAAGGGCCAGGGAGGCTTCCTGGAGGAGGCAGCATTTGACCTAGGTAGTAATGGGCAAGAAGCATCCCAGCTAGGGAACCCAGCTAGGGAAGGGGATTTGTCCCAGGAGGAACCAGTCCAGAGGAGCCCCTCCCAGCTGGCACACCTCACATTTCCCCGACATTGACACATCTTAGATCCCCCGGTGGAGCCAACTGCCCTACAGAGACAGCGTCAGGGTCCTACTGTTCCGAGCTGAGTGAACCTGGACAAGCCACCTACCCTCTCTAAGCTGCAGTTTCCTCCTCCAGGACGGAAAGGTATTTAAACATTCCACTAGGTGCTCACTCAAGGCAGGGGACACGTCCCCTCCTCCTCTGACTCATCCCAGCTCCGGCCTCTGGGGCTGCTGCAGGAGGACAGCGAGGCCAGGGGCCCCGGGAGGCCTCTTCCCCGCCCCGGCCAGAGCAGAGCATCTTACCATCTTACAGGGCACCTTGAGTCGGTGCTGGGAGGTGGCCAGGGCTGGGCTCAGCACGGTCAGCAGCAGCAGCATCTGGGGGCTCATGGCTCTGTGCAGGACAGGAAGGAAGGGGACACGGTCAGTCCACTGGCTCCCTCCCATGGCCACCCCCGCCACTCCACCCTTTCCGTACCTGCCCCTGGGAATGCTGGACTGGAGTAAGGGTGTTAGGAGAGGGGCAGGGGGCAATGGCCCCTCTCGAAGGGCTTCCAACCCTGGGTCTGGGCGCGCAGCCACATTCAGGGACAGCAAGTCTTACAGTGGAGCATGGCTTGGCCACATGTGGGTTTTTAAGAGACAACATCTGGTGGAAGACAGGCTGGAAGTGGTGTCCAGGAGGCAGAGGGACCCTGCGGGCTGCACTGGGCCACTCTCAGGGTGGGGTCGGCCGGAGGTGGGGAGGCGGGCTCTGACTCCACTTCCTCCCTGGCCATAAGCAGTTCCCCCGTGCCAGTCCCTCAGGCCCCTCTCTGCCCCTGCCTCCCTCCCCACTCTGTTTTGCCCATTTCTTTTGATTCTCCGATTCTCCGGGGCCTTTGCCATTGTTCAAGGGGAGGGCCACGGCCTTGACCGGAAGCCAGCCAGGAGGCCAGCCCTGCCCCAGCCCCGCTCCTGCTGGCTTCCCCAGGAGCAGCCGGGGCCCTGCACTTTCACTGAGGCCACCGGCTGTGCAGGGGTCATGCAGGGCTGCTGGGCCGGCCCTTTGTTGCTGACAGCCAGGGCTGGCATGGAAGGGGAGGCAGAGGCCCCTGCGGGGTGAATCCCAGGGCTGCTGGGGCCCCCTCGCCCCCTCACTGAAGCCCTGAGCGAGCGCCAGGGCTACACCAACCAGCTGGTGCATTTCTTTCAGGCGTTCACGCATTCAATTGGCCTTCCCTGCCTGCCTCATCTCTGGCTCCGTGCTAGGATTGAGGACACACAAGACTGCACAGAGGTGACCAGAACCTGTACAGAGCGGGTTACCAAGGGGGACCCCCAAAGTCCTCCTAGAGAGAGCACGGGGCTCAGGGTCCCACGGACGGCTCTCTCCTCTACTGACTTGCCCTGTGTCCCTGTACAAGTGACTTCGCCACACCGAACCCAGCGCCGGCCATAGCAGGCTGTGTTGAGGACCAAATGAGATGGCGTCCTTAGGCACTGGGCGCCACTCTCCTCGCTCTCACAACAGCTCTGTGGCCAGTTCCACAGTCACCACTTTGTTCTCGGAAGGGGAAACTGAGGTTCAGAGAGCCCAAGCCACCCAAGAGGTGCCCAAGGTCACCCGGCTAGCCAGTGGTAGGCCACGCCAGTGTGGCCCCTGGCTCTGCGCCCTTAACCTTGGCACTCTCAAGCCTCTCCCAGCAGGTGCTCTGTGAACTAGCGCTGAGTTGGGATTCCGTGAGCCGCGTCAGGAGACAGGACATCGGCAGGGCCTTTGAGGGCTGTGACTTGGACCGCTGAACCCTCTAGTGGCAATGAACATGGCTGCTCTGGGGCTCTTTCCTGCTGGAACGTGCAAGGGACATTGCTGAGTCTTTCCAGCCGCAGCCACATCCCCGGGCTCCCTCCTCCGGGCCCCGGCCCCAGGCCCCTGCCACCACCATGGTGCTCCTCTCACCTGCAGGGGTCTGCTCTGTCCAAGGTAGAGGCTCCTGGACCTGGCCAGCCCTGCTCCCCAGCCTCCTCTCTCACCACCCCCTCTCCCTCTGTTTCGAGGTCACCTCCTTCCAGAAGCCTCTTTGGTTTCCCAAGTCTGGGCCACGGCCCGGAGCTTTCCACACCTCTGAGCTTCCGGTGGGCACAGCACCATGCACTGCAGGGCTCGCCCCACTCCCCCGGAACACACCCAGGCAGAGGCATGCTGTCCTCTGAGAGACCCCTCTCACAGCACAGGCCAGCCGAGGGAGGACAGTGTGGGTGACATGGTGACAGCAGCCCTCCACGACCTTCCCTCCCCTCCCTGCCACACACCTGCTTCCATCCGTGGGTGTGACCCTGGGTCTGCCCAGCTCCCTCCTCCATCCCTGGCCCCAGGACTTGAGGGTGGCAGGAGCAGCCCCAGTCACTTCTTCCCCATTTCCACCTGACCCCTTATTCAAAGCAGCCAGGGGGATATTTGAAAGTCACTTACGTGACTCTGCTGTTGGAAGACCTCCAGTCGGGGCCAGGCTTCACCCAGTCTCCTCTCTGGCTCCATCTACCATTTCCCTTCCCCACCAAACCCCAGACTCGGCCAAGGTCACTGCTGCCTCGGCACCTTGCCCTGCCATTCCCCTTGCCAGCAGTGCCAGTCCCCCTCCCCTCGCAGCCGTCACTTCCTAAGCACTTATTCAGATGGGAAGGGGACAGGGGCTCACCCAAGATTCAGTCAACAGGTAGCCGAGCGGGGCTGGGCTCCACGGCGGCCGACTGAGTGGTGAGTGCGAGGGAAGGGCAAGGTCGGGTTCAGCTCCGAGCCTGGAGAGCCCTGTCTCCTCCTTCCCGAGGCGGGCACCTGCACACCCAGAAGGGCCTCGCAGCACACGGGGACTCCACTCTGGGGAGTGCCCGAGGACACAGGTCACTTGAACCCAGGCTCACCGGGAAGCTCCACCACTCTGCCCCGCTGGCCGCCCCAGCCACAGTGACAGCAGACAGAGAGTGGCCAGGAAGGTGTCCAGGCGGGACGATGAGCTACAGGGCTGAGCATCCCAGGTGAGGCATGCAGAGGAGGGAAGCCCCGGGGAAGGGGGAAGAAAGGGCAGCTCACTGCTGACTCAGAAAAGAGCCAGAGGATATGAGAGAGAGAGAGAGAGACAGACAGACAGACAGAGAGGACACTGGCAATGCCCGCAGTCACAAGCCCACCCTACTACATAAGGATGTCACTCTGCTAAGCACCAGAGTTCTATCATCTCATTTAACTTTCACAACCACCCAAGGAGGTGACTGCTGTGCGTCCCAATTCACAGATGAGAAGAGGGAGGCTCAGGAAGCTGGGGGAACTGGCCCCCAGGGCTTCCAGCTCCCAGTGGTTTCACCCAGGTATGCAGGACCCCAAGGCTGTGCTTTCTCCAGCCCCCTAGAGAACTGTGCCCATTCTGCCCCGGAGACATGACTTACCCAAAGTCACCCAGGCAGCCAGCCGGAGATCAGGATCAGAACCCCGGGCCAGGCAGGCCCTGCGCTCCCGGGCTGACCCCGGCCAAGGCCCCCCACACAGACGCACAGCGGCCGCCTACTCACAGAGTCAGTCTGGGCTTCTCCCCTGCCCCGGGTCAGACTGAGTGGCTGAGGAGGGTCCCCGGAGGGCCGCAGTGAATCAGCGAGGCCAGCCCTCTCTGGAGACGTGTGCGTCCCACGGGGATCAGACCTTAACCCAGAGGAATGCGGCCGCCACGGCAGAATTCCAGGCGGCCCGGGGCGGGGTGGGGGTCCCTCCCTCCCCCGCTCCCACTCCACCCCCCTCCCCGCACCTCGGCGGCTGCGGACAGACGCGCGAGCGCGCCCAGGGGCGCTGGGACGAGCCCTGGAGGCGGGCAGTAGAGACTGCAGGAGACCTGGATTCAAATGCCAGCGGGGTGTTCCTGAGCCTCCTACCTCGGCTTGCCCAGCTGTCAAATGGGCGCGCCGACCTCAGCCCCGGGCGGGAAAGACCCGCCGCGACAGCCGCCCCGAGGCGTCCTGGGGACCGAAGGAGGGTCAAGTCCGGCTCGGCGCGCGCCTCAGGGGCGACCGGAGGGCGAGGGCCCTGGCCCCGGCCCCCGCCGGCGAGCGGCGCGGGACAGCGCTCCGTGGGGCCCCCGGCGGCTCCTACCTGGTTCAGCGCGGCCGGCGCTCCGCTCGCGGGTCGCCCCGGCGCATCGTGCGTACACCTGCCCCGGTCCTGCCCGGCCCGGCGCCAGGCCCCGGGTCCCGGCCCGAGGAGGCGCTCGGCAGCTCCGCTGCCCCAAGGGAGCCGACCCGCGAGGGGGCGGCCCCGGCGCCCATTTAAAGCCCGCTCGCGCCGGCCCGCCCCCGCCCCCTCGGCGGCGCCGCGCGGTCCTAGCGCCCTGCGGCCGCCCGAGACCCGCGAGCCCCCGCGGCGTCGGCGTCGGGAGGCCGGGGCGTCTGCTCCGAGTTGGAAGCCCGCGGGGAAGACGAGGCGAGCGCCAGCGGGGAGCAGGGTCGCCAGCACGCTCCGAGGGGGCGAGGCGAGACCGGCGTCGGCAACCGCACGTGCGGTCCCCAGCCCCGAGGGCTTGGGGGCTTGCTTGGTGGCTCTGGGAGCCGCAGGTCCGCGAAGGAAATCCGGCCTGGCCGCGATCTTCCAGCTGTCGGCGGCGCCGATGCTCTTCGCCCGGGGCGAGCGGGAAGGCCGGCGTGGGGGACGCGGAAGGAAGTGACCCGCACTGCGGCGCGGCCTGGCGGCCACTCTACCACCTAAACGAGCTATAGCGCCCGCGACCGTCCTCCTCTATCAGCTCTTGGGCCGTCGACTTCCGCAGCTTTGCGGCTTGAAAGCCAAGTGCGTGAGACCGCGGGGACCTGCTTTGCAGCTGCAGAAACTGAGCCTTAGCAAGGCTAAACGGCAACCCCACCGTCGCGCAGCTTTTTGGCATTGGCACTCGGGCGCCCGCTGTCCAGTTGGGGCACCATCGCGCCTGGTGGCTTAGCTGCTGTCCAGATGCTGCGCCATGGCCTTGGCGCCAAAGATCGTGGGCGTCTGGCCCTTGCCACATCCCTGTGCTCTGCTCTGCTAGGTGGCCGTTCCTCCAGGCCCTGGTCCAAGCAGAGAAGACTCCTCTTCCACAGTGCGTCTCTTCCCTGCCGGCCACCAGCCCCGAGAGTGGGGCCTTGGGGCCAACTGGGCTGAAGCTGGGCGATGTGGACACTGGCTTCCCTGGAGCCTACACAGCTGTCACTTTTTTTTTTTTTTGACAGGCAGAGTGGACAGTGAGAGAGAGACAGAGAGAGAAACGTCTTCCTTTGCCGTTGGTTCACCCTCCAATGGCCGCCGCGGCCGGCGCACTGCGGCCGGCGCACCGCGCTGATCTGATGGCAGGAGCCAGGTACTTATCCTGGTCTCCCATGTGGGTGCAGGGCCCAAGGACTTGGGCCATTCTCCACTGCACTTCCTGGCCACAGCAGGGAGCTGGACTGGAAGAGGAGCAACCGGGACAGAATCCAGTGCCCGGACTGGGACTAGAACCCTGGGTGCCAGCGCCACAGGTGGAGGATTAGCCTATTGAGCCACGGTGCTGGCCTGTCACCTCTTCTTGCTCCTGTCCAGTCCTCAGGGGTAGACCTGTGTAGATGGGACTCGTGTCAACCCAAGAGAGGCCAGCGAGTAGCTCCGGGGGCTGAGTTGGCTTCAGAAGAGACCTGGGATGGTTCCCTAACCTGGGCCTGGGCTGCATGTGGGGGGAGCGTGGGAGGTGCTGTGGGGACCCCTACAAGGCCAAGGAGGAGGCTCCAGCCCTCCCCCACCCCACGCCAGCCAGTGAGGCTGCAGATCTGTGCTCGTAGGAGTCTGGGCTGGCCCTCTCTGGTCTAGTGGAACATCAGTGTCCCTGCCCATCAAGTGGCAAAAACGTAGCTACATCTTGGGGTTGGTACCAGAGCTAGGGGAAGGGATCCAGGCTGGGGCCCGCAGCCAGTGGGTGCTGGGTGACTCTGGCTGTTTATTGCGCTGTGATTGGCGGATATTTCTGCTACACCCTGCAGGCTTCCTGCCAGGTCCTTGTCCTGGGAAGGGCTTCACAGCCCTGCAGCGGTGGGATCAGAGCAGGGTCCAGGTCATCACTGGACCCGCTCTCCCCCCCCCCCCCGCCCCCAGCTGGCGCCCTGCCTCCAGGCCCAGGCCACTGAGCATCGCCTCACCCTCCCTTCCCATTCCTGGAGCCGCCTTGAAGCAGAAACTCCTGGGCTGACCCAGAGCTTGGGCCAGGGCTGGGGCCACAGTGGGCTGGGGTGGGCAGCCTGCCTCCCACACACCCCAGAGCCTGTGGTTGTGGTTAGTTCATGGGGTTCCACCTTCCGCAGTGCTCAGATGGGGCGCCACATGAGTTGGGGATGGACGGGCAACCAGGCGAGCCCACCTGCCACCCAAGCCCCTCGGGACCTGTGGCTGGAAGCCGGGAACTCCTCAGCACCCCGCTTTGGTGACCTCTTCAGCAGTCACGTCGCCGTGTGTCTCCATCTCGCTTCGTCTTTCTGACCTCAGTTTGTTGATCTGGACAGGAAGTCTAATAACAGCACCGATGTCGTGGGTTTGTCTTGAAGATGGGACCTGACTCTGTGTATGAGGGGCGGGAGGGCAGACCTGGGCAGAGGGCCTGGCCCATGGGATTTGCTCAGTAAACATGACACCACCCCCCTCTCTGGTGGGCCCCAGGTAGCTGGCAAATAAAATCATCCAGCACTTCTGGTCGGGCTTCCAGTCCAGCTGGGATGACAGTCGGAGGCCTTTTTCTGAATCTGTGGGGGTGGGGGGTTGGGAACTGGCTGGTGGCCGGCAGGGAAGAGACCCACTTTCTTTCCAAGGCCACTGAGGTCAGCTTTCCGTCTGGCAGCTGGGAGCCGGCTTCCTCGCCCTGGTGCTTTGTTCAGAGCTCCTGTGCCTTGTGCACCTGTGTCTTCAGGACCCCAATCGGAGGTAGGAGAATCCTCTCTGGGGCCAGGTTAGGCTCAAGCCTCTCCCGGAGGTCTCACTCAGGCTGGGCTGAAAGCTGAGGGTCATCCCCAGGAGCTAGGGGCCATGAAATCCTGGGTGACCACGCCCAAGTGGCTGCACCCCTGGGAGCCTTGCCATCCTCTTCTAACTGTAGAAGCACCGTGGGTGCCAGGGACCCCCCACTTAGGCTCCGCTGCTCTTTGCTGAGCACCCACTGTGGGCCAGCACTCCCTCCCTCCCTGGGTCAAATCCAAGGACAGAGCCTTTATTCTCAATTACAGACCAGGAAACTGAGGCTCTGAGACGTTACGTAACTGGCCAAGTCACACAGCTTGTAGAGCCAGGCCTCCTGACTCCCAGACTCGTCTCGATGCAAACATGTGGCTGTTCTCACTCTCTGCCTCTGCCGAGCACCCACACTGGCCCCTGGGAGTCAGGGAGTTCCCCCGGCAGCCCCCGCTGGGGCCCTGCCTTCTGGGGCAGAACCCTGGGTTCCCCAGTTCTCCCCCTGCCCACCGTCCCTGGCTCCCTAGGGGGATCTGGGTTCAGATCTCAGCAGCTATGGGCCATCTCCTAGAGAGACAACAGCAGGGACAGCAACTGCAGCTGGTGCCAGCTGTGGGGCGTTGCTGAGTGGGAAGTCAACACAGGGCTTGAGAAGCACACAGCGTAAAGGGTCGGCAGGGTGTCCCTGGTTCCAAGTGGCCGCTCTGTTGAATGGGAATAGTGGGAGCTGGTGGGAACAGGCCTGGCCAGCAGGAGGCCCTGGGGACGCTCTGGCCTGTCCGACGCACAGTGGAGACGGCAGGGTGCTGTAGGCACTCCCAGGGGGTTCCTCAGGCTCCCAAGCCCTGTGTGTGGCCAGAGCCCTGCCCCGTCTGGTTTGCTGTTCTCAGTGGGGGCCAGGGCTGCAGGTGCTGGTGCGCCCCGTGGACCCCGTTCCCCTCCCCCTCCCCAGCTGCCACAGGGGAGGCTCCTGGCTCAGAGTCGGTGCAGGGCTGTGCGGGCTCCCAGGGGCCCCCAGGGAGGGGGGGAGATGTTAAGTGACATAATTCGAGACTGAGTGAGCAAAGGGGGCCGACATTGGAAGCGTCTCCACAGCTTGACTCTGTGCCGAGCCATGGAGCGTGAAACCGCAGCTTTCTGTGTGCCTGGGCTGCTGGGAACCTGAGGCTCTGCCCTTTCAGCCACGCACGGCTCCCTGCACCCCAGTTTAACCATTTGGAGGTCAAAACCGCTGCACCCTTTCCTAGATGAGCTAGGCTTTCATTGTCTGGTCACTGGTCCTGGTGGGTGACACCATGCAGCCCCCTCCCCAAGCTCCACCCCCAACTGCCTTCTGCCCGGGGAGCCCTGGGGCTAGCTGATGGAAGCAGGTGCCGGCACAGGTGGTCCAGCCACAAGGGTGCTGGGCAGCCCCCTGAGCAAGCCGTGCCCTGCACAGTCTCGGTTTCCTTGCATGTGGAGGGGAGACGGCAAGGTGCAGGTCTTGCGGAGGTGACTGGGCTGCAGGAAGCAGTGGCCCTCCCCGGGAAATGCTGCCCCCCGTGGGTCACTGAAGGGAGCCGAGGGCAAAGGGAGCCACAGGGGCGGGGGCCGCAGCCTCGGTCTGGGAGAGCAGCTGAGTCAGGGAGCCTCTGGCACTGTTGGCTTGGGCAGGGTGGGGTGGGGGGCTAAGGCAGAGCCGCACCCCTGCTGCAGCTGCCTCTCTGGGGTCCCTGCAGAGCTCTGTTCCCTCGGGCTCCCTTCCCAGCCTCAGGACCCAGGTGCTGGGCTCCCAGTAGATCATCAGCTCGTTAGCCTCCCCGTGGTCAAAGCCGGGTCACAGGCACCCCAGTGGTCCCTACATCGTTGGGCGACTCAGAAACCTCTGCAGCTTCCTCCATTTCCACTCCAAGATGGATGGTAGACTCCAGGCCCAGAGAGGGCAAGGCCGTGGCCTGCGGCGATGCAGCAAGCTAAGGCCCTGCCAGTCCCCCTCACCCGCCCTCCTTGCACAAGGCCAGGGCACTCTGGTCCACAGCCACCTCTCAGAGTCCTGCCCGGTTTTCCGCAAACTGCGGCAAGTGGCGGTTCCCTGAGGACCCTTTCAGATAGACGGCTGGACCCCTGCCCTGGGGAGAGCCGGTCCCATCACTTGGAGGTGGGGCCTGGGCTCTGCGTCCCTGTCAGCCCCCCATGGGGCTGGCGCTGCCTGTCCAGGGACACTCTGAGGAGCGCAGGGACTGTGTGAGAGCCAGAGCAAGCCCCGCCCCTGCCCCACTCCAACAGGGGAGTGCAAGTCACCCACAACCGACCCCGACAGAGCTAAGCGCAGCCCTCCCTCCCCGGCCAGCAGGACGGAAGGAATGAGATGGCAAAGGTCGGGTTAGCCGGTGATGAATCTTACTGTAAGCGCAGGCTGGGAAGGGGATGGGCAGGGCCAGACAGCTTTCCAAGGCAGCTTTCCTGTTGCAACTGTTTAACCTACACCATGCAGCCATGCAAGAGGAGCCAGATCCTGTTACTACTGCTGCTACTGTTGTTATTGCCATTCGCAGACCACCCCTGAGGAAATCCAGAGAGGTTAAGTCACTACCTTAAGGTCACACAGCTGGTGCAGATGAATCCGGGCAGTGGGGCTCCAGCACCTCCCCTGTTAATACTTTTGTTGCTTTGTCACTTGCCACAGCATGAATTAGCCAAAAGAGCAGTTACAGTCATGCGTGGTTTAACTCCGAGAACTGTCGCTGGCTGTGTTGTCAATGTACAAGTGTCACAGTGTGCAAACTAAGACGGCTGTGGCATGGCGGGGTGATGTGCTCTTCCCGCATCGCTGTCGTCGGCGAGGCCCATCGTCAGCTGAAGAGTCAGCACCTGGCATGAGCCTGCCATCCGTTAGCTCAGCACGGAGGGTCGTATTCTCCCTCCCACCTTAGGTGGGGTGAGGGGGACCCGAGGAAGGCAAAGCAGGGAGAGAAGAGGCCCAGAGAGAGAGTGGGGGCAGTGAGCGGGGGCTGTCCAGGCTCCCATGTTCATAGGGCTGCTTGCTGCTGTGCGACCCGGGGCTGGCGGCCCAACCTCTCTGAACCTCTCTGTCTCTGTAATGTAGGGACCACCATGGACGTTGAGCTCACTTGGTTCGGGTGCCCACCTGCCCAGGGCACTGGCCCGGCACTGGCCCTGTGTGCATTGCCTCCTGGCAGCTGGCGGCATTCCTGGCTGCAGCTGTCTTCTTTGCGTGGCTGTGACCCAGGGAACGGTGGAGTGCTTGCGAAGCTTCCCTCAGCGGTGCCTGGGGGCATGGGGAGGGGGCCTGCCTGAGGGGAGCTGTGGCCACCCAGTAGGGCAGGGAGAGTGGCCAGCGTTCCCGTCCTGTGGAGGGCAGGTGCTGGCCCCCTGGTAGGCGAGGTGGCAAGGCTGGGGCACACCCAGCTGTGCCTGGGACGGGCTCTGCTTGGGCCCACCAGCCTAACCTCCCTCCTCGTGACCACAGGGCCTTCCCAGAGCATTCAAGCGCTGTCCTTTGGGCGGAAGCCAAGGCTCCAGCAGGGCAGGTGCTAGCTCAAGGTCATGGCTAGGAAGTGGCAAAGCAGGGGCTACCCGCCCCACAGCACCAGGTGCTCACCCCTCCCCCCATGACATTCCTCCACCTGCCAGCAGGAGCCACACACCTGCCCCATCCACACAGTGCACCTGCCAAGCACCCTTGCTGCCCGCCCCCCCCCCACACACCCTTCATAGACACCTTCCGGGACAACCCAGGGCACATGGGGTCCCCACTCATGGGAACAAGCATGTGTTGGCCTCCCACTAACATGTCAGCCAGACACACAATAGACATTCCAGGGATACCTACGTGGTCTCCGCACGGACACACACCTCAGACAAATCTCACTCTCAGGTGTGCACTGCACAGGCAGAACACATCACCAGCAGGCACGCTGAGTGGATACATGGCACACACAGGCTCTCACACAAACACCACAGCACACCCACACCCTGCACGACTTGCACGCAAGCAGCTCACAACCTGCACACAAAGACCGGAAACGTCCAGTGCACTGAGAAGCCAGAGTCGTGGTGTGGGCACGCACATGCACGCACAGACACTCGGCACAAACGTGCACACGGGCGTGCATGTGCACCTGCTCACGGGAACACGGCTTGTGAGCAGCCTTCCCAGAAGCTGCCCACGCTGGAGTCAAGTGTTTGCCACCAGGAATGAGTCCCTGGGGTGTGAAAAGGAAAGAGGAGGAGTGGACACAGGCTGGCGTGTTCTAGCCAGATGGTCTGCAGGACCTCCCTGGGGTCCGAGGGCCAGAGCAGGTGGGGGCTCTGAGCTTAGCGCACCGGGAGCCAGGCAGCCAGGCTGGGGCTCTGGACTGCACAGCTCCGGGTGCCGGGCCCTGTGCCCAGCCAGCAGCGCTGGGAGCTTGGGGTTGGGTTATTTGGCCTTCAGTGCAGCTGCTCCCTGGCCTCACCTGGGCTGTGTGACCTCTCCCCGCTCTCCCCTGGGCACTGCTGGCAGAGACCAGGGTTGGAGGCTGGAACTTGACTCCCCTCCCCTCCTGCCTCCGGGGAACCTGGCAGCTCCTCCGCCAGCAGCACAGACACGGCCCTCCTTCCCGGGCCTCCCAGGACCCCTTCAGCTGTTGCAGCCCTGCCATCCCCTCCTCGCCAGAACCATAAGGGAGGCACCCGCCGTCCCCGATTCTCCTCGATTCTGCCCCCAGGTGTCTCCAGCCCCTTACCCCCACCCGCTGCACACACACACACACACACACACACCAGCTCCCCATAGCCTGCACAGCGGAGCTGCCATGGATGGAGCTGTCACAGTCACTTGGCTATGCCTTGTAACACCCTCTGCGGCTTCTCATCTCGCCTCTCTAGCACCTCCTTCTGGATCCTTCTGCAGGCTGCTTCTCTTCCTCCTCCTCCTCCTCCTCCTCCTCCTCTTCCTCTTCCTCCTCCACCACCACCACCTGATCTCGAGCTGTGGAGGCACCTGGTCTCCCTCGGCTGCTGGCCTCGGCGATTTTCTCATCCTCTCCCAGGACAGCTGCCCGGCCCACGGTCCCCCTTTCCCGTCCTTTCACCCACTATTCACCCTCCATGTAGCAGCCACATGGAGTTGCTCCAAAACACAGAGCTGACCAGGTTACGTCCCTGCTTAAAATGTTGACCAGGGTGGGTGGGCAGGTGTTGCGGCACAGCGGGTAAAGCCACTTGCCTGCAATGCCGACAGCGAACGTGGGCGCCAGGTGCAGAACTGCCTGCTCCGCTTCTGATCCCTGCAGCTCCATTCCCTGGTCCCCGCCTGCAGCAGCTGACCGTGTCCGTGTAGGATGTGGCTGCGGCCTGTAAGGCAGCCAGGGTGGTGCAGATGCAGAGGGGAGGCTTGGAGGTGAGGTCCAGTTCTGCCACTTGCTTGCCGAGTGACCTTGGATTGAGTCTTTTTTTGAAAGGCAGAGTGGACAGTGAGAGAGAGAGACAGAGAGAAAGGAGAAAGGTCTTCCTTTTGCCGTTGGTTCACCCTCCAATGGCCGCCGCGGCCGGCGCGCTGCAGCCAGCGCACCGCGCTGATCCGATGGCAGGAGCCAGGAGCCAGGTGCTTTTCCTGGTCTCCCATGGGGTGCAGGGCCCAAGCACCTGGGCCATCCTCCACTGCACTCCCTGGCCACAGCAGAGGGCTGGCCTGGAAGAGGGGCAACCGGGACAGAATCCAGCACCCCGACCGGGACTAGAACCCGGTGTGCCGGCGCCGCTAGGCGGAGGATTAGCCTAGTGAGCTGCGGCGCCGGCCCTGATTGAGTCTTAATAGCTTCATCTCAAAACGGAGAGAATGATAATTACCATGCACCACTGGTGAGGGCATCCCATCCCATGCCAGAGCTCCCTCCTCGCAGCCAGTCCTGCGGCTGCCACAGGGGGGCGCTCCAAAGACAGGGGAGAGTCAGCCCTCTGAACTGTCCCCAGCCTCTGATCAATCTTGGGGCTGCTCCTTGGGTGGCTGCCAGTAAAGCAGGAAGCGGGGGCTGGGCACTGGTGGGTTTGGGACGACAGAGGGTGGTGGGGATGGTGGGGTAGGGGGACGACAGTGCTGGAGGCTGGACAACAGAGAGGTTGGCGGGAGTTTGGGAGGTCTGGCTGCGTGGTGAGCTCTCTTCTTCCCTGGCTCCATTCTTCTGCCACCCTGAGAAGTGGGGTCTGGCTCTCGGGCTGTACCGCGATGCAGAGGGTGGGCTCCAGGTGGGTAGGCAGGGACAGCCCCCACGGCTGGTTCCGCCCAGGGTCATGCAGGCTGAACACAGGCAGAGTGGATCTGGTAACGTTCCCCGGCTGCAAGGCTTTGCCCCACGCAGTGCTCACTCAGCCCCAGGCCACCCCAGGGCTGGGTCTTGAGGAGTTACTACACCCAGTAATAGGAATTCTTTGTATAATGAAAATTCCCGGGAATCAGAGGTCTGAGCAGCTGCAGAGCACAGGACGGCTGGGGGAGGGAGCTGGGGGTGGGAAAGGGCCGGGCAGTGGGGAGACTCGGGGAGGCCCTGGGCAGGTGGCCCATGGCTAAGGGCCTTGGTCGCCAGCAGCAGGGCACATGCTAAATAGGCAAGCGACACGGCAAGGCCCGTGCCAGGACAGAAAGGGAGGCAGGAGGGCAGTGAGAAGGCCTGGCCTCACTGAGGATCGAGACGATGAGGTTTAGACACCAGCAGAGGTGTCTAAACCCCAGGACTGACTGCGAGGGTGGGGGCGGGGGCGAGGTGTCATCAGGACAAGAAAGGGAGGGTTCTCACCCCTGAGCCAGGAGACCTGGCTGAGCACAGTCACGGTGGTCTGGGCCCATCCAGGAAATGCCCAGAGGTCAGAGAAGCTTCTAGGTCTCAGCAACAGAGGAGCGCTGGCAGCAAGAGCCACTGTCCTGGTGGGCGGGCATGGTTTCACCTGCCTCCCGAGAGGGCGGGGTCAGCCACGTGGGCTGGTACCCCCCCCCCCCGCCCCCGCTGTGTCTTGTAGGAGCAAGTGTGAAGGGCTGGAGGCAGGCAGCCTTCCACACCTGCCAGCCTAGGCCGGCTTTGTGGCTGGAGGCAGAACACTGACAGTTGGGGTCCTCTCGCTGGCCTCTGTCGTCAGGGAGACACGGGCCCCCAGTCACTAGGTCCCTCCCCTGAACCTCCCAGCCAGGCAGCCCTGCTGAGCCCACGGAGCCTCCGGGCTCACTGGCTGGGCTTCTGATTCCCTCTGGAACAACCTGCCTGCCCCCTAGTGGACTTCTGAAGGGCTCCTCACCACGTCAAAGGCACCGCACCGGGCATTCAGTCCAAGGCTGTCCACGGCCCCAGGCAGCTGGAGCCTCCAGCATCGGACGTGTGCAAGGAAGCCCCGGGCTGAGCCAGGACAGGAGGCAGAGCTCAGCCCTTGCGAAGGCACACAGACTCAGGCATCCTGATCCCCGGGAAACCAGCAACAGTGCGTGGCCAGGCAGTCTCCTCCCGGGTCTGGGGTCCTCACAGGGCTGCTGGCTCCTCCTTAGGGCCGCGAGGATGGCACCGGCGCTCAGTCCTGTGTGGCCCTCCCTCCTGCTCTGCCCACTTCACCTCCTCCCATCACACAGACTCCACTCTGGCTGTCTTTTGAGCAGCTCCGGGCTCCGGTACATGTGGATTCCCTAAAGCACCTGCTGCCACAGCAGCCTTCCCCACCTCCCCTGCCCCTTAACCTTGAATTTCTTCCCCACTAACCTTTGCTGACCTTGCCCTCTGGAAGCCCCGAGTCTGCAGGGAGAGGTCGACTCAGGGCCACAATGGAACATGGACAGTGTTGGACAGAGTGGCTCAGTAGCTGAGGGACCAGAGGAGGTACCCCTGCCATAGCACATGGGGATGGGGAGGAGGGTTTGGGGGAAGGCTTCCTGGAGGAGGAGGTAGAGGAGCAGAGGTCTGGGGAGGAAGGAGGAGTTGGCAGGAAGGGGTGGGAAGCAGGAGCCTGGGGAAGAGCACCCAGCTGGTGCAGGGCTGGGCAGTGAGAGTGTCCGTGGCGGTGGGAGGGGGTGGGGGGAAACAGGTCAGCAGGGAAGCCAGGGGCCCCAACTGAGCATAAGACCAACCAATCCCAGATGAGAGACACCAGGCGGGCGACCTGGGGAGCTGGTGGTGCTGGGGGCAGGTAGAGTGGTCGGCAAAGCCTCGGGCTGGCGGCTCATTCACTGGCCCGAGCGGCCACTCAGCCTCCTGGCACATGCCTCTTCCTGGGCACTGGGCTAAGGGAGGAGCTGGGTGGGCTTCTGGGGCTGGGGTGCCCACGGCAGCCGCTCATTACACCGAGGAGGGCTGGGGAAGGGTTGGATGGAGGTGGCATGGCAGGTGCTGTCCCTGGATGAGTCAGAGAAAGCAGCAAGAGCAGAGCTGTGCATCGCAGGGGACAGAGTGGAGTAAGGGGCACACGAAGACCCAAGAGTGGGTGTGAATGGGCAGGTGCTGTTGACCAGCATGTGCAGGGCCTCGAATAACCAGGCTAAAATGTTCGGACTTTTCCAAGCAGTCCATCCCAAACTGCGCCCACCTGCAGAACCTGGAGCCAAGCAACTCTGGACCCTTCTGAAGCTTGCGTGCCCACCTGCTACCGAGAACTCCATGTCCTAGAGGCCAGGGACATCCCATTGCTGGGAACCAACCCCAGGGATTAGGAGGATGGCCCCAGGCTGGCGGGGGAGGCGTGGGGACTTCACGGAGCAGCAGCTGGCACTGGGTGGCTGTGAAAGTTATAACCCGGAGTTCCCTGGCTCGGGGCTCCCACGTGGACCCACACGCTGGGGCCCAGGCAAATGCTGGCCTGGCTTCTTGCGGGAGCTGTCCAGCCTGGCTCCCAGCGTGTCCCAGCCTCAGCAGGAAGCTGCTAGCCTCACCCCTGTTCTGCAGAAAAGGCGTGTGTCCCCCGCTGGGTCCCCAGCTCAGCTCAGAAGGCAGAGGGGTTGCACAAAGGCACTGCACCCCTCCCAGCCTCTGTGCCCATCTAGAGGCTGAGCAAATAACTCTTGTCTCATGGGGTGGGCGTGGTTGAGACAGGTGCACAGAAGGTACCTAACCTCTCGGTGTGGGCAGCTCAGAAGGTGGGCAGAGGGGCATGGCCCCCCACACACTGCAAGGGACTCATACCAGCAGACAGGGCATAGATGCATATGAACACATGCAACACGTATGAACACACAATGTAAGCACAGGTACAGGGACAGACACACTCAGAACACGCACAGCTGAAGTTGCAAGCATGTGATTGTCAGGGCACACACACACACACACAGCCCTCCAGGAACAAGCACGCCCGTGCCCACACAGACCCAGTGATGGCCCGCATGTGCCCACGTGCACGGGCTTGCTCTGATGTGCCGGGTAAGGGCCTGTGTGCTCTGACGTCCCAGGGTGGGCTCTGTGGCTCCAGGGTAGCAGGTGCCTCCCGCTGGCTGTGTGAGCCCACGGGCTGCCTCTTCTCTGGAGGGCACCGATCTCATGCCTGAGTGCTCTGCCCTGGGACCTGATCACCTCCATTACAGCAGGATTGAGGGCTCAACGCACGGATCTGGGGACACAGACGCTCAGCCCGCCGGGGAACAAGCTGCGTTCCACTGTGATTCTGGGCTCTGGGCCTGTCTGAGTGCTGGGTGGGTCTCCATCTACCCACACGTGCATCATGGTGCTCATGGCCTGCACACAGGCCACACCTGCCCATTTCACAGATGAAGAAACTGAGGCCCCCTAATGTGGGCAAACAGAGGCCACCGGGGAACCAGGGCCACTCGCCTGTCCCCTGTCTCCCATGCCATGCCATGCACAGCCGTGCTCACACACACACACACACACACACCATGACACAATGGGTAGAGCCTCCCTACCCAGCACCCTTGTAGGCTTCAGGGCTGGACATGGAGTTCCAGGTCCTCTGGTTTAATTTTTTATTATTTATTTGAGAGGTAGAGTTACAGACAGAGAGAGGGAGAGACAAGGAGAAAGGTCTTCCATCCATTGGTTCACTCCCCAATTGGCCATAACAGCTGGAGCTGCGCCTATCCGAAGCCAGGAGCCAGGAGCTTCTTCCGGTCTCCCATACAGGTGTAGTGGCCCAAGGACTTGGGCCATCTTCTACTGCTTTCCCAGGCCACAGCAGAGAGCTGGATGGGAAGAGGAGCAGCCGGGACTAGAACTGGCACCCATATGGGATGCCAGTGCCACAGGCAGAGGATTAACCTGCTATGCCATGGCGCCGGCCCCAGGGTCCTCTGGTTTAATTCTCACCGTGCTGTGTGAAGGAAGAGTGACTGATCCCATTCTGCATTTGAGGAAGCTGAGACATAGAAAGGTGAGGACCGGAGCTGTGCAGGTAGGGACGGGCCTGGCAGCTCTCAGAGCCGAGTGCACACACAGCACCTGTTCCCTGTATACACGCACACACATACACACGCATGCGCGCGGGAATCCCAGCATCAGCGGATGTGTGGTCCCTGTATGGAATGTTTTCCCAAGGACCTCTGCCCAGCTCCAAGTTGTTGGGTCAGACCCACCTCCAGAGGTCTGCTGAAGAAGGTGAGTTTGTTTAGGGCGCCACCTGCCATTGGCCCCGCCCCCTCCTGTCAGTCAGGAAATGAATTCCCCGGGTGTGCGTGCACCTGCCCTGGAGCCACCTGCGTGGATCTGGTGAGCAGCTCTGATGCTGGGAGCCATTGTTTTTGTCTTCTGCAAGGTAGAGGCCTCATGTTCCTGAGAGCCAGTGTTTCTCACTCTTTCTCCACTATCCTGAGATTCTGGGAGCCCGAGGCCCACACTCCTGGGTTCAGACGGAAGTGGGGAGGCGAGCCGGGAAGGAGGCAGCCTACTCTGAGTGTTTCCTATGTTTGGACCTGTCTGCATCCTCTCATGGTGCATTTTACTATTATTTTTTTTTTTAAATTTTGTTTATTTGAGAGGCAGGGACATAGAGAAGCAATAGAGAGCTCGCATCTGCTGGTTCACTCTCCAAGTGCCAGCAACGGCTGGGGCTGTGCCGAGGCCAAAGCCGGGAGCCAGGAACTCAGTCCAGGTCTCCCACATAGATTGCAGGAACAGTTACTTGAGCAGTCACTGCTGCCCCTCCCAGGGTCTGCATCAGCGGGAAGCCGGAGTCAGGAGGCAGAGCCGGGAATGGAACCCAGGTTCTCCGCACTAGGTGGCAGGCATCTTACCTGGTGTCTTAACTGCTGGGCTGAATGTCTGCTCCATCCAGGCCCATTATAGAGATAAGAAAACAAAGGCTGTGAGACGTGCTGGGACAGGAATAGAGGAGCCAGCTGAGCCCGGAGCCCTCGTCTGTCTGCCTCCAGCTCCTGGTGCCAACCCGCTCCTGCCCTTGGCAGCTGTGCCACCTGGGGCTCCCAGGTGCACAGCGGGGACCAGGCTCCTCTTTGGGAGGTGTCACAAGCTCCCCTGAGCGTGAGCGCTGAGCGCCAGCCTCTCAAGAGCGAGCGCTGCGTGGAAGGGAGGCGCTACTTCTGTCTGTGTTGCTTCTGCGGCAGGGGTGAGTTCACACCCAGGACGCCTGGAGGAACAAACACATCAGTTCACAGCCGCTCCCAGGCACTCACTAGTGAGTGCCTGGTCGCCGCCAGGGGGCCCTGGGAGGGCTCATTGCAGGAAGCGGAGCAGGGAGGGTGGGGTGCGTTCAGCCCAGGGGTCTCTGAGCCCGCTCTGGGCCTCTCCGCAGGGCCGGGCCCAGGCCTTCCCCCAGCTCTGGGTCCCCGTCATGCCCCAGCGGGCTTTGGCAAAGGCCGCCTTGATTTCCTGGTTTATGAGGTCCCGCCAGGGATCCCTGAGGAGCAAGGAGAAGCACGAGTCATAAACCAGCGGGAGCCGTAGCTGTGGACACCGCGAGCCCAGCCTGCTGCCAGGCGCTCCTCTCCCTCTCTGTCACCCCTCGTGCCTGCCGCTGCAGGGCCTACCACCACCTCTGCACCCTTGACCCTTAGGGACCTGAGGCTCCCAGAACTGAGCCCTCCCTAGGCCACACAGCTGCTGACTCGGGGCCTCCGGGAGACAGGAGCTGGTCCTGGTGTTGCCCCTGCTCAGGAAGGAGATGACTTCGGGAGTCCTTGGTGAGGGACCCCGTGACAACCCCACCCCCTGCCCGAGACCCAGGGTGGCCACACTTTCACATTCTCATTTGCTGCCGGCAGGTGGGTGGAGCTGGCAGAGCCCGGTCACCCCGGTTCCCGCCTTGATTGGGAGGAGGAAGCCAGGGTCTGAGCTCCGGCCTCCCTGCAAGAGATCCAGGGCAGAGGATGACTGCTTTGTGCAGCATTGGTGTGGCATGTGGGGAGGGGCGGGTCTCTGGTCTCCTTCCCCTGAGCTCCGCCAGTCTCCCCCAGTAAAGACAAAGAACCACAATGCCGGCATCCCATTCAGGCGCCGGTTCATGTCCCAGCTGCTCCACTTCCAACCCAGCTCCCTGCTATGACCTGGGAAAGCCGCAGAAGATGGGCCCCTGCACCCACATGGGAGACCTGAATGAAGCTCCTGCCCTGCCCATTGCAGCCACTTGGGAAAGCAGTGGACGATGACTCAAGTGCTTGGGCCCCTGTAGCCACATGCGAGACCTGGAAGAGGCTCCTGGCTTTTGTCTGGCCCAGCCTTGGCTGTTGGCGGCCATTTGGGGGAGTGAACCAGCAGATGGAAGACCTCTCGTGCTTGCTCTCCTTTTTTCTCTCTCTACCTTTCAAATAAAACCAAAGAATCTTAAGAAAACAAAACAAAACAAAAGGCAAAGAACCACTGCAGTTATGGGAGCTGTGAGGCGAACTGCAGCTGCGAACCAAGTCTGCGCCCAGCCGGCTCCCTGAGCCCCTCCAGCGGAGATGGGCGCCCAGCTGCTGGGATCTCCCACCCAGACAAGTGGAGGCCTGCCAAGGGGTCTCCAAGCATGGGCGACGGCCCGCTGTGGCAGGCCTAATGTATGTTCCTGCGCATGTGCGTCCAGGCTCTGCAAGCTCTCCTGTGGGGTGTGAGGGCAGAGATGGACGCCTGCCTGCCCTAGGGGGCTGGAGGCTCCCCAGGTCAGGTGACGCTTGCTGAGCCTAATCTCTTCTCTCCCCACTCCCTGCGCCAAGCAGATGAAAACATTTCTGGCACTTTCTAAAATTTCTGCCCAGGAATGGAAAAGTCATCAGCTGAGGGAGCTCAGAGGACACGTGGCTGCCAGACCCTGCCAGACCCCAGGCCCAGGGAGAGTGGGGAGCTGGGGGCTTCCCGGTGGTGCCTGTTGGAGACATGGCGTGACCGTGCTGATGGACAGATGAGCACCACGTGAGCCGTCCATGGAAGGGGGGAGATGCTATGGAGACCACCACGCTGGAGGATGGGCTGCAGAGTGACGGCTCCATTAAGAAAGTGTGACCAGGGCCAGCGCTGTAGCATAGCAGGTAAAGCTGCCACCTGTGATGTTGGCATCCCATATGGTGCTGGTTCAAGTCCCGGCTGCTCCACTTCTGATCCAGCTGCCTGCTAATGGCCTGGGAAAGCAGCGGAAGATGGCCCAAACACTTGAGCCCCTGCACCCATGTGGGAGACCTGGATGAAGCTCCTGCCCTGGCCATTGCAGCCGCTTGGACAGTGACCCAGCGAATAGAATCTCTGTCTGTCTGTCTCTCTCTCTCTCTCTATCTCTGTCTCTGTAACTCTGACTTTCAAATAAATAGATAAATCTTTTAAAAAAGAAGAAGAAAGAGTGGCAAGAGCCACCTCCTGACAGAGGTAGCGGTTGAGCTGAGGCCTGCCCAGGAGGCAGGGTGAGGGCGCTCCCTCTACAGGGAGCAGCAGGAGCAAAGGCCCTGGGGTGGGAAGAGCAGAGAGGCTGAGTAAATCGCAAGGTGCCCGCAGGTTGCAGCCCTGGCTTGGTCACCCCAGGGACATTTATCAAACGCTCTGAAAGGTTTGGGGAGATGAGAGCCGAATCAGAATGAGACGTCACCTGGGGTGGGGGGGTCTGACCCCGTGCACTCCATGCGCACGGGCAGCAGGCTGGGGCACGGGGCTGCTATGGTGCTCACAGTCTCCCAGGAGCAGAGACAAAGGGGAAAATGAAGTCAGTGACTCTGTGTTTGTTAGAGAAACAAAGGAGTTAGCAACTCCTGGGATCCCAGCCCCAGTGCAGAGGGCGGGGCGAGGGAGCCCTGGGTGTGCAGAGAAGGAGGGGGGAGAAGGAAGGATGCTCCTGGGTCAGAGCAGGCTGCAGGGAGAGGCAGCGTCTGAGCTGGGGTTCTGAGGGATGAGTAGGAGCCCAAGAATGCTTTGGAGAAGGCACCAGCTTTGGAGCCAGCAGACCCGCATCCTGAGCTATGGGCCTGTGACAAGTCATTTTTGCCTTGCTAATTGAATTCCCTGGATCACGCTGCTGTCACCGCTGAGTGACAAGCACGCTGACCTGTGTCGTGCGTGCATGTGTTCCACAGGCAGGGCGTCCCTAGAAGCGACTTCTCCACTCTTCTCACGAGGACCCCTGTGGTTCCCAGGGAGGAAGAGGAGACAGTGGCCCTGCGAAGGTGATCGGCCGCCTCCCCAGCCCCAGGCAGCCACATCCATCACACCAGGCTCTCGCCTGCAGCCCATAGAGCCTGGGTCCTTGGGGACCAGGAAGCCCACTCAGCTCAGTTGGGCTCTGATGTCAATGTGGTAGCCCTCCTGGAGGGTTTTGCGGCTGCCACGGGGGGTGTCGGCTGAGAAGGGAGGGAGGAGAGACCAGGTCGCCACCTGCTGGCAGCCTGCCTCGTGTTCGGCCCCACCAGCCCCAGTGCCACCTTTCATACCAGCAGCCGTGATGTGTGCACCACCCTTCTTGAGGCAGTGAGTCACTGGAAAAAAACAAACAAACAAACAAAAACCAAGAAAAAGCAAATGACACCGTTGGGGTGTTGGGGGGACTTCAGGGGGAAGTCATTCCTGAGTGCACTAGGCCTTTGGAGAGAGACTTTCAGAAGATCAGCAGTTTTCGCTCTTGCCTCGTGAGCAGGACTCCCCAGTGGGGCGGCCTTACCCAGCGGTGCAGGCTGTGCACTGCACACGAGCGAGCGTGCAGCCACACAACCAGGAATGGAGGCCCTGGGCCTGAGCCGTCCCCGGCTGCTCCCACCGGGCTGTTACAGCCGCTCCTGCTGCCAGCAAGGCCCTGAGATGTCAGAACCGTTCCCATGGAGGGGTCGGGGCTGCCTTGGCAGAACAGGAGCCAGCACAGGGCTGAGAAAGAAAAAAGGCAAGTGGAGAAGGAGTCTCTCCGTGAAGATGGGGTGACAAAGGACCAGACGGACAGCGCTGTGTCCGCAGGCACGAGGCCAGCCCCCCGCGGAGCCAGGGCCAGCACCCAGGCTCCCGCCTCCTGACTCAGCGCCCGCTCTCTGCTGATTCCCTCGTGAGCTCATTGCACAAACCCTCGCGGAAAGTGAAGAGAACCAGTGACAGACGTCAACCCCTCCCAGCTGCTTTGCTAGTCCTGGGGTGTGCTGCCCCCACGTCGCGACCTGGCAGGCCATCAGGGACCCTGAGAAAGAGCCCTGCCCCCGCCACATTCATGAAGCCCTGTGGACTCCATCCGGGAGGCAGCATTGAACGTGTCTCTGAAGAGGCAGTACCAAGGCATGGTGAGACCCATGACTCCTGCCATTCAGGGCCCTGGCACCCAGATGCACCCGTGAGCCCCTCAAGCCCTGGGCCAGAGACAGGGTGCCAATGGAAGCCTCTGCCTGCCCCACCCCTGCTGCCACTCCCCCCTGCACTCCTGGACTCGCTGTCTGGCGTGGCCACCAATGCCGGGACAGGAGGGGCCGGTGCCAGGCTCCAGGCTGGGGTGGGCAGAACACTGAGCAACCAGCTGAGTGGGCAGGGGGCCAGGGCACAGAGGCAGGGCATGGAACCACGGCAGCCGAATGCAGAGGGAGCTGTGGGGGTGGGGTCTTACCCCACAAGAGGAGGGGAATCATGGCGGGGCAGAGGCGTGGGCACTGGGAAGGGTGCATTAGAACCTGGGGTCTCTCCCAGGGCTGTCTCAGCAAGGAGTTAGCGGTTTGCATGCCCAGGGAAGGTTTCTGCCCTGCCTCTTCCATCAGACTATCTATCAGCTCCTCTTCATGGGCTTAAATGCCCTTGACAAGTGCAGAGACAGAAAAAAGAAAGAAAGAAGTGAATCCAGGTATTGTGGATTCTTTGATAACATTAGGACCTTAAAATGACAAGGCCGGCGCCGTGGCTCACTAGGCTAATCCTCCGCCTTGCGGCGCCGGCACCCCAGGTTCTAGTCCCGGTCGGGGCACCGGATTCTGTCCCTGTTGCTCCTCTTCCAGGCCAGCTCTCTGCTGTGGCCCGGGAGTGCAGTGGAGGATGGCCCAAGTGCTTGGGCCCTGCACCCCATGGGAGACCAGGATAAGTACCTGGCTCCTGGCTTCGGATCAGCGCGGTGCGCTGGCCGTGGCGGCCATTGGAGGGTGAACCAACGGCAATGGAAGACCTTTCTCTCTGTCTCTCTCTCTCACTGTCCACTCTACCTGTCAAAAAAAAAAAAAAAAATGACAGAAGGGAAGAGACACGCGACGGTGCTAACAGATATTAGAAGCTCAGAAATCCCAAGCATGCAGGGGGCTGACCCTGCCCACGTGCTGGGGAAGGCTGGGACACCTCTGAGCCCTCCCCGTCGCAGTGCACCCCCACCAGAGTGCAGACAGCCCTGACGCCCACAGGCACATCCGGCACGTGCCTCATGCTGAGGTCCAGGGCCAAGCCGGCAATCTTGGCTGAGCGCTGGCTCCCTGGCGCAGAGGCAGGCCCGACACCACCATGTAGGCATCCCCATGGTCTCCAGGTCTGTGTCCTTGGCGGCCTGGCCCCCATCCTGCCCCCGCCCCCGCCCCCGCCCTGCCAGGCTGTGGGTTCCAGGCGCTTCCCTAGTGCCCAGATCTGTGCCTTTCAGATCACGCTGTCTGCACCAGAGGTGGCCTTGCCTTTTTGAATCTCGGACCCCAAGCCACGAGCTCCCCGGCTACAGATCTGTGCACCCCATCTGCACAAGGCCCCAGCTGCCAATCAGGGCTTCCTCTGGGGGAGAGGGCAGGTGCATTGTCAGGGTTTGGGATCAGATGGTGCCCAGGCTGTGGTCCTTTCCCTCTCTCTCTCGTGGGAGACTCTGTTCCTGCCCTGTGGTGGGGTCAGCCTGTGCAGCAAGGCTGGTCCCACTCCTGGGGCAGCTCTGGAGATGTGTTGCTCTCCGTCCACCACTGGCTGGCCAGGCACAGCGTGCCTGCCCTGGGGATCCTGCTTTGCCTCAAGTGGGTGTCGCCTGGTCCAGACGAGGGGCGGGCAGGACCAGGTCCCCTGCTGGCCACACAGCCAGGGCCCCTCCTCAGAGCTGCTAAACCTTCCTGACCCCTGAGCTAGAAGGCAGAGTGCGGTGTAATTCATCGTCACTCTCAACCCCGGAGACGGAAAGACGGCCAGGCGCAGGCTCCACCGGCTGGGAGCCGTGCACTCAACACCTGTCAGAAGCACTCTCGGCTGCGAGGAAGGGTTGTGGATCGCTGCACACAGACCTGGCTCCCTTCAGGGGCGGAGAGAACACAGGCAGAGCAGAGGCAAGAGCCCGGGGCCCCAGACTAACAGACGCAGATGTGAACTCTCACTGCACCTCTGGTGTGCTGTGACCTTGGGTGAGTCACTTATCCTCTCTCTCTCTCTCTCTTTTTTTTTTTTTTTTTTTTTTTTAATTTTTTGACAGGCAGAGTTAGACAGAGAGAGAGAAAGGTCTTCCTTTTCCGTTGGTTCATCCCCCAAATAGCCGCTATGGCCAGTGCGCTGCACCAATCTGAAGCCAGAGCCAGGTACTTCTCCTGGTCTCCCATGGGGTGCAGGGCCCAAGCATTTGGGCCATCCTCCCTGGCCACAGCAGAGAGCTGGCCTGGAAGAGGAGCAACCGGGACAGAATCCGGCACCCGACTGGGACTAGAACCCTGAGCCTGTGTCCTCAACCGTACAGTAGGGGTACTGACCCATCCCTTTTGAGGGACATGGAGAGGGTTACATGAGATACCCTGTGACAATCCCTGGCCTAGGATGTCCTGTGCTGCTGTGTGTCTCTCCCTCTGTGCCCTCGGGGGTCTAGCACTTGATGTTGTAGGGGTGAATGAGTGTATGAGCGAATGGTAGCTCTCACATTTCTTAATCTGCAGATCAATCCCAACCCAGGGCCCTTTGGTCTCTGCGTTACAAATGCGGGTATTGAAGCTGGAGGGTCCGAGGTCACCGGGCCGCCTGGCCTGAGCTGGGCTAATCCCCTCTCCCGCAGCCACCGGGGGCTCTGCCCTGGACTCAGCCCTCGAAGCGCTGGCTCAGCAATTGCCGGAGGCCAGGCAAACCCTGCAGAACCAGGAAATGATTGCTTGGCTGCCTCCCAACCCAGAGCGGATTAAAGAGCGTAACCCGATCCCGTCCGGGGAAGCGGGTGGGGTGGGGGGCGCGGGGCGAGAGTGATGAGAGCCGCGCTCCCACGTCGTGAGCGCGCGGCCGCCCCGCTTCCCACAGCTGGAGGCTGTGCGGGCGGGCGCGCTGTGTGTCGCTCCGCCAGCCGGCCGCAGACCTCTTGGCCAGGGTTCAGAGCGGACTAGAGGCGTGACTCAGCGCGGGGAACGACGCCTGTGTGAGAGGAGATTAGCAGGGGAGGCAGAGGCGAGGCGGGCTGACTCAGGGCGGATCAAAGCCGCGGGCTCCGTGAGACCAGATGAGGAATCTTTTCCGGGGGCCCGTGGGGCCGGGGCGGCTCAGGAGCAATGGAGAAACTCTGCGGGCGTGAGAGACAGCGAACAGAGGAGGAAGGCTGCCTCCGTGGGGCTCAGTGGCTTGAGTCTCTGCATATCAGGCAGTGTAGGGTAGTGGAGAGCGCCCCTGGTCGGGGACGTCGCGGGCTTCCATCCTGGCTCTGCTGCCATCCTGCTCCGTGACCACAAGCAGGTCACCTCCCTCTCTGAGCCCCGATGCAGGGGGAGCCACGCATCCTGTGTGCGCAGGGGAGGGAGCCCGCATGAAACCAGGGGGTCAGGTTTAGGGTCCCAGGCAGCGGCACCAGCACGTGCAAGGGCCTGGGGGCTGGAGGGGCCGCTGTGGAGGGACACAGAGGTTTGCACAGAGGCGTGGTGAGGGCTGTGGGCCACTAGGAACCTGTGGCTCTACCCTGAGGACGTGCAGAGTGGAGCCTTCCTGAAGAGAAGTCGTGGGACCAGAATGCCCAAGTTCAGATCGCAGCTCCCCACCCACTGGCACCATGAGCGGACAAGCCGCTGCAGTCTGACTGCCTCCTTTTCCCCATCCGAAACGGAGGGGGCACCGGTGCCTGCACCCTAAATTGTCCTCCCGATGAAATGGAGTAGCGCATACAGGGCACTTCATACTAGAGACCGGTATACAGTAAGTGCTCAATAAGTGCTCATGGAAGGCTGCATGTCGTGCTCTCAGCAGGCTGCCTGGCACCTCTGGGGCTGACCTCTGTGCTCTGGAGCTTCCTCCCCGGGTGAGGGCCTGGCCCTCCACTGCCCCTGCGCCCTCAGAGCCTTGCAGTGGATCAGGGCCTGGGGGCCTACCCAGGGCCCAGACCAGTGGAGCCCTGGTGGGGCTATTTCCCTCCCCACCTTCTCCACCACATCTGGAGCTGCGCCGAGGCCCCCAGCTCCCGGGTCAGACTACAGGGTGGGGCACCTGCCTCCGGAGCCCAGGGGATGCAGAGGCTTCTGCACGGGCGGGGGTGGAGGCTGGGATCTTCCCATTACGTACGAGCGGCCAGCCTGGGTCACCCTTCCTGTCTGTGGACGAGGAAGCTAAGGCCACAGGCGGGAAGGCACCTGTCCAGAGCCACGCAGACATGGATGGGCTGGCTAGGACTGAGGCCCGGGCCTGAGAGCACATGGAACCAGGCTGCCCTCTGCAGTGTCCCCCGCCGCTGGCCCACTTTGTGCCTGGCCGCCACCGCCCTTCCGGCATTCACATCCTCACCAGGCTCTCCAAAGCCTGGGCTTCAGCCCATCATTCCCTCCTTGTCTGCCTGGAGAAGCCATGCCCAGCCTGCACAGGGCTGGGAAGACAGCACCTCTTCCAGGAAGCCTTCCTCCTTTTCACTCCACAAGTCTGCTCCCAGCTGCTCTGCTCCCCATCTCCCTTCCGCTGTGGGACCCACAGGCCTGAGGGCCCCTCGAGAGCAGCTGCCGGCACCCACTCAACTGTCTGCCCAGACCCAGCCCGGGTCAGGAACAGAAGAGCTCAGCCAGGCCCACACACTCCTGTGCGGCTGCAGGCTTGTGCAGGCTTGCCTCAGCCCTGCAGCTGGCGTCCCCGGCAGGCCTGGGGTCCCAGGGCCCCTTGCATCCTCCCTGAGTCAGGCACAGCTGCAAATGGTCCCTGCACTCAGCTCCTGGAGGCTTGGGCTGGGGCTGCTGCACGGCTCAGCAGACAGACAAGCCTGGGGTGTGGACTGCAGCCCCACTCTGCCCTCTGTCGGCGACTGGAGCAAGCCCCTGCCTCGCACACCCCGCAGAGCCCTTCCCAGGAGAGAAGGCGGTGCGTGCTGAGTGCTCGGGAAGGCAGGCGCTCCACAACCCTGGCACCAGGTGCTCTGAAAAGCGCTCCTTAGAGGGGGACCTCAGGTTGCTGGTGTGGGCCCATCACCGCCTTCCCCGCCTGGCTCCTCCAGTCCCCAGAGACAGTGTGAGACGGGCACCAGGCAAAGGGAGGCCACGGCATGGGTCCCGGGAGCACTGACCTGGCTGTCCTCCAGGGCCTCCTCCCAGCATGCTTCATCAGCTGGATGCACTTGGGCGGCCCCTGGTCAGCGGGCACCAGTGGCCGGCACAGGGGAGGGGGCGGCGCCACCTTCCTGATGATGTCTGCACCAAACACTGTGTGGCCAGGGCCTTGGACAGGCTGGTCTCCATGGGGGTGGGGGGAGGCTAGGGGGCAAAGGGGGCTGGGCAGGCTCAGGGCAGGGGGTTGGCTCTTGAGGTTGCTCCTCAGCCCCCTCCTCTATGCCCTAGCATGGGGCTGGCCAGTGGGCTCAGTGCGGCTTCTTTCCTGGCTCTACCCAGGCTGTGGCCAGGGGAAGGGTCTCAGCCTGGGAGCCTGGAGAGCTGAGCCTGAATTCTGGATCTGCCACTGCCTCTCCATCATGACATGGTGAAGACGGTGAGCTCTCTGAGCCTCAGTCCGCCCATTTGTGAAATGGGCTTAAGAAGCTGCCTTCCTGAGACAGGTGCTGAGGGAGGAGATGGCAGAGGTTAGGTGCCTGGCACCCACCTGTGCACTTGACACCTGATGCGCTGGCTCTTTGCACCAGCCCTGCCACCCTGCCACATCGAAGCAAGACTGCTTGCCTATCATTATTACCACCACCATCTGCATTGTTTGTCCAACACACTCCTGCCAGGGATCTGCCCGGCCCCACTCCGTGTGCTAAAGACACCAGGCTAAGTCAAGGTCAGGTAGACCGGGTTCTAGTTCTGGCTCTGCCTCTTGCCAGCGCCCTGCACCTCAGCTTCCCCACCTAACACCTGATGGAACTAACCCTGCCTGGGAAAGCTGCCGGGGCACAGTAGGTGACAGATTCTAAAGCAGACTGGGAGGATGAGGGGCGGGGCAGATCAGAATGGGATGTGTGGCTGGTCCACTTACACTCTGTCCCAGGTACACCGCCTCCTTGAGCCTCCATCTCCTCTCCCATAGAATGGACCTAAGAACAGTGCACACCTCACAGCCTGGTCACAAGGCCAGGCGGGTTAGCTTCTGAGGAGTGAGGGAGCCATGGGGAGAAACCTCTCCCTGCAGTTCAATCCCTTCCCACTCTTGTTGGCCTCCCTGTTGGGGATAGAGCGTGAGTCGCAGCCTCATTTTACAGGACGGGGAAACTGAAGCTCCTGGGGGTGAAACAGGTAGCGAGTGGACGCTGGAACTGGGCCTGATGCAGCCCAGCCTGCAAGAGGTGCTCTGTCCCGTGATCCCAGCCTGCAGGCCTCAGACCCTGGGGGCCTCGGGGTCCAGGCTGCGAAGCCATGTGTGCTTACGAAGGAGTGTGTGCAGATGGAGCCGACACTCTGTCACATGCACACAGGGCCGGGTTTTCAGAGGCATGTGGACGAGCCCTAGTTGATGAGCCTCTCATTGCCCAGCTGGATACCCGACTGCAGTCCCTGCTCAATACAAAACAGAACAGGGGCCGGCACTGTGGCACAATGGGCTAAGGCTCCACCTGTGGCGCCAGCATCCAGTATGGGCTCTGGTTCATGTCCCACCTGCTCCACTTCCAATCCAGCTCTCTGCTATGGCCTGGGAAAGCAGTAGAAGATGGCCCATGTCCTTGGGCTCCTGCACCCACATGGGAGACCCGGGGGAAACTCTTGGCTTCCGGCTTGAGATCGGTTCAGCTCTAGCCATTGTGCCATTTGGGGAGTGAACCAGTGGATGAAAAGACCTTTCTCTCTGTCTCTCCCTCTCTCTGTAATTCTGACCCTCAAATAATAAAAAAAATTTTTTTAAAAAGACTAAACAGAACAGAAGAATTGCCTGGCTGAACCCTGCCCATTTTTCCCACCTGCAACTTGTAAGATATTATATTATCAAACACTTGTTGTTTTAGGCTTCGTCCGTTTGGAGTAAGCTGTTCTATAGTGATGGGTAGCCAGAATGGCATACTATGGGCTCTGAGAAGTCCTGTGACTGCCCCCTAGTGGTATCCACATTCATGTGACCACAGCTAGGCCCTTTTCTCTGAGAAATAGCTACTCCCACTGTTTGTAGAGAAGCCACTTGGGACATGCCCAACGTCACCCCAGTCACTTGATTTCTCTGAAATTTACTTTGGAGAGTGGTGATTTGGAAATAATAAGAAAACTCACCATTTATTGAAGGCACACATGGCCAGGAATTGTTTGAGATTATTCCATGTGCTCCCTGCAGTCCTCGGAACCCCCTGGAGTGGCTACCACTAGCTCCGTCTCACAGCGAAACTGAGCGGTCCATGCAGTCAGGATGGCTCCATCGCCAGCCCACAGCGCCTCTCGGGGGGTGACAATCCCGGTGTGACAGTGCTTATGTGGTTAGTGGCGACAAGGGCCCGAGGGAGGGGACCTTGCATCTCCTCATCACTATGTGTCCCCCAGGCCCAGAACACTGCCCAGCACAGAGGTTGTACCCAGTGGATCATGAGCAAGTGGACAGATGGACCGACAGAGGGCGGGTGCGGGAGGCCCCCGGTGCTGTCTGGTGCTTGCTGAGATGGCCATGATGGAGGTTGTGGTGAGGGTCATATTGGGGTAACCTTGTGGCTTTAGAGGTTCGGTGTGTGATGGTGACAGGGGTGCTGTCACTGTGATGGTGGTGCTACCGTAATAGGTATGACTGCCTCTTGGCACTAGAAGCTTCCCCATTGAGCGAGGCCCAGCCCAGCCCAGCCCATAGGGTCTCCTGGGCAGCAGCCCTGCCTGCCCACCCCGCCACCCTCCGCAGCTCCACATTTCTCAGGAGCCTGAGGGCAGGGGCTGTGCCCACTGCAAACTTCTTCAGCCAGACGCAGTGTCTCTGTTGAAGGAGCAACAGCCAGGGGTCACCGGCTGCCGTTGTGACCCTGGGGAAACACCTGCTCCCTGTTGGCCTCAACCTCCTCCCCACAGCTGGTGCCCTGGGCTCTCAGGACCTCGGGTTCGCGATCCATGGAGCGAGGGCGAGGATGCCGCCAGGTGAAGGCCCCTAGCCTGGAGGCCAGCGCTACCCTGCAGGCTGCAGGCACCCACTCCCTCCAAACCCCGAGAAGGAGGGGTGCTCTGCGGCCCAGGGCCTCGGGACAAGGGAGTGGGACAGGACTGGCTCTGGGCGGGGCTTTGGGCTTGCTTCCTCTACCCTTAGCCCTCTCTCCCTCCTCATTGGCTGGCTTTGCCCAGAGCCTCCCCTGCAGTCGGGGCTACACTCAGCAAAGCTGACTCCAAGCGCCCTGCACAGCAGGAAAGCCTCCTTCCTTAGAGGGCATTTCCCAGGGGACGAGGGAACAGAAGACACTAGAGCCCCGTGTTGCTCCCAGCTGGAACAGTTCACTGAGCTCACCAACCGCGAGAGTCACGGAGCGCGAGAACCGCGGGCGGCACCAGTGAAGCACTGAACTTCAGCGTGACAGCACCCACAGTGTCCTCAGCAACCTTGTGTGTGTGTGGGGGGGGGTCTGCTGCTCTAACCACTGAGGCCCCTCTCCCCCAGCCTCTGGCTGGAGACTGTCCTGGGCTGGCTGCTGTCCCCACACGACAGGGCTTTGGGGACCCAGGAGGGCGGCCTAGCCTGGCCCCCGTGCTGAGAGGTTCCAGCAGCACAGAGTCCCGCTGCCCGCCCGCTCCCAGCCCTGCCAGCGACTTGCTGAGTGGTCCCCGTGGAAGTCACTGCTCCCACACAGGCCTCTTCTTCCCAGTCTGTACCTGGAGAGGGGCACACAGAAGCCCAGGAGGCTGTGGGCTCCTTTGGCTTCTCCCAAACCAACTGCGACTCCCCAGCCCAGGCACCGGGAGGCAGAGGCCCTCACTTGGTGGAGGGCCACATTGTTGGGCTCCTGGGGGGCTGGCAGGCTCCTGGCTGACCCCGGGCCACCCACATCAGGCTGCCACCCTCCACCACACTCCCCAATTCACTTGCAGTGTTCACAAGAGGCCGCGAGAAGGGACACATGTGGGCAAGAGTCGAGAGCTGGCCCCAGCCTGCCCTGACCCACGCACCTGCTCGATGGCTAATGGAGGAAGGTGAACTCCTGGGCCATCAGCAGAATCCAGTGGGGCCCCTGCGCCTACTGCAGCCTCTGGATGCCTGATCTGGAGGCAAGAGAAAGCAGTGGGGGTGCCGTGGACTTGACCCAGAGCCCTCCCCATTCATTCCCTGTTTCTGTTTCTGTGTTCCTGTCCAGCTCAGGTGAGTGGGAGGAGAGCACCGCTAAGCCCTGCCTCCCCAAGGCCCCTTGGCCTCAGTCTCAGGGCGGCAGCCTCCTGGCCCCTAGTGGGACAGCCAAAGCTTGGGGCAGGGGCTAGGGCAGTAAGCTACCCCTTACAGAGGTGGCCAAGGCCCAGGGAGAGCATGCCTTTGGGAACATAGGGAAATTTTGACCCCAGGGAGAAGTTTTCAATGTTGAAGTATCACGGGGGGTAGAGCCAGCCAACTTCTTCATGGTACAGAATAGGAGTCTGAACTCAGCCTGGAATCTTGTCCAAGGTCACGGGCTTCTTCCTCCAGTCTCGCTGGACCATCTCAGGAGGCAGCTGGCACCTTGACACACCCTGGCTGAGGCTCCAGGATGGACAGGAGCGTTGGGCAGCCCTGAAGTCCTGGGGACCCAGGTTGGGCCAGAGCCAGGGCTGAGTGCACTGGGCAGAGTGTGGTAGAGGAGCAGGGGGACACAGCCAGGGTCAGGTGCAGGCAGAGGCTCACCCAATGAGGCAAGTGAGGCCCCCGGTAGCCAGCAGCAGGAACAGGCCAGCACCAGAGTGAGGATGTGGCTCAGGGGTTGTGTGCCTGTGGGGGTAAGCAGGGATAGATGGGAGTCACCCCAGTAGTAACAGCCCCCTCACTGCGTTCCCCTCTCACTCCTGACCAGGGTGAGGCTCACAATGGCCCCTGGCTGGGAAGGGCTACCTGTGGACGGCTCTTCAGTTGAAAGCATTGACTCCCAGCTCAGCTGTGTTCCCACCCCAGGCCTTTGGACCCTGCTCAGACCCCGTTATGGCCCTGGTCACACCATGGCCTCTTCTCTGCCATTTCCATTAGGCAAAGGGCATCTGGACACAGAGCTGGTGTCCTGGCACTGAACATACATGTGGACTGGGCAGATGCTGGATGAAAATGGTGAAATGGATCCTTGTCAGGTGTTATCCTGCTTCTTCTTGCATGCCCCCTGCAACAGGCCACTCACTACCTCCACGGTTGGCATGGAGAAACATGGCACAGACATAGGGCTGTGGAGCAGTTTAAGGGCTCTGGGAGATGGTAGCGTCCTCTGTTCATCTGAGGGAGACCTTGATAATCTTCCTTGGTGCTTCACAGACCTTGGTTCTGTCTTCTCAATGAAGAGTCTTTGCACCTGCTCCTGCTGCTCACATAAGACTTTGTACATGGGGTGCTTTCACAAAAGATGACACACAGATGGCTGGCTGGTGGATGCATGGGTAGTGGATGGATGGATGGATGGATAGATGTGATGGGTGGATGGATGATGGATAGATGGCTGGCTGGCTGGCTGGCTGGGTGGTTGCTGGACGGATGGATGGGTGGATAGATGAGTGGATGTGATGGATGGGGGGTGGATGGGTGGATGGATGGATGGATGAATGGATAGATGGGTATGGATGGATGGTGAATGGATGAGTGTATGTATGGATGATGAAGATTTATCTCTCATGCACAGCATATCAGCGTCAAACCAGTCGCTGGAATCATGGGCCAGCAGGGCCACTCCTGGAAAGTATGGTCAGAGCTAGAACCAAGCACACACTCAGAAGCCAAGCCCAGGAGAGTGAGATGACACCTCCAAAAGCCAGCAGCATTGTTCTATGTTGGGCAGCTCCTTACGAATAATGCTCATTGCACAGGGACAGAGGGGTCTTGGAAGCACAGAGAGGAAGAAACCCTGACTTCCTCACTCACCAGCCCCTCCCCTCGGGTAGGGCCTTGAACTGCTCCAAGCCTCAATTTCCTGATCTGCAAAGCGAGATGAGAACAGCTGCCTGATGGAGTTGTTGTGAAAACTAAAACGTGTAAAGTATTTACAATGGGAGCTAGGTAAGTAGGTACTCAACTAAATGGACGAGTTCTCATCCTCATCCTCATCCTCATCACCATCACCTTCACTATCACATTGTAATCACCGTCACCATCAGCACCACCAGCACCATCATAATCACCGTCACCATCAGCACCATCTTTCCATGTTTGGGGAAGGCAGGTGCTGTAAGGGTGCCCAGTCCTGCACCACCCACTCACAGCCTTGGCCTCCCCATTACAGAAGTGGCCAGTGAGCAGGGGGCTGGCCAGCACTGCCAATGCTTCATCCCACTAGTCTACCCTGCACTCCGCTGGCCAACCCTGCACACCACTGTCCAAGCCTACACCCCACTGGCCTGTGGTGCTCTGTTCTCCCAGCTCAAGGCTAGGGGAGGGGTGGGCTGCCTTCCCACTGGCCTCCAAGGGGTCCTCTGTACCCTCCCTCTTCTGCTCTGACATTCAAAGTGGTCTCCTACAGCCAGGATGAGCTCCATCCTGCCCCTCAGATGCTAGGTGGGCTCTGGTCTCATGAGAGCTGGTCACCTCCAGATGGGATCATAATCAATGCCCCTGATAAAGATGACAGCCTTTATCTCTGCACTCAGCTGCACTTCCCAAAGAACCTGGGAGGTGCTGCTGCTCTGCCTGGTCCTCCGAGAGGCCCCAAGAAGAGACTTTTTACCCCCTTTTAGGAGGATGAAAGTGACTGTAAGTGGAGCAGCAACTTGTCCGAGGTCTCAGCAAAGCCAGGGCTGAATTAACACAGGAGTTTGACTTCCCACCGCAGCCAGAAATTATTCACTGACACCTGGAGCATCAGAGCTGAAGGGCCCTGGGAGCTAGCGATCAAAACCAAATCCTCTGTTTCCAGGTGGGGAAACTAAGGCACACAAGGGCATGTGGGCTTAATCCCAAAAAGCAGTCCCAGGCTCCCCTGGCTTGAGGTCCTGCAGGCCACGCTCAGTTTCCCGGGAATTCTGCCACCCTAGTCCTTAGCAGGTGGGCACAGGGCCATGGCCAGAGCTGACTTTTACTCCAGCTCTGCTGCTGATTTGTGGCGTAGGGTCCTCGCCTCTTGCTGAGCCTTGGTTCTCCCAACTGTACAGAAGCAGGTTGGCTTAGACATTTAGTTCTCCAAAGACCCTTCAGCCCTGATGTTCTGTGTGTCAACAAAAACTGGGAAACAGGTGATTTTCATCTTAGATGCTGGCCATGTCACCTCTCCCAACTCTTCCCCTGAGAGAGAGAGCTTCCAGGGCCTCCTCCAGGACAACAGGCTGAAGTGGCACCCTACATGGCCCCATAGGCCAGAAACATAACAAGGCCACTAGCCACACCCCGGGCAGGGAGGTGGGGATTTCTGCCAGACTCAGGGTCCCTTCAGTGTCTGGAGCTGAGTCACCCTCCTGATCCCCAACATGGACAGTGCCCCCAGACCCACCTGCCATGCTGCACTCCTGGGGCTGATTCACCGCCTCCTTCAGGTCAGATGCTTCCCACACCAGGGTCCTTGGATGTCAAGCTCTCCAGGCAGGCTCCCTTGCATTCCCATTGCAGCCTGCACAATCACCATGCCGGCTGGTAGGCCTCTTATAAGGCTCATTCCCTTCCTGTCCCCAAAGAGGCCTGAAGAAGCCATTTGGAAAATCAGGTCTGCTCAGATCCAATGGCTTTGGGGAGCCACAGGAGGAAAGAAAGGAGAGAATGGTGGAGAGTTAGCTGGACAGAGGGTGGCGGGAGAGAGGCAGACGGCGTATTCAGCACTCTGGACAGCTCCAGGCCTGGCTGGGACTCACAGCAGGCAGAAAGCTAGGACAAGCCCTTAAGAAACCGGCACTGCTGAGGCTCTATGTGGTACCAGTCTCTGTGCTGGACATGGTTCATATGGTCCCTGACATAGGTATGAACACTCTTCTTGCTTTATCCATAAAGTACAGCCCAGAGAAATCGGGTGACAGCAAGGGCACAGAGCTAGGAAGCGGCAGGGCTGACTGTGGATCCAGGCACGCTCATCACAGCACACTGAGGCCTGGAGAACCAGAGTGGAGGCTTCCCCATCTTCCCTTTTGCTGGACGCCCATGTGAAGGTAGAGGCACGGGCCAGGGGACACCCAGCCCCTGCTCTCTACTGCCCAGGTGAGTTCACTAAGGACACTCAGCGTCCACCACTTGCCGGGGACCACCCTCCCCACCTCACTTAGTGGGTGCTGGGTTTCATCTCTTCACATCACTGTGTGTGTCCAACAAATGCTCACCCAGCACCCACTTCCTGGTCATTTATTTCCTGCCCTCCACCACTTGCCCCTCCCATGTGTCGGGCCCTGTTGCATACGTTGGTGTGACACCAACACACGCAAAAAACAGAGAGTTTTGCCCCTCACAGAGCACAGCAGGGGCAGGGAGGGGTGTGAGAGCCAACAAAGAATGAATGTGACAAGTCCATAGATGTATTTTTTTAGGGCTACAAAGTGATCCTTGCTATTGACAATAAAGGTAAAGAACGGTAATAAAGCCATCTAGAAGGCTGTGTGATTTCCTTGTTGCTCCACAACCTTTGTAATTTCAATGATCAAGAAACACGTTGTGGGGCAGGCGCCATGGCTCAATAGGCTAATCCTCTGCCTGCGGTGCCGGCACACCGGGTTCTAGTCCTGGTTGGGGCACCGGATTCTGTCCCGGTTGCTCCTCTTCCAGGCCAGCTCTCTGCTGTGGCCCGGGAGTGCAGTGGAGGATGGCCCAAGTGCTTGGGCCCTGCACCCCATGGGAGACCAGGAGAAGCACCTGGCTCCTGGCTTTGGTTCAGCGTGGTGCGCTGGCCGCAGCATGCTGGCCTTAGCGGCCATTGTGGGGTGAACCAACGGAAAAGGAAGACCTTTCTCTCTGTCTCTCTCTCTCACTGTCCACTCTGCCTGTCAATAATAATAATAATAATAATAAAAATAAAAGAAACACGTTGGGGAATGTGTTGTAAGTTGGTCATTACCTCTGGTTGGATATTTTTATTCACCCCTAATCTTGCTCTGGAAGGGCTGTAGGGTCCTGGTTGATGTGTCAGCTGTGTGCTGGTCACTGTCAGAACCACTCACTCCCTCGCCTTCCCAGACTGAGTGAGCTACACAGAGATGGCAGGAGACAGGGAAGGAGGGACCCTGGACCACAGGGGCCAACTCTGCAAACTTCACTTCCCAGAGTCCTTTACCAGGAGCTGGGGATGAGGCTCAGGAGAAAGGAGGCAGCCAGGGAATCCCCACCCCACTCTCCCTGGGACAGTGTCCCCGATGGCTGCGTCTCCTCTCAGGCTCCAGCCTCCCCGCATGGCCCCCATTTCTGGGCTCTGGCACTTCCTGGTGTCTGCTGCCGATATGTGGTCTGCCTCCCACCCAACACGTCTGGAAGCCTCCTCCTGCTGCCCGGCTGGCATGCCCCAGCTAGATCTGATGCTTCCGGCCTCTTGCTATTATGAGTAATTCTTGAATGAGAATCATGATTTTGCCTCGTTTTGAGTTTTTTCTTATAATAAGCCTTCAGGCAGTCATACTTTTTTTGTCCACAAAGATCTGGGCATTTTTAGGGCTTTCTATCTGTTCCCCCTGGAAGTCAGGAGTTTGGTCCTTAGAGTTCTGTGTCAATGGCAGTAAGAAGGTAGAGACTTAATCCAGTGATGGTGTTGACAGCTGGGACCTTTGGGAAATGATTAGACTGAATCACATTGTTAGGGTGAAGCCCCCGTAATGGGCACCTGGGGGCTTTACAGGGACAAAGACAGACAGTCAGAGAGCCCCCTCCCTGTCTCTGGCTGTGTGATGCTCGGTGCTGCCTCGGGACTCTGCCAGCAAGAGCACCATCACCAGAGGCCAAACCGACAGAGCTGGCTGATCTTGGACTGTGAACCTCCAGACCCGTTAATCTAAATAAAGCTCTCTTCCTCATAAAGCTAGGCTTTATTTATTTATTTATTTATTTATTTATTTTAGGAGCAAAAAGCTGGCTAATACAAGGCTCTGTGACACACTGTTCTACATTACAAGCCCCCAAAAGGGTATTAATGTCCACAAGTTCTTCGGATGATTGCAGAGTTTGAGTTTGGACTGACCATTAGCAGACACAAGGTTGTTCTGCAGTCTCTTGGGTGTAATCATGACAATGCAGGTGTGTAAGGAACTGGCTGTTTTTTCAAACACACATGCTGAAGTATATAAGGGGAATGATGTCAGGTTTGTTTGGGCCTCACCTCATAAAGAAAGGGGGAGGAAAGGAAGTGTGGGAAATGTAGCTCTGAATCCAGGCCGTGGGTGTACGTGGGTTCCTGTTCTATTTGGAAGGTGATGGTAATATCAGTTAGCAGTGTAGGTGTAGAACATCACCATATCCTCCTCAGCCTTCAGTCTTCTGCCCTTTCCTTCCTTGCCCAGCACTTTAAAAACCCATTCATTGTGTCAGTTTTCCATGTTGTGCAACAAACTGTCACAAACGTAGTCACTTAAAGCTATGCCTTGTTATTATCTCGCAATTTCTGTAAGTCAGAAGTCTGGCATGGCTTAGCCGGGACCTTTTCTGAAATGTTCTGCCAAGGTCAACCTTTTAAAGGGAGAGAATGAGAGACAGACAGACACACAGAGAGAAACTCCCATTTCCAGGTTCGCTCCCCAAATGCTCATAACAGGTGGGACCGGGCCACGTAGAAGCCTGGAGCTGGGAACTCCATCCAGGTCCCCCAGGTGGGTGGCAGTGACCCAATTACTTGATCCATCATCTGCTACCTCCCAGGGTGTGCATCAGCAGGAAGCTAGAATTGGGAGCAGATCCAGGATTTGAATCCAGGGACTCCTTTAGGTGTTGCAGGTGTCCCAAGCAGCCCTGCGACTGCTCTGTCAAATGCCTGGCCCTCTGTTAGTGCATTATGGGGCTGGGTCTCATCTGGAGGCCCAATCAGGGATGGATCAGCTTCCAGCCCACCCGCCAACTCTGCCAGGGTCTGGGTGGGCTGCAGGACTCACGGCAGCTCTGCGTCTTCAAAGCCAGCAACAGAGGGAGGCTGCCAGCCGGGCAGAGGCCATGGAGCCCACTGTCACCTCGCAGAACACCTCCACCTTTGCCACGTTCTGCTGGTGGGAAGTGAGTGTCACACACTCGGGGTGGGGTGGGAGGGAGGGAGGATGGACACCAGGACCACTCAGAGTCTGTCCACCACACGCATGTAGGAGTGAGAGAAACGGGCAGCCTGGAGACGTTCAGGGGTTTGAGTGCCATTCCTCGGGGAAGTGGGTCAGGGCTGGAAGCAGAACTCAGGTCTCCCTGTGTGCTTTGTACACACATCATGGTTTTGCCAACGGGCAAGCCACCCCAGCTCCTGCCCTCTCCCTCCCATGCCGCCTTGCTCTGTGCAGGAGCCGGTTCTCTGATCCAAAGCCCTGTCTTGGGAAGCTCATACACGTCCCTTCTCACCTAAAGGACTGCCAGTGGATGAGGACCTGTAGCATCCCAGCCACGGGTGTCTGCTGTGTAACAGACAAGGAAGTGATGGCCTCCCTGAGGAGGAGCCTCTGTTCTTAGACACGGGGGCTGCGGTGACCATGGGGACAGCTTAGCACAGAAGGAGCCGTCAGCTATTATCAGCTGGCACAGCAGCCCCGAGGGAACTCTGAGGGACCTTGGGCACGCCACTTAGTGTCTCTGAGCCTCAGGTTCTTGTCCGTGTTACACAGCTCCACCTGACGGGGTTGCGGGAGTGAGTGTGAAGGACTCAGTGAGTGAGGAGCCCTGTGACTCATCATCACCTCTTCGTCACCACCGCCGCCGCCACTGAACACTCACTGAAGCAGATGCAGGCGCCGTGATTCAAGGACGTGCCGAGTACCCCGGAGTCAAACAGCAAAGGGGGCTGTTTAGAGCCAGGACTGAGTGCTCCGGTCAGCACCCCAGCAGGAAGCGGATGGCAGGGGGGACCAGGATCAATCACTTACAAGGAAGTATTGCCAAAAGGCTACCAGGGTGTGGGGGGTGGTGCCCTAACCCGGGGTTAGTAGTGGCTGAGCTCATCCCATCCCTGAGCCCAGGGGACAAGGGAAGGAATGGTCATGACAGTAGTCACTGTCAGCCAGCCAGCCAGTCACTACAGCCTGCCCAGGACACCCACCCCAACGTGGTGGCAGCATGGCAATAAATACCCAACCTCACCCTGTCTCCCATTGATCCGCCAGGGCTCTCTTGGGCCAAACCCCTCCAGACACCAACAAGCCCAGAAGTCTCCTGATGTTTCCATAACAGCCTCCCTCCCGGGTCACAGCTCAGCAGGGAAAGGTGGAAAGATGACCCAGATGGCAAAGGGAAGCCATCTGTCGCCATCCACCTCTGCCTCCCGGAGTGGCTCTTGTCCTTCATCTGGGGAAGCTGAGGATGCACCAAGCCCTACCAGCTGCCGTCTCAGCAAGGTGAGGTCCGTCGCCTTCCAGCACTTGGCACCTACGTTAGTCACCACTGGTATTCTTTATGTAAGAAAGTGGGTGTGAGGGGCCAGCGCTGTGGCGTAGTGGGTAAAGCTTCCGCCTGCAGTGCAAGCATCCCATATGAGCACCGGTTCAAGTCCCGGCTGCTCCACTTCCCATCCAACTCTCTGCCATGGCCTGGGAAAGCAGTGGAAGATGGCCCAAGTCCTTGGACCCCTGTACCTGCATGGGAGACCCAGGAGAAGCTCCTGGATCCTGGATTCAGATCACCCTAACTCTAGCCATTGCGACCATTTGGGGGTGAACCAACATATAGAAGACCTCTCTCTCTCTCCTTCTCTCTCCCTCTCTCTCTCTCTCTAACTCTGCCTCTCAAATAAATCTTACAAAGAAAGGAAGCAGACATGAAAGAAATGACGAACACAACAGTCCATCGCCCCATCCCCACAGCTGCTGGGGGTCTCATTCAGCCACCAGAGTGCCCTTCGTCAAGTATCCGGTCTATGTTCCCCTCACCCTCAGTGTTTCATCTTGACCAGGTTGTCCCATTCACCACTGACCAGGAGCACTGGACCGGGGAATCCTCAGGGGCTCCCCAGCTCATATGCTGAGTTCTGGTCACAGCCCTCCCTGCCCCCATCGCGGGCCAACAACCAACTTCCCTGCGATCGCTGGCTCCATCTCTGAGACCTGAGTCGGCATTCTCTCCTGCAGTTCAGGTAGGGTCATGAGGAGCCCAAACAGCCAAGATGAGCTCCCATCTTCTTCTTCTTCTTCTTCTTTTTTTTTTTTAAAGAATTACTTTATTTATATTGAAAGTCGAGAGGTAGAGCCAGAGAGAGAGGGGGAGAGGTCTTCCATCCACTGGTTCACTCCTCAAATGACTGCAACACCCAGAGCTGTGCGGATCTGAAGCCAGGAGTCAGAAGCTTCTTCCAGGTCTCCACTCAGGTGCAGGGGCTCAAGGATTTGAGCCATATCTTCTACTGCTTTCCCAGGCCATAGCAGAGAGCTGGATTGGAAGTGGAATAGTCAGGACTCGAACCAGCGTCCATATCAGATGCCGGTGCCCCATCTTCTAATTCATCATAAAAAGCACCGTGTTCCCTGGAGGGGCAGCCCTTCCCCCCAGGAACCAGGCGCTCCAGACCTCAGAGGCCAAGGCCATGGGCACAGGCGGCAGACGTTGTTCTGGTGAGTGTGTGAGCTCCACCTGCGCCTCCCCACTACACAAGGAGGGCACCCTTGGCCACTGGTTGTGGGGTACTCTGGCTCCCAGCCCCCCGATGCCTGCACCTCAGACAGACTTCCACAGTTCTGTCAAGCCTGGCGCTCCTGCTGAGGCAGGCGAGGGGGAGCCGGGGAGCCCCTGCTCAGCTCCCCGGGCAGAGGCAAGTGCAGGGACACCACAGTGACCCAGAGGCCCTCTGGGTGGGACCATGGACCATGCTGTGGCCAGAGCACCACAGCAGGCAGAGCTAGAGGCAGGCAGCGCTGGGCCTCTGGGAGCAGAACAAGCGTGGGTCCAGGGGAGAGATGTGAGCCAATCAGCCGCCGCCAGGCAGCTGGCCGGAGGGCCTGCCTGTGGCTCAGTGCCAGCCTCTGCGGTTGTCCCACTGGACACGGCTGTGGCAGGAGCCGGGTGAGCCATGGTGAGTGGAAGTCCGTGCCCGAGGGCCCCCTTGCTGTCTCCCTCCTGGCTGCCATGGCTGCCTTGGCCTGAACAGCACTGGGTGGCTGGGGGAGCAGCTGACAGCGGGTCCTGCTCCCTGTCTAAGCATCTAGGACTCCCTCTGTTGCCAACATGCCCAATGGGGCACTGCGTGGGGCATGTGTCTCCCACCTCCTGTGCCTATGCTGAGGAGTTCCCCCACGCCTCATGGATGCCAATTTTAAACATGTAAGGCTGCTGGCTGTCCAGACAGGCAAACTGCCCAAGGGCTAAAGTAAAGAAGGACCCAGGCTGCCTCTCCTTCTGCCCTAAGTGGGCAGCGACCAGACAGACGACCTGAATTTCTGACCCAGGGAAGAGTTCCCTTTCCCATGTGTATCGCAGGCCCAGCTTTTTTTGTGGCGTGAGAGGGATGAAATGCATGTATTAGGGGCCTGCATTGTGGCCCTGCGTGTTAAGCCACCTCCTGTGAGGCTGGCATTCCAGATGAGTGCCTGTTCAAGTCCCGGCTGCTCCACCTCCTATCTCTGGTAATGTGCCTGGGAAAAGATTTTCTTGATTTATTTGAAAGGCAAAGTCACATATACGAGAGAGAGAGAGAGAGAGAGAGAGAGAGAGAGAGAGAGAGAGAGATCTTCCTTCCACTGGTTCACTCCCCAAATGTTTGCAACAGCTGGGGCTGGGTCAGGTTGAAGACAGGAGCCAGGAACTCCACCCGGATCTCCCACGTGGGTGGTAGGGGCCCAAGCACCTGGTTGTTGCCCACTGCCTCCTAGGCATATTAGCAAGGGGCCAGATTGGAAGTGAAGCAGCCAGGACTTAAACCAGTGCCCACATGGGATGCCAGTCATGAGGTGCTGAACCACAATGCTGGCCCCTAGGGCCAACTTTGGTTGGGGCTGTGAGGCAGCTGCTGTCCATTGCTGGCTGGTGGCCAGATATGATGCTGTCCCTCCTTGACAGGCCAGCACCTTCTCCCCCTCTCCTAGCCTGTGACAAGGAACTCCCCACAGAATCACGGGTGTGGAGTGAGGGAGAAACAGCACAAAGCAGGGGCAGGTTCTGTGGGACCTCCACCTCCTGCCAGGCCTTAGGGCTGCCACTGGCAAGCTTCTTTGCATGTCTAACCTTACAACACAGTGGGTCTGATAACACCCAGGCCCAGCGACAATTCTGCTGGTGCTCTGGTGTTCACAAACACTCAGTCTCCACCAACGCTGGGAGCAAGTCAGAAGCCACTTTTCAAATGGACACAGTTGTCCACAGAAAACATTGGAGCTTTATTTAACACTCAGGAGTCTGCACTGGGATTCTCCCGCTGGGCCTGGTAGGAGGCTCCACAAGGTCTCTGCTGGCCGCAGACACCATGGGGGGGCCGATGGATGGGGTGGGGCGGCTTGCCGGGGTCTGCTCCCTGCCTTTCTTGCTCTGGGCTCTACTCAAAACCAGCAGCCACTTGGCCACCTGACAGGTGGGGCGGGGACGCCCTCTCCATTGCTGTACGTTGTCTGCGACCTCCAATCAGGCGCATCGGGCACTGCGGCCCCTTCCCTGTGGCAGGTGGCCCCAGGTGCCAGGCCTCGCCCTCGCAGCACAGCTCTAGGCCAACTGAAACCCTAGGAAGGTCACCGTGTGACAGTGCCTAAGCTCCGGCAGGGCTTGTCGCCCTCTCTCTGCCCTGGGTCACAGCGGAGGACGCCGCCACCCCCTGGACCACAGCTCCGGGGAGCTAAGTGACATCGCATAGTCCACCATTGATGCTCCACGGGGTGTCAAGCTGGCCCAAGGTCCCTTTGAGCTACCGTGACAGAGAACTGGAGAGGTGGCCTCACTCCGGGGACAAAGCAGTGACGGCCTACTGTCGCCCCACAAACCACTTTTGGTTTGCTTACCCAAGAGGGAAGGAAGAAAAACTATTTACCAGGCCAACAGCCGCAGGCCAGGTGCGCGGGGGTGTGTGGGCCCAAGGCAGTGACGAGAGCCGGAGCGGCAGGTGCCCTGGCTTCACCACCGAGCCTGTGATCAGCCGTGGTTATTCCCGAGCATCCGCCAGGCCTCTGCAGCAGTCCCCACGCGGGGACACCGTGCACTACCCCTGCCTCCCTCCCGCCTTTAGGCAGGCACTCAGCACCATGGTTCTCTGGCAGACACCATATCACTGCGGCTCCACCCTCTGGGCTGGGGACTATGCCGGGGGCAGGTTCCTTCTGGACCGGGACAGCAGCCACAGGATGGGACCTGGACCCCTTGCGCCCTCTGGCAGGAGGTCTCCCACCAAGGCTGCACGCGTCACCTCATCTTCCTGGCCGTCATGCACAGTGATTAAAACCACGCCCAGATGTCGAGTCAAATCATGAACCCCCAAGTCACCCATGCCTGTGAACTTGGCCCAGTCCAACCTTGTCATCCTTGCCCTTGGAAACCCCGCCCCGCCTCAGGCTCCTCCTGGCTGGGCTGGAGGGAGTGCTCCGAGGAGCATGGGCTACGGCTGTGAACAGCTGCTCCAGGTGCCACCCCCGAAAGGCTTTTACGCAGAGGAGGGGGTGCGCTCATACACGAGGGGAGGGGCTGCCTCTGCTGGAAAAGGCGGCTCAGGGGCATCTGCAGATTGGAGATTCCCAGCCGGTCCCCGGCTTCCCACAATCCTCCCCACGCCCACGCCCACAGCCACGCCCACCCCACCCCGTGTCCTGGGGCCCCAGCCCCGCCCTCTCAGTGCTCCTGTTCTAGTGTAAGAGGCCGGGGCTGGGGAGCTGCCAGGCTGCAGCCCTCACCGGCAGAGCCTGCTTTGGCCTTGAGTTGCACTTCCACCCCTACAGGACAGGAGGGGCTCCGGCAGGGACTCACAGAGCCGCTGCGCTCACGCCTTCTCAGTCACGGTCAGAACGGGAGCTTTCTTTTTCCCTGGGTCCAGTGGGTGTCCCCTGTGACCTTCAGGCGACAATGGACTGCCTGTGCGGTTGTCTGTCCCGTGCGCCCAGTCCCTGTGCCGCCTGGGCTTGTGAAGGTGCACTCTGTGATGCTTGCACAACAAATCGCCCACTGGAGTTTTTGAGTGACACGTGACTGTCTGGACGCTCTCTTGGGACGTAGGAAGCCTGCTGCCTCCACCGTCTTCATAATCAGAGTTGGTCCCACAGGAGCTAAGTGCCATCGGCACCTGATGTCCTCGAATCCGCCATCCGACCTGCATTTGTGCCATGTCACCATGGATGAGAATTTGACAGCTTCCTGTCCACCGAGCAGGAAGCTCATCCCTGAGCCACACAGGCCCAGAATCCTGGGAGGAAGGGAGGGAGGGAGGGAGAGAGAGAGAGAGAGAGAGGGAGAGAGAGAGATTCTTCCATTTGCTTGTTTACTCCCCAAATGGCTGCAACAGCCAAGGCTGAGTCAGGCCAAAGCCAGGAACCTAGAGCTTCATCCAGGTCTTCCACATGATGGCAAGGATCTAAGCACTTGGGCCAGCTTCTGCTGCTTTCCCAGGCACATTAGCAGGGAGTTGGATCAGAAGTGGAGCAGCAGGCTCAGATAGGAGATCTCGTATCACAGGCGGTGGCTGAACCCACTGCGCCACAACACCGGCTGTGAGAGCCCGAGTCTCGGGGAGTCAGGGTCCCAGCAGGAAGTGAGGGCAACACTCGGATGAGGCTCATTCTGGGGGCAGTTGTCCACACAGCCCATGGTGGCAGCGGGGACGGGAGTATCGCCCTAACGTGAGGCAGTGCCGGGGAAGAAGTGATGCCTCCCCGGGCCCAAAGGGTCAGGGGATGGAGTTGCCAGGAGCCCAGAAGAAGAGACTGTCTTGGGGAGTGGTGACCGCTGGTGAAAGGACACAGCCAGACCGCGGTGTCCCGGCCAGCGAACGGAGGGATGAAAAGGAAATGGTAGGGCACTGGTGTGGTCTCAGGCTGATATGTTAGTCTTCGTCCAGCAGAGGGCGCCAGGGCACCAATAATGGGCCTACATTTGCATTTCCAGGCATTAAAGTTGTTCCAGCAGGAAGGGCTGCCTGTAGCCACAGCTGGGCCTGACAGGTGGAAGGCTCAGGACACAGACGACCAGGTCAGAGTCCACGGGGCGCGGGAGTGAGACAAAAAGCACGGGCTTCGGGACAGACCCCAGCTCCCATAACCAGGCCTCAGACACCATGGCACGGGCCAGGGCAGGCACTGGAGACTGAGAGGCCTTGTGCCTGGCCCCGGCCACGCAGCGGTGCCAGGTGGGCAGGAAGGGCGGGGTCTGGGGACCTTAAGGTGACGTCTGTGGGAGGGGAGGAAATGCTCTCAGAACAAAAGTGGGGACTGAGGAAGCTTGAGGGAGGGGGTGGGAGGTCAGGGGCTGGCCTCCTGGGTGGGAAGCGAATGCCCACCTAACAGCCCCACACTTCCCGGGGCCCCAGGTGCAGGTGACGGTGGGAAATGGACACGCTCGGCCGGCCCCTGACTCGCACTCCCCATGCCGTGAACGCGCCAGCGTGGCCACTGCTGGAGGCAGACTCTTGGCCGTGGTGTTTGTCGCTCCTGAGCCCTGCCGGGGACTCGTCCTGGGGACCAGCCTGGCTCGCCGGCCTCAGGGCAGGCTTGTGGGGCAGCGCCCTGAGAAAGACGAGCCGGGTTCCACACAACTTCAGTCACAAAGCGAGGAGGCCAACCTGCGTTCCCGAAGCCGGAGGCTCCACTGGGGCCCGCCCGGAGCAGGGCACTACGTTGGCTTCTGGTAACGAGTGGGTCCCCCAGCTTCGCGAGGGCCGGCTGGAGGCTGGAGGGAGCCCACGTTGCGGGAGAGGGGGCGGTACTTCGGTTTGTCCTTTTCCTTCTCGGCTGCAGGGTCCAGAACCTGCAGGGCTGCTGCAGGCCTGGGCAGAATGGGGCAGGCCTACACCCACCTGGTCTGCACCCACTGCTGCCGCCCGGGGCCACCGGTATTCTTCTGGGACCACAGAGCGCTGGCCCACAGTGGGCTGAGCCCCTCTGCTGCCCGCAGCACGTGGCCCAGCCCCCCAGTCAAGTTGCTGCGGGAGCCTCCTGTCCAGAATCCAGCTGGAGAGATTCACGCCTTCACACCGCTGGTCACCTCCTCGGCCCCAGCCGAGGACAACAAGGGCAGGGCCGGCGTGGGCTGGGCTGGAAATTCGGCCGCAGTCCCCTCATCTGTGAAAGAGACGACGACATCTGTGCCCGCCTCCTGGGGCAGCTGTGAGGTCTGCCTGGCGTGGCAGGTGCACCTGGGCCAGTAGCCGACTGTTAGATCCAGATGCTGGAAAGCACAGGTGCAGAGCCTGCGGGCTGGATGGGGGTTAAGCCAGCTCCTAGTCCACGGTGGGTAAGAATTCTCGCTCCCTTCAGAGCCTTGATCTGCAGCCACAAGGAGAAGGTGTCACCAAGGCCGGAAGCTTGCAGTTAAGGCTGGAGCAGATCCTAAGGCGAGGAAGGGATCTTTAGGTGAGGCTGGGTGCCAGCAGCCATTCTGGCACTCGTGCCAAGGTGCGTGTGGGTGTGTGAGTGTGAGTGCGTGTGCATGCACACAGGCCCACTCCTGGGGCAGGCTGCCTGTGGAGTTGGTGCTGGCTCTCTGGGTTTGGCCCATGCCAGGATTTCCACCATCTGAGTGCAGCATCTGACTTTCCAAGCTTTCTGTGAGCCAGAGCCAGCCTCCTGGCGCCTGTTTCCATCACAGAGGAACCCGGCTCGCATAGGAGTCCCGGGGCACCAGCTCCCAGCTCCCAGTCCTCTGCCAGGGTGCAAATGGGACAGGGGGCTCCAAATAAGGATAGGGAAGTGAGTGGCCCCATGGGACACCGGTCTCGGGAACAGAGGAGCAGCACCAGGTGTGGGGGTGGGGGGTGATCAAGTGGTGATGGGATGAGAAGGAGAAACAGAACTCAAAGTGGAGGCCGGCGCCACGGCTCACTAGGCTAATCCTCCACCTTGCGGCGCAGGCACACTGGGTTCTATTCCCGGTCGGGGTGCCGGATTCTGTCCTGGTTGCCCCTCTTCCAGTCCAGCTCTCTGCTGTGGCCAGGGAGTGCAGTGGAGGATGGCCCAGGTGCTTGGGCCCTGCACCCCATGGGAGACCAGGAGAAGCACCTGGCTCCTGCCTTCGAATCAGCGCGGTGCGCCAGCTTCAGCGCGCCAGCTGTGGTGGCCATTGGAGGGTGAACCAACAGCAAAAGGAAGACCTTTCTCTCTCTCTCTCACTGTCCAATCTGCCTGTTAAAAAAAAAAGAACTCAAAGTTGTCAACGGGACAGGGAGCAGCCGGGAAGCCAGAGAGAAGGGTGGGTGGGAGACTGAGACTACAGACTCAGAAGCAGCAGAACAGAGAAAGAGAATGAGATCCAAAGCAGGAAAAGTTGAGACAAGAATTAGATGTTCAGGGGGCTGGCGCTGTGGCATAGGGGAAAAGCTGCTGCCTGCACTGCCGGCATCCCATATGGGTGCTGCACTTCCGATCCAGCTCCTTGCTAATGGCCTGGGAAAGGAGAGGAAGATGGTCCAAGTCCTTGGACCCCTGCATGTGCATGGGAGACCCGGAAGAAGCTCCTGGCTCCTGGCTTTGGCCTGGCCCAGCCCTGGCCGTTGTGGCCATTTGGGGAGTGAACCAGCAGATGGACGATCTATCTCTCCCTCTCTAACTCTGCTTTTCAAATAAATTAATTATTTAAAAGAAAAAAAAGAAGTGGATTTTCAGAGAGGGAAATCAAGTCATGGACAGAGGAAGGAGGTGGAGAGACTCCAAGAAAATCAGGCAGAGGAAAGAGTGCGTGACCCACCAGGAGCAGATGGAAAAGTGGCCAAGCAAAGGCTGCATGCCTGGTCGCGAGGCAGAGCCAGGAGGGGCCTGAGAATCACCACTTCACCCCTCCCCCCATCATCCTGATGAGAGAACTGAGGCCTAGCAGATCAGTGGCATGTCAGGATGGAAATAAAGATGATAGAGAGAGCGAAAGGACCCAGAAACCTGGAGGAAGGAAACCCGGCAGGAAGTCTCGCTGGGGGAAGAAGCAAGGGGAGAGACAGGTGGGAGAGGAGAGGGCCCGGCTGGCACAGCAGATACCCGGGCACCCAAAGCGGGGGACACTGGTCAGTCCCTGGGCTGGGCTCTGCCAGGGCCCCCCGCATGATCCAGGCCCCAGCTGTAGGCAGAGGAGCAGAGAGAAGGGCAGGGCCCATGGCTGGGGAGCTGGATGGGGCAGGCAGGGTGTCACGGGAGCGAGTCTCACCCGGGGATTTCCACGTCCACAGCGGGAAGTGGGCACGCTGGCAGGCGGAAGCAAGGGCAGCCATGAACCTCAGACGTCCCCACACTTCTGGGTCTGGAACCACACAGCTCAGGGCCTCAGTGCCCCAACAGCCAGTGTGCCCAGTAACGACTCAGGGGCATCAAGAATACTCAGCCGCCCTGGGGAACCCTGCCAGCACGGGGACAGGAGCTCACATACATTCCAGAAGAGGATCTCCAGACGGCGGTCCCAGTCTCTTCCTGAGGTTCCAGGTTTTTTCATTCGTGTTTTTTTTTTTTTTTAATTTTATGTATTTGAGAGCCAGAGACAGAAACTGAGAGAGAGAGAGAGAGAGAGAGAGAGAGAGATGGACAGAGTCCCTACCCCCTCTTCAAATGCCCACAGCAGCAGGGGCTGAACAAAGGCCGGAACCAGACCACAATCCAAATGGGTTCCTGCCTTCAGTGCTGCCTTCTGGGGTCTGCATTAGCAGGAAGCTGGGCTCCGGAACCAGAGCTGGTGCTGGACGCAGGCGCTCCACTGTGGGACGCCTGTGGGACACCTGTAACTGCTGGGTTGAATGTCTGCTCTCACTTCCAAGGTTTAGATGAGGAGTACGGAGCACGTGATTCCTGGCCACTGACAACTGCAAACGCCATCCTTTTCAGACAATTGAAAAATGCAGACATTCTCATAGCATATGGCTTGAATGTCCTAAGCCAGGATCACTCGCGCAAGCCTGAGGCCTGGGTGCCTCAGCTCCATATATGTCACCCTCCATCTGCTTGCCCTGTACTAGGCCCTGGGGCTGCAAGGGGGTGGCATGTCCTGGGGTGTTGGGGTGAAGGCCAGGCTATGTGGGCATCCACACAGAGCGGACTGTCACATCATATCAAAAAAGCAAGTGTGCTAGAGCTAACGGGAGCCAGCTTCCCATGCTGCGAGGGGACTTCAAGTATGGCAGGAGAGGAAAGTGGAATGGACCCTGTGGCTGGCTCAGGGCCGGCGGCCACGGTGGGACTGGTGATATTCCAGACAGATGTTCTTCGGCGCTCTCCACTGCAGACGGCCTGGGAGCAACACGCCAGGAACCATGAGCACTGAGACGCTGGCCTCGGAAAGCAGCCAGGGCCTGTTGGAGAAATGGCCAATTCCTGGCAGGGGCAATGGTGAGCTGGAGCCGCTTGCGTCATCAGAAGGCAAATAAAATGCAGCTCAAGGAAGGGGGGGGGGGGGCTGTGTTCGAGACCCGGAAGTCACCTGCAGGGGCTCCCGGAGCCAAGCCTGGGGTGCTTCTGTGCACGAAGACAAATGACAAAGGCAACTCACTGAGGAACGTCAGAAATCCTGCACCCAGCTGTCGGCGCCGGGGCGAGAGTGTGGTGGGATCTTTATGCAGACCACCTCCCCGCAGGATTCTTGGTCATGACGCATGGAAAAGGGGTCCCTTTCCTGCAGGGAAGCCAGGCCAAGTCGGCCAGAGTGATCCAAGTGGCATCGCGGGTACTGGCACAGATTGGGGGGTCACAGGGTACCTAACCGGGTGCCGTGAGAACACGGCAGAACACTGAGAGAGTCCAGACCCCAGCCCCAGCCTGAATGAACTTCAGTCAAACCACAACGGAAGGGCGCTCTGCAGACCAGGAGGCCCGCGCCCTTCTCAGGGATCCAGACCTGGAACCCCGGAGGCACAGAGGAGCCACTGCTGTCTGCAGGAGACGGAGGCACGGAGGCATGACGGCACGTTTTGTTAAAGTTTATTCTCGTGGGAGAGAGACTTCCCTCTTGCTGGTCCTGCTGAAGCTGGGAGCCAGGAACCCAATCCAGGTCTCCCACGCGGGAGGCAAGAGCCCTGAGTGGGGGCTGGTGCTGTGGCCTAGTGGGGAAACCCTCCCCCTGGGGCACCGCCATCCCGTCTGCTCCTCCTCCGATCCGGCTCCCTGCTATGGCCTGGGAGGGCAGCAGAGGATGACCCAAGCGCTTGGGCCCCTGCACCCACGTGGGAAGACCCGGAGGAGGCTCCTGGCTCCTGGCTCCCGGCTTTGGATCGGCCCAGCTCTGGTCGTTGTGGCCATTTGAGGAGTGAATCAGTGGATGGAAGACCTTTCTCTCTGTCTTTCCCTCTGTCTGTAACTCTGCTTCTCAAATAAATATAATAAATATCTTTAAAAAAAATAGAGTCCTGAGTGATCACAGCTACCTCCCAGGGTCTGCCCTATCAGGAAGCTGGAGTCCAGCACCAGGCTGGGACTCACACCCAGGACCTCTGGTGTGGGACACAGGTCTTCCCTCACACTGTAAACTCCGGGCCAAACACCTGCCCCAACAACTCAGAGTTGAACTGGCTCCTTCAACCACGAAGGACATCACAGGGACACCTGCAGAAACCTGCAAGGCTACTAAGGAGAATTTACAACTGTGAATCTGGCAGGGGAGGGGGTCATCAAAAATGTGTTTATTTGGAAGGCAGAATGACGGCTGGGGGCAGGGAGGGATAGAGATCCTTCATCCACTGCTTCGCTCCCCAAGTGGCTGCCAAAGCCAGGGGCCAGGAACTCCATCCAGGTCTCCCACTGGCAGGGATCCCAGCGCTTGAACCAGCATCTGCTGCCTCCCAGGCACACAAGCAGGGAGCTGGACTGGAAGCAGAGGAGCCAGGATATGGGTGCCCCAAGCGGTGGCCTAACTGCTGCGTCTCAACCCCAGCCCCTGAATCCGTGCTCACATCTGCTTTTGATGGACAGGGCGTGGCCTTGTAGGAGAGCATCCTTGCTTGTAGGAAACATGAAAATATGTGTCCAGGGGAAAGTAAACGAGGTGCATTCTACTTGCAGCTTTCTGTAAATCTGAAATTGTTTAGAATCGTGGGTTTTTTTTAGTCTACCACAATCAAGCTTCCAAGATAAAGGGTTCTTCATACGAGCACGGCCGGAGCCTGGAGGAAAGAGAGCACCTCATCTGTGGAACTCCTCCGTACCAACACCGAAGGCAGTGCAAAAAAGGGAGACGGTAAGTTTCTAGAACCCATGAACATCTGAGTGAAACTCCCAAAAAAGATGCACTTGGCACAGCTGGCAAGCCGCTGCCCAGGCCGCAGGCTCCTGCCTCAGAGTGCCCGGCTTCAAGTCCCGCCGCTGCTCTCCGCTCCAGCTGTCAGCTCACGCACACACTGGGGGGCCACAAGTGATGGCTCAAGTGCTTGGGTCCCTGCCTCCCACGTGGGAGACCAGACGGAGTTCCAGGTTCCTGGCTTCCACCTGGCCAGCCCTGGTTGTTGCAGGAATCTGGGGAGTGAACCAGCAGGTAGGAGTCTCTCTCTCTCTGTCTCCCTGCTTTCCAAATAAATGAAATTAATTAATATATTTGAAACAATGTAAGATACGTCTCAGAGGCCAGCCTTGGGTTGCCTTCCTTCGGGCAGCTGCCAGCCCTGTGCCCTGCCCCCAACACCCTCGGCTCCCCAAAGCCCTGTGGTCGCACTGGCAGTGGTGCCGTGCAGGGTCACAGGGTAAGTTCTCTGGCAAAGTGGCCGAGCACAGAACGGGAGGAGCCAGGCACAGGACACTCCCTGAGCAGTTGCCCGACTGCCCGAACCGCCTCCTGCAGGCCCATCTGTGACGTGGAGGCTGACTCCTCTCCCACGGAAGCCACTGATGCTCTGGGTTTTTTGGTCACTCACAGCCAAACCTAATCTTCCCCCGTGTTCAACTCCAGCAATCATGGATGGAAAATAGAGGCCTTGATACAGCTCAGTGCTCACTCCTGAGTTTTAAAATCTCTTAGCAAACTTGGAAGAGACAAAAGTGTCCTTTACTTCGTATAGAATAACTCCAGAACTCCCCCCCTCAAGCAAACATGATAGTCAACAGGGAGTCGTTTGTTTAAAAGTCCTCTAAAATCCCAAACAAGACAAGAATTCCTGTTTTTACAACTTCTATTGAATTCTGGCCTGCAGGTCCTTTCAGCATAATAAAATAAGGGGGAAAAATGAGAAGTATTAAGTTACGGAAGGGAAAACAAAACTCATTGTTTGCACATGATATTACTGTCTAAATAGAATCTACAAACACTTTAAAATAAGAGCTTGGCAAGACGGGTGAACATACAATAAATACATACAAAGTAGTTGCATTTTTATATACTGGAAACAAAAGGTTCAAACATATATATATATATATATATATATAAGATTTATTTATTTATTTGAAAGAGTTACAGAGAGGGAGAGACAGGGAGAGAAAGGTCTTCCATCTGCTGGTTCACTCCCCAAATGGCTACAATGGCAGGGATTTCTCCAGGCCAAAGCCAGGAGCTTCTTCCAGGTGCAGGGGCCCAAGGACTCGGCTCATCTCCCACTGCTTTTCCCAGGCCATCAGCAGGGAGCTGGATGGGAAGTGGAGCAGCGGGGACCTGAACCAGTGATCTTACGCGATGCTGGCATTGCAGGCAGCAGCCTTACCTGCTATGCCATAATGCCAGCCCCACCCCCAATACAGTTGTGTAAAAGATATGTTACAGCAGTGACAAAAACTAAATTGCAGTTTGAAACAAATTTAGCAAAGGACAAGCATGTTTTTTTATAGAGAAAATTTGTAAGTTTTATTTTAAAAAAAAGCATCAAAGTAGATCTTTTAAAAATAGGGAGAGAACAAGCATTTAGCCTAGCGTTAAGACACAAGTTAGGATGCCAAAGCTCACAGCAGGGGGCCTGGTTCAGTCCCCACCTCTAACTTCAGCTTCCCGCTAAGGCATAGACAGGGCAGGGAGGAGGGGGGACAGCAGTGATGGCTCAAGAGGTTGGAATGCTGCCACCCCATGGGATAAGGTCCTGGCCCTGGGCTTCAGCCTGGGCCAGTCTGGTCATTTTAGGAGTGAACCAGCAACTGGGCACTCTTTCTGCCCACTCCCAAACAACTAATTCAATAATAAATTAACATGGGGAGATATTTTAGATTCATAGGTTTAAGAATTATCAGTTATCAGTGAAAAATAATTAACACGTGGTGTCCATATTGTTCTAATCAGAAGTTCCAGCAGATATGTCGGGGAATTTTTCAAGTCAATTCTAACATGTTTTTAAACAATTTTTAAACAGATGCACACAAGGGCAAGACAATGAAAAAAAAAAAAATGTGAAATGTGATGGAGCTGCCTTATCACTTGTAACGAGACTTACCATAAAGGCGAATGAATTACTACAGCACCGCTGTGGACAGAGGTGGTGAGCAGAGCACCAGGAGAGTGACCTCCGACCCCGGCCCCTGCCAGGGGAAACCTGAGCAGTGACAGCTGTGCCGCAGACGGAGAAAGAGCCGTTCACAGGCTGCGCCGGCCCTCCGGTCATCACTGTGCAAGGAACGAAACGTGATCCGCACCTCGCGCCGTTCCCTGATCAGCTCCAGATGGGCCCGGGGCTTCGGCTGCCAAGGTTTCCTGAGCCAGCTTTTTGTTCATTTTAGGGGAGAAGAGAGGAACATTGTTTTAGGAACTCCAACCGGGGAGGGACAGGGAAACATGCAAACACAGGGGGAGAGTGCGAGGAGCACCACAAAGAAAGTGCAGACACAGGGGCGGGGTGGGTGGCTGTGCAAGGCCGTGCTTCCCAGAGACCTGTGCGACAGCAATCCCCATCCGCGGGCTTTTTTTTTTTTTTTTTAAGTTGCCTTACTTTTGTATGTACTTGAGAAGCAGAGACGGACAAACAGATCAGGTCTTGCATCTGCTGGTTCATTCCCTGGATGCCAGCCATAGCCAGGGCTAGGCCAGGGCCCCAGCCGGGAACCCGGAACTCAATCCAGGTCTCCCACCTGGGGGATAGGAACCCAGTCACTTGAGCCATCACCTCTGCTTCCCAGGCAAACCACGGCACTCCCGCGTGCAACGCAGACACCCCAACCAGCATCTTAACCACCAGGCCAAGCACCCATCCCGTCACGTGCCCCTTTGGGGCCACGCTGCGGCCGATCAGGAAGTGGAGTTTAGGTCCTCTCCCCTTGGACCTGAGCAGGTGTATGTGACTGCCTTGAGCAGCAGCCAACGCGTGAGTGGGTGTGGCTTCCGAGTGAGTGGGTGTGGCTTCCGAGGCTCCTTCACGGGAGTGCCCCTCTCTGCAGCCTCCGTGCCCTGCCCTGGCCAAGCTCCCCCGGCAGGAGCCACTCTCCCCAGCCCATCTGCAGGTGCCACGCAGCTTTCTGACGCTCACCCGGCTCCCCCACAGCGGAGGTGTTCAGGTTTGCTCAGGCTTGGCTTCCTCCGCTGCTTCAGCGAACCAGTCCCAGCTCCGCCTGGCCTGGAGCCCAGCCTGGGGTGGGCAGACGCTCGTGTCCTCGACCTGAGAGGCGGGCGAGGCCCAGCACGGGGAAGCGAGAGGCATATCCAGCATGAGTGTGTGCTGCGCAGTCAGGAGCAAGGTGTGACCACGTCGGGGGCTGGCCCAGAGGCGAGGGCAGTGAGCTGGGGGAAGGTTTGTCCTTGGGGAGTTGCAGCCCAGCCCTGGCTCTGCCCTAGTGAGCTGTGTGACTTGGGCATGTTGCTCTGCCTCTCTGGGCCTCGGCCTTCTCAGCAGTGGGGTCTGTCATTTTCACACATCTAACACCTAGTGGGGGCACTGATACGTGGAGCAGGTGCTTCCTACACGGAGCTAAAGAAACGTCCTGCTCCCCACACCCACGGCACTGTATCTACGCAGCAAACTTCTAATCATGTGTCAGGACCTATCTCATTGCCACCTCCTCTGGGAAGTCCCCCTTGACTCCCAGGCCTCCCCGGCCTCCACGCTTCCCTCTGTCACAGCCCTGAGCCCTGCCTCCCGCTAGCATCCCCTACCTGGGCGCCCTCTGGCGGCTGAAATCTCATTTACAGCCCCAGGACCCAGCCCCAAGAAAGGACTGCAGGACTACACAGAGAAACCTGCCCAAAAGGGTGCGCGCTGGCCTCGCGGAGAGTCCTGTGAGCGAGGGGAGTCACGGGGCTGCCGGGGGGAGGTCATGGGCATCCACACTGCTGCTTGCTCAGCTGATCGCATGAGGCACATGAGGCTCTGGCTTATTCATTCACTTCCCGGTACTGGCGGTCTTCCCCATGTGTGTGCGAGGTGACTGACCGGCAGCGGCGCTGAACTCCACACCCCATCACGCCTGCCCTGACTTTGGGAAAGCCACGGGCAAACTCCCCACGGTCTGCAGGTGACTGGCTTTCCAGGCCCCCACCCCCTCTCGCCCAGAACGAGGGGCTTCACCCTTTCCCACACAGCCGGAACCCAGTGGACCCTGATGTCTTCGGGTTTGCTCCCACCCCGCTGGCCTATTCAAGCCAGTCCGGCCCAGGCCAGCTCTGCTGGGGGCAGGGGTTGACGAGTGCAGACAGACGCGGGACGAAGCCCGGGACCGAGCCGCAGCCCTCTGTCTGCTCCCGTGTTGCCGCCCTGCACAGCCTGAGACGCTGCGTCCCTCCAGGGCACCTCTGGCTGCAGGGTGGTGGCAAGCAGGAAAGGAGAGACCCAGGCAACCGACCTGTGTTGCCGACACCACGATGGCTGCCCAACGCACCGGCTGTGGGAGACTGAGCGCTCCTGCACAGCCCCCCTCCTCCCGCTCCAGCCCCACTCTGCCTCTTACAGGGGCCTGCTTGGCAGCCTCCAGGGGGCGCTCTCCTCACTGTCCCCGTGGCCTGAGCAGCCCCCAGAACCAACCACGTAGCCCACGTGCTTGTCTCGGGATCTGCTTTGCGGGGAACCCAAGGGAGGGGGGCAGCCATGGAAGAGGCCAAGGATCAGGCCGGGGAGAAAAGTGGCTGAGCAGAGTGGGCGGGGCCTGGTAACTGATCAGACCTGAGAAAGAGGGAGGAGGCAAAGGTGACACCTACCCCACGCTTCTGACCTGAGCACCATCATCAGTAAGAACGGCGGGAGAAGTCCAGGGGCCGAGATGGTATGACTTCAGGTCTTAATGACTTAACAACTTCAAACGTTGGGGCTATATTACAGCTCATGCTCTCAACGACCCTGCACCCTGTTTGTCGCTCCCCCTCTTCGCGGAGGAACGACACAGGACCCTGCCTAGGCTTCCTATTCGAGTCACGGCACCATTATGTCGCTCCCCCTCTTCGTGGAGGAACGACACAGGACCCTGTGTTGTTCTTTCGTCTGCTCGGCCCTCCCCGGGTTTGCTGCTGGTCCTTCCCGGGTTGGCTACCGACCCTTCCACCTCCGTGGAAGGGCGGTTCCCTCTGCCACTTTCCCCACTTCCGCGGGGGAGCGGCACACCGCCGGCCGGCTCTCTCGGGGGCCGCACAGGTGTTCCTTCAGATAGATGTTCCTGGTGCATGTTGTCTCTCTCCTCCTTTATAGTCCTCTTCCACCAATCCCAACTCTGCTACCCACACGCCGCGTATGCTGCTCTCCTCCAATCAGGAGCAGGTCCTGCTGTTTACTGGTTGAACTGGAGGCAGCTGTGTAGAAGCTGTTTCCTCCTCTCCCAGCGCCATATTGTGGGAGAGCAGATGCATAGAATAAGTCTTAATTCGAGTAAAAGTCTAGTCCCAGTTGCTCCCCACACCTGTTCATCAATATATGGATTTCTCGGCAGCTTATACAATGCTGTCGAAGTACAGGATGGTGCAGCTGCAGGCTTGTGTGTCCGATGGACGAAGCGTTACAGGCAGGGATTGTCATCTAACCAGTGCCGTGGAAGAATGGCCAGTGGCATGGAAAGGTGCCATTTGTTAAGTTAAACAATCAGCCCAGGAAATAGTAGTATTTCGAGATGAGAACCTGCTTGGGGGGTGTGCAGGCGCAGGGATGCGGCCACTCGGGTGTGCAACCGGTGTGGCACACGTTTCATTTTTCTAGGTGAAGTTAATTTCTCCAAGGAACCACCATTCTGAGAAATGGAAACGTAATCTCACTTCCGAGTGTCCCAGCCCCCTTTTCCCTGTTCCTACAGGTGGGTCCTCACGTGTCATCTGTCCACGAAGATGTCCCCCGGGCCCCCCCCTCCCCACCGCGCCATCAGCTCGTGTGCGCCCTGGCTGTCAGTCCACACTGGTCATTGCCTGGCCAGGTCTGTTCCAATCACGTGGCCCTTCAGTTCCAGGCAGCCCTCTCGGTGACAGCAAGGTCCCCGGGGCCCATGGAAAACAATGCCTTCCTAATGCACAGGACCTCACGTGGCATGAGATTAACGTGGCCTTCTCTGGTCAAATCTGTGATGAAGACAAGGATCTTGTGAGGAGGCGCTGATTGTGGACTATTTGGGCGGGTCCTCAATGCAATCCCACATGAGTTTGTGAGAGAGGCCGAGGGCAGGGGGAGGAGACGGAGATGCAGAGATGGCTACCAGGAAGGTGGATGTGAGAAAGACGTGGCCACAAGTTGATAAATGCCCACAGCGCCAGGGGCAGGGACCAAGGGCCTCCGGCGGGAGCACGGTCCTGCCCACACCCTGCTTTCTGTTCATCGAGCCTCCCAAAGGCCAGAGAACACATGTTGGCTGTTTGCAGCCACCCGGTTTGAGGTCACTGGTTTCAGCAGCCACAGGGTAGAGAGAGCAACATATCGGGTGCGCTGGGGTCATTACCCCTGTGTGTAAACCGAGGCCGCCAGGGAACTCTCGCGGACTCTCCGTGGCCTCCCACCGCCCCAGGGACAGGGCCCTCAGGCTCTCTGCGGCCTCCCACCGCCCAAGGGACAGGCCCCCCAGGCTGTCCACAGCCTCCCACCCCCCCAGGGACAGGGCCCCCAGGCTCTCCAAGGCCTCCCTCAGAGGTCCCTGCCATGCTAGCCAGGATCTCACACGCCCCCTGCTCCTGCCCGGGGCTCTGCTGAGAAGGTGGGCGCAAGTTCTCCTTGCCCTTGGAGTCCCACACGCCCTCTTCCTGGGCCAAAGCTGGAGCCGCAGACGCTGCGGGGCCTCCGTGGGCCCTTGCTGCCCTCCACATCTCCCGCTCTCCCTTGTCTCCCCACCGGAACAGTCTTGGTGCGCCCTGCAATCTTGACTTCGTCACTTCTTCCAGGTGTGTTGCGTATCCTCAAATCTCCAAAGCCGAGTGGGTGCCACCTGTGTCGTCCATGCTGCGCTGTGGCTGGCAGGTGCAGTCCCCAGCAGCCTGCAAGGGCAAGGGCTTGGGGTTAAAGGAACTATGGGAGAAGGAAGAAAATGTCAGAGCTCAGTTTTGTCTGGCTGTATGTGAACACACACACACACACACACACACACACACGGTTGAAAAGAAATACTACCAAAAAAGATCAAAAATAGGTACCTTTGGGTTACATACAGGTTCTTTATGATCCTTTTCCCAAAATAGCTGACATTAGCACGTATTATTTCCATAATGGCAGGAGAGTTATTTTAAAAGGAATTATTTAAAGGGTATAACATTTAAAACACAATTTGTAAGTAGGCGTGAAAGAGCCCCGCGCAGGATGAAGGCTGGCACCGCTGAAGGCAGCCTTGGCTGTGAGCGGAGCACACGCGCTGCTCCCAGCCTCTCTGCAGCCAGGAGGCGTGAGAACCGCAGCCCCGCGTTCAGGAGACTGAAGCAGACCAGCGGCTCGGAAGGCCTGCTATTCTTAGGCTGAAAGCAGACAGGAGCCCCTGCCAAGGATCTGGGAGGCACATATCATTAATGTGCTTTTCCAGAAGTGAGCGGGGCGGGGTGGTGGAGGAGCTGGCGCAGGGATGCAGCCGCCTAGGCAGCGAGCTGCGATTGGAACCCACAGAGTAACAGGGCGGAGTGATCCTTTGAAAACAAATCGGATCCTGTCGTTTCTCTGTTCAGAACTTGCAGGGGCGGCTTCAGAATCCTCACCGTGTTCTGCAGGGCCCTGGTGCACCCACAGCCAACACCCTGATCCCGTGACCTTTCACCCCCTGCTGCTGCTCCGCCCCAACAAGCCAGTGAGGCTCCACCTTAGGGCCTTCGCCCCGGTTGTTCCCCGGCAGAGAACATAGCCATCCCAGACATCCATGTGGCCAAGTGGCCTCTTCGCAGCAGGCCCCACGACCTCCTGATTTAAGCTCTCAGCCCAGCCCCTCCCGGCGCCGCCCTCTGGCGCTGCTCTATTTTTGTTCATTGCACTTGTCACCTGCCGACACTCGCTGCGTCTGCGTGTGCTGTAGGCTCCCTCTGCTAGGAGGCAAAGACAGAACGCGCCACGCTGGTTCACTGACGTCATCTAAGCGCCGTCGACGGAAGCTGGCGCACAGTAGGTGCTCGCTAGGGAGCTGTTGAGCGGCTGATGCACAGAGCAGGTTCCCGCGTTGTCTGGCCCCTGGGGAGGCCCGGCTCAGGCACCAGGGATGGACATAGCTCCCAGCCTCTCCCCGGGGCTCCCCAGGCTGCTGAGGGCCTCAGGCCAGCTAACAGAGGGAGGAAGCAGGACTTACTGTTTACTGAGGAAAAGCCTGTGTGAGGACAGGAGGGACGGGAGGCGCCCAAACGTGCTGGACACGTCCAGGTTTTCGCACTTCATGCGCGTAAGACCCACGGGTAGGCTCAAGCAGCACGGAACCGAGGCACATCAGGCCACGGCACCTGCCCAAGGCCCAGTGAAGGCAGAGGGGTCATTCTGACCCAGGATGGCTGAGAGACTAACCAGAGGAGAAGTCTGGGCGGCACAGCCCCGGGGGCCAGGCCGGCCAGTGCCGAGGCACAGACGTGGTGGCCTGTGGGAGGTGTTCAAGGGCAGGTGGGCTCAGGAAAGGGCAGGCGTGGACCATAGCCCATGCTCGGGTGCGCCCAGGCTCTAGGCCAAGGTAGGAGGTGAGGCCTGTAGCCATGAAAACAGCCTCCACCACCCTGACGTGCTCGCTGGCAGGGCTGGCCCGCCCCCCGCCCCCTGCCCCCCGCACCCCTGCTCCCTGCTCCCTGCCCCTCAGTCTGCTCCAGGCCGTGGCTTCCCTGGGTTTGCAGCTCTGACTCCTTAGCAGCCACCCTGGCTACTTGGGCAAAAACCGGCCTGGATAAGCTCCTTTGTCCATCTGTGTGCTGTGGGCCCAGGGCTACTACGAAGCAAGCCAGGCCCCTTGTCCGAGCTCCATAAGCAGGTTGGGCTGAAGTATGGACAGCTGGCCCAGCACTTTGTGTCGGGATCGATTCTTGGGTCCTGGATTTTGCATTCACTTCTTGCTCTGTGGTTGCTGTCATTTCAATAATGGCTAATATTTACTGAGCCCTGGCATGCACTTTGCCACTCCTTAGTTACTGTGTTCTCCTGACCACCTCCCACAGTGTGTTAGTTACTGAGGACCTGCGACATGTGGGGGACCCCGGGGGTCAGCGGCTGGGGTGTGCTCGCCCGGCCCCTCCCGCTCTTGGAGATCGCGCCACTGCGCCAGGTGCAGGAGACGCGGCTGGATTTGAAGCCCAGGTGCCCCGCTCCTAGCTGATCCCCCCACAGGCGTTTCCCGAGGGGAGCCCTGCTGACCTGTTCTACAGGACAGAAAGAAAAGACCGGGAAGGGAGAAGTTTGCCTGAGGCCGCCCTGCTGAGAAGCTGAGCAGAGCCCAGGGGCCTGGGGTTTCACTTTCCCTTCTCAACTTTCTCTGCCTCCCACCTCCTGCTTGGGTTCTAATTCCCCTCTCCCACAGCAGCTGAGCCCTCCAACTGCCCGGCTCCCAGCAGCGCAGGAAAGCAGCCCCCCCAGGGGCCGTGGGGGCACTGGAGCAGTCAGGGCCAGCAAGGGAGCCAGGGCTGGGGAGTCTCAGGCTGGAAAAGGCCCAGATGACCTTGGCCACGGGTCATGGGCACGCCCTCCTCCCCTTTGAGAAGGCAGCACTAGGAAGCTGTGGGCCCCACACATTCCGCCTGACTGTCCCAGGCCAGCTGCTGTCCTGAAGCAGCCAGGAGTAAGGGGTGCGGAGGGGGCACCGCAGAAGGGTTCAGGCTTGTCTGGGCTGGGGCTGACCCAAGTTGGGAAGCAGGAAGGGGCTTTGGAGAAACTGAGACGCCCCTCCCGCCTTGGCTAGTCTGGGGGAGGCCGATGTCTGTTGGGGTGAGGGGAAGAGGAGTCCAGGGTCCAGCAGGAGTCTGGAGAGGGGACAGCAGGGCAGGGAGTCGGGGGAGGGAGAATACAAGGCACAGCACAGAGACCCCAGGCAGACACACACAGAAACAAGGGAGCAACACGGGCTCAGAGGGGCTGACCTGCGAAGAGATGGGAGGAGGGCAGGGGAGATGGCTCGGAGAGGCCGCAGAAGCAGGGCTACTGACTGCTGGCCCCAGGAGTGGGGGGGTAGTGACCGCACCCCTGTGGATCCTCATGGTCCCTCGAGGATGAGAGCGTGGGGAAAGCCAGACACGAGCCTCGTCTAGCAAGAGGAAGCAGTAGGATTTGGAAAGGCCAGCGTGGGCAGCAGCATGGGCAGGCTGCAGGAGCCTGAGAGCTCTGGTCTGGACAAGGACAGAGTCAGGTGGCCTTAGGCTCTACAGGAGGCCAAGGCTGGGTGGGGTCTTCAGAGAGAAGTATAGCTCATCCGCGCCCACCTCTCGACAGGAAACAGAGGTCGAAGCAGGGGAAGCCACAGGACACTGGCACACGATCATTCATTCATTCATTCATTCATAACATTCACTGAGCACCTGTCACATGCTAGGGACTGAGCTGGATACCAGCTGCAGTGGCTAGAACACTGATGTGGAGCAGATGGTCTTTGCTCTCCAGAGCTGCAGTCTGATGGTGCAGGCAGTTAGGAAACACAATGTGCCGAGTGCCACAGTCATAGCCATGGGGACTGTGAGAGTCAGGGCAGCTCCGTGAGGAGGGTCCCTAGGGCTCGACTGAAAGATGAATCAGAACCACGCAGGAGAGGGGAGAGGCAGAGAACCTCCAGGAACGGAGTGCAGACGTGCGTCACCGTGGGTCACAGTGCCCTCCGTGCCCAAGGAAGCCATTCTTATTTTGTCTGTTACTAACCCAGCTCTCCTCCCCAACTCCGCTCTCCCCCGCCCTTGGTTAGCAGGAAAACATTACACCATGTCATCTCACTTGGATTCAAGCTTGGTCTGTCTAGCAGTAAAGTGCTTCATCCCTCAGTTAGCTTCCAGCTCCACCTGCCTCCCAGCCGGGCACACAGTGTGAGCACCCAGGTGGGAGAGGACGGCTGAGAAGGGGCAGGTGCAGTGGCTGCCGTCTCTGGCTCTGGGGTGAGCCTGCCCCGCCCCGTTGCTGGCCTCCTCGAGTGGGGTCTGTAGCTAGGGAGCCTGGGGTCTTTAAGCCCAGGCCATGCCTGCAGGGCTGGCCCTGGCTGACATGGATACACCTGGGCTGCTGGCACCTGCTGAACCACAGTCCCTGCCCTGCTCCCCTGCAGCCCCCTGCTCAGTGGTCCTCCCTCAGCCTCCCTTACCCTTCTGGGCCTGTTAGCTCACTGGCCTTGATTTCATCAGATCACTCAGAACATAGGAACGCCCAGGGAAGCAAGTGCACAGGCCTCCCTCTCCTGGGCGGTACTGTAAGCCTAAGTTTAAGGGGCTGTACAGCCCTGTTCCTGCATGGGATTCTGTAGCAGGAATGCACCAGAGCTTTCAGCCACCCCATTCTGCTACATTTTCCACTACTGTGAGCAGTGTTGCAATAAACCTTGCAGTCCCTTCCTCTTTGTACACATTTGCAGGTACTTCTCGGGGATAGATGTCAGGAAGAGACTTGGTAGGACAAATCCACCCAGAAATGCCCATGTTAAAACCTGATGGAGTCAGGGCCAATGCTGTGGGTCAGCAGGTTAAAGCCCTGACCTACATTCCATAAGGGTGTTGGTTCGAGTCCCAGCGGTTCTGCTTCCAATCCAGCTCCCTGTGAATGCTCCTAGGAAAGAAGCAGAGGATGGCCAATGCCTTGGGCCCTGCGCCCGCGTGGGGGACCTGGAGGAAGCTCCCGGCTCCCAGCTTCAGATCAGCTCAGCTCCGGCCATTGCAGCCATTTGGGGAGTGAACCAGTGGATGGAAGATCTCTCTCTCTCTCTCTCTCTCTCTCTCTCTCTCTCTCCCTTTCTCTGTAACTATCTTTCAAATAAATAAAATAAATCTTTGAAAATAAAATAAAATAAAACCTGATGGAGTTGACTAACGACCTCCATGGAAGCTACCCCAACTTCCAAGGTCAGGAAGCCTCTTCTACATTGGGCATCATCTGTATTTTTCAAAATGCATCCATCCTATAGGCAAAAGTGAATTTCTGTGTCAATTTTTTTAAAGATTTATTTATTGCTTTGAAAGTCAGAATTACACAAAGAGAGGAGAGGCAGAGAGAGAGAGAGAGAGAGAGAGGTTTTCCATCAGATGGTTCACTCCCAAGATGGCCACAACAGCCGGAGCTGTGTGGATCCGAAGCCAGGAGTCAGGAGCTTCTTCCAGGTCTCCCATGCGGGTGCAGGGGCCCAAGGACTTGGACCATCTTCTACTGCTTTCCCAGGCCATAACAGAGAGCTGGACAGGAAGTGGAGCAGCCAGGTCTCGAAATGGCTCCCATGTGGGATGCCGTTGCTTCAGGCCAGGGCTTTAACTCACTGCACCACAACGCTGGCCCCAGTGTGTCAGTGCTTTAAACTTTCATTTCCCTGAAGGCCAATGAGGTCATCTTTGGCTGTACAAATCCTTTTGACTTTTTTTAAGATTTATTTTATTTATTTGAAGGGCAGAGTTATAGATAGAGAGTGAGATCTTCTATCTGCTGATTCACTCTCCAAACAGCTGCAATGGCTGGGGCTGGGCCAAGCTGAAGCCAGGAGCCTGGAACTCCATGTGGGTCTCCCATGTGAGTGGCAGGGGCCCAAGGACCTGGGCCATTTTCTGCTGCTTTATCCGGTGCATTAGCAGGGAGCTGGATTGGAGGTGGAGCAGCCGGGACTTGACCCAGTATACATAAGGGATGCCAGTGTCACAGGCAGTGGCTTAAGCAGCTTTGCCACAGCACCGACCCCCTAATGTCTTTCATGACTTTCCTATTCAAACATTTTGCCCAGTTCTCTATTGGATTGTCTCTTTTCTTATTGACTTACAAGAATCCCCTCTATTTTTCAGACGTTGACTTCTTACTACACAGTGGCAAATATGAGTATTCCCCAGGGTTTGTTATCTGTGTTTTAACATCATTCTGTTTCCTTTTCCAAAGCAGTTCCTAACTGATGTGCACTCAAAGGCATTAAACAGCCTTCAGGGACACTGCATTGTGTTTCTAAATTAAAATTGAAATTTGCTCAGATCTCCAATCTGGTGGCCTCTCTCGCAGGGAAAGAGTCTGCTGACCATCCCAGCCATCTTTCCCTGGCACTGGGCCAGCACCTGTGTCCCATTAGCTCTTGCCACCACCACAGCACCACCCAACAGGTGGAGCAGGGCCCACTGCCAGGCCACCAGGGGCCTCCAAGGGATCATTGTACTGCTGCCTTGCCAAGCCCTGATAAGGGTGCACAGCACCTGGGCACCTGGCCTGGCAGCTCTGCCTGCCTGGCCCATGGCTATGGGTGGTGCTGTTGGGGTGGGGCTGATGCCACCAGCCTCTCCCAGGTAAGACTTCTGACCTCTTTGCTCCTCTGGGTTGGTTCAGGGGTGCAGAGGCTTTCATTTGCAGCCCACGAGGCACTCTAATTAGGCTGTAATTACACTCCCTCGCCCCGGCCACACTGCTCTCCCACCCAGGGTGCTTTCCACCCCACCCCTGCCCCGTGCCTCCTGGCCCGCCCCTTTAAAAGGGTGGCCTTGCTGCCAGCAGCCTCGCTCCCTCCCACCGCTGCCTGTGCCCAGGATGTCACAGCAGTTAAAAAGTCCCCTTCCTCAGCTGTCATCCCCAGGTGACCCCAGAGCCCCAGCCTCTGGGGACTCCCAGCGTCTGCCTCTCAAGAGCCCTGGCTCACCGCCCCTCCCTCCAGGGACAGCGGGGCCTCCGGGATGCAGCTGCATTGTACGGAAGGCCACACTCAGGAGCCCAAGGTCATGTTCTGCCTGTGGCCTCTGTTGGGAAAGGAACTGTAAATTAATTCCTCCTGACGGGGGCCCCACGGCCCTGCATTCTATTTTTTTTTTAAGATTTATTTACTTATTTGGAAGGCAAAGTTACAGAAAGGCAGAGAGAGAGAGAGAGAGGTCTTCCATCCACTGGTTCACTCCCAAGATGGCTGCAACTGCCGGAGCTGTGCCGATCTAAAGCCAGGAGCCAGGAGCTTCTTCCGGGTCTCCTACGCGGGTGCAGGGGCCCAAGGACTTGGGCCATCTTCTACTGCTTTCCCAGGCCATAGCAGAGAGCTGGATCAGAAGTGCAGCAGCTGGGTCTTGAACCAGCACCCACATGGGATACTGGCACTGCAGGCAGCGGCTTCACCCGCTATGCCACAGTGCCGGATCCGGCCCTGCATTCTAGGCTAATCAGCCAGATGCATGGAGACACAGAGGAAGGTGCCTGCAGTGCCAGCCTGCCCCGACTCCATGCCGCTGTGAGCGATGTCACCTTTCCGGGGCTGTCTCTAACACACAGACACAGCACTTCGTGCTTGAGCATGGCACACCGCTGGGTTCCCTGCAGAGACGTGGAATTGCATGGGAGGGGGTCTGTGCTGCCTCTCGTGTTGCCCACCCCCCCAAGCAGGTCTGTGACTTTCCTGGGTGCTGGCGTTACGGCGGCAGCTGGTGGCTCTCCGGCTGTGAGTGAATGGCCACTGCATAGCCACTCTGCTGCTGATGGCATCTGGGGTAGGGGGGTCTCCAGCTCTGGGCTGTGACACTTAGTGCCATGACCACTGTTGTATACAGTGAGTCTTCAGAAAGTTCATGGAAAGTGTGTATTATGGGAAAACGAAGCCTAGATCCCTCTTTGCGTTTGAGAGGCAGAGGGGGATGGACAGATAGATATCTCCTATCCACTGGTTCGTTCCCCAAATGCTGACAAGAGCTGGGGCTGGGCCAGGCTGAAGCCAGGAGCTGGGAAGGCACCCCAGGGCCCTCCTGTGGGTGGAAGAGGTTCACCACCCAGGCTCCAAGCTGCTGTCCTCTCCTGGGGTGTGCAGCAGCCGGAAGCTGGAACAGAGAGCACAGTCAGCACTCGAACCCAAGTGGGGACGCCAGCCTCCCAGCCAGCTTCTTCGCCACGCCGTAGCAAGCTTGTCTTTCCCTTCCGTTTTCCCACAAACCTTTTGAAGCTCCGGCCTCTGTCTCTCATGGCATTTGTGTACTCATCTCTCTCACAGACTTGCTGGGTCAGAGAGTGTGCACACTCCAGCTGTCCCCTGTGGTGCCAAATCATTGTCCAGAGTGTTTGGAGGTGGACAGTTCGATGCAGAGGAAGGAAGAGCTGGCAAGGCGAGGGCAGCCGATACAGTGGCAGGACTCTCGGTGTGCGTGAAGGTCAACAGTGGACCCAGAACCCCGGAGACGCTAACAGGGCCAGTGGTCAAGAGCAGGCATAAGCATGCTCCCAATTTAATTCTCAGAGGGGCTCTCGTGGGAGCTTGGAGGAAGATGTGGTCAGTAGTGCGTGCCAGACTAACCCTTCCTGGCAGAATGGGCATCGCTGCTCCTCCCACCGGGGCAGAACAGCAGGTACCTGTAGCGGAGAGGGCCTGGGCCATACTTGTGGGCGCAGATAGTACCTTGAGTTCCTGCTGGTGGGCACAGCTCTGGCGACTCCCGGGTCCTCCCCAACAACCGGGGCTTTTCCCTGCCCAATCCACCCAGGCTGCAACTAAGCTCTGGAGGCAGGCAGAGGCACAGGGCTCAGGGCACTGTCCATCAGTAACAGTGTCCCCCACCCACCCCACATGCCCCCCAGTAGCCTGGTGGCCAACATCTCTCCTCCCGGAGCGCCCAATCAGACCCACTCAGCTCTGGGCATAAGGGCCTTAGAGCGCTGTGAGCTTTTTAGAGTTCCCGCTTGCCACAGAATCCAAATCCAAACCTGTATATAGAAAAGCATGATTTTGAAAGTTTACCGACTAGAGAGGGGGGTCCACGGCCAGTGCCCCACCCTTGCCAGACTGAGGGGCTGGGGGCTGAGAGTACACCCTGTGTGGGCACCGCATGTTGATGGGCGTCAGACATGCTGAGTGTCAGGAGAGGAGGGGACCCCGCCCCCCACCCACAGCCAATCCTGGCACATTCCATCTGCTCACACCAGGCCTAGACCCCTGGGCTCAGCACCGCCGGCCCCATTAGCCTCACAGCAAGCCTGAGCCCCCAGGAGGCAAGGCGCTCAGCTGGGCTCTGGCGCAGTGACTCAGTCAGCGCCAAGGGCAGTGGGTCCTAACTGAGTGCCGGAAGTGAGGGAGCAACAGAAGAGCAGGGGCATTCTCGCAGGGCTAACGCTCTGGGGATGGCACAGGGCTGGGGGCAGGAGTGCCCAGCTGGGGCCTCCTCCCAGGCTCAAGCAACCTCGGAGCTGAAAATTCCAGCAGCTGGAAAGGCCTGGGCTGGGAGCGGGGGAGAGGGGTAGGGCGCCTGCAGCGAGGCACAGCTGAGCCCCCTCCCCACGCACCGCAGGGGGCGCTGCAAGTCCCAGGCCTGAGACTGCGGCTTCATTTCCCCATCATAGATAATGAGACCAAGTCACTGAGTCCCAGCTGGGCCCCAAGCAGGGCAGCTTCGTCTCCATGACTACAGCTTCCCCTCCCCAAAAGCAAGCGTAACCCTAAGAACTGGCTGGCCTTGGCCTGGGCACACAGCTTTAGCCACCAGTTGAGACACCCACATCCATATAAGGGTGCTCAGGTTCAAGTCCCAATTCTGCTCCAAATTCCAACTTCTTGCTAACACACTCTCCTTGGAAGGCAACAGGTGGCCTGAGCGGCTGAGCCTCTGCCACCATGTGGAAAGCCTGAACCGAATTCCTTACTCCTAGCTTCAGCCTGGCTCAGCCTTGGCTACTGCAGGCATTTGAGGTGTCAATCAGTGGATGGAAGGGCTCTCTCTCTCTGTCTCTCTCTCAGCCTTTCAAATAAAAAGAAAATTTAAGAAAAAAAATAATTGGTCAAATTAGTAATTTCAGCAAACAGGTTTTCTTTTTTCAAAAATTTATTTATTTATTTGAAAGGCAGAGTTACAGAGAGGGAGAGAGAGAGTGGTTTGCGCACAATGGCTTTTGCCTGGAATAATATCCCCATGCTAATTACAGCGCGGCACGGCCACCGTGCCAGGAGAGACGGGCAGGGTGGACAGAGGGTGGGCAGGACACCTTCTCTTTGCCCTGCACATCTGCTCTCCTCCCTTCCCCACTCTGCCCAGGCCCAGAGGCTGAGCCGAGGGGTGGTACTCACAGGCTCCAGTGCCCTGTGGTTTTGGACCAGGCGAAAGGGGAGCCCATAGGAGATGGCGGGAAGAAGAAAGGTGGGGGAGGCTGGTTCTCCCTCTGCACAGTGCCTCCCACTGGCCACATCCCCTCTTTGCATGGCTGTGTCTCCGCTGACCCCTACAGGCTCTGGGTCATGTCAGTCTCGCTAAGTCCATGCACCGGCAGGACCCCATGAGGCTTCCCTTCACACACACACCCACCCACCCCCCTTACAAAGGGTCCCCTCATTGAGCCCACCTTGAGCCGTCCTGCTGCCATCTGTCTGCCCCAGAAGGGCACCGGCTGCTCAGAGGGGCGGGGTAAGGGCGCTGGGGCGGTTAGGAACCCACGTTCCCAGCCTGGAACGGCAACCTCGCTCTGCTGCTTTTTTTGATGTATAAACTTGGCTACGTTTTGTGAGATTTCGTTTTCTCAGCTCTAAAGTGGGAGTTAGAACAGTACCTTGCAGGGCTGCTGTGAGGACCGAACGCGATAAAGAATGCAGAGCTGAGCCTCTTGCCTGGCGCCCGGTAGGTGTTGCTGCGGCTCCTGCAGCCGCTGAGCAGATACGGAGCAAAGGCCCACGGTTTCTCCCCCAGCTTGAGTTGCCTGGGGTTCATGAACAAGGAGGTCAACCAGATTGCGGTGTGAAAGGTCTCCAGGTTCTTTCCGTGGGGCTGTGAGCTGTCACCCACCCTTGCTCAGGGCCCTTGGGGCTCTCTCCTGCCCAGGGTCAGTGGCCCCAGCTGACCACTGTGTGACTGCGAGACCCGGCCACCAAGGGAAGCCCTAAGGCCCTAGACACTGAGCCCCCAGCCAGCTTCCACCTCTGACAAAGGTCAAGAGGCCCCAGGCCTTTCTGGTGAGAGGCATTCAGGCCAGGCGCTCCCCGCTGAGGCTGGAGAGGGGCTCCCAGCTCTCCTGGCCACCGGCCCACCCAGTGCCCCTGTGTTGCCCCAGCCCCCAGCTCAGCCACATGGGCCTGCCCTGCGCCCACAATCCATGGATGTTTGCTGAGTCCTCCTCGGAGCCCAGGGCCACCCCAGGTGAGGCCAAAGTAGCTCCAGCCGTCCATGCTCTGACCACACACCAGCAAGTGTAGATGGGGAGATTCAGAGGGGGCAAGGACCTGCCCAAGGCCACCCGGTGCCCTGGAGCACAGCCTGTTCCAGCCTGGCCTTGCCAACTACCAGGCCCTGAGTCAGCATGAGTTGCAGGAAAGGAGACACAGCCCAGAGGCTAAAGTGTGCCATGGCCCAAGGCCAGGCATGGAGAGACTTTGGAACTGACCTGAGTTCAAGGCCTGACCCTGCTACTGATTTGCTGGGAGCTCTTGGTGAGTCGCCTGATCCCTCTTAGCCTGTTTCCTGAGCTTTGAACTGAACATAATAACGCCTTCCCGGCCTGGCTCCTGTGGGGACAGGGAGAACAACTGCCGCAGGCCGGCGCCTAGCAGGCCTGGGTCGGGCCAGCAGGAGGCGCCAGCTTCTGCAGTAATGGTTCCCCCTCCAGGGACCTCTTCACTGGGGTGAGCAGCAGCATCCACTGCCTCTGCTCTTGTGCAAATCACCTCCTCTCTCGGCCTCTTCATCCGGAACCGTGGAGATTGTGTTCAAACCCGTGTAAGGCCTGGCCACATAGTAGGTGCTCACTAAAGCCTCGTCCCTCACTCCCTTGCGCCTCCCCGTGCGGACACTTCGTCTTCTGAGTGTAGCCTCAGGAACTTGCCCTCTTTGATGATCACAGGCCAGTGGCCGTGAAGACAGGACAGTGGCCAGGAAAGGGGAGAAGAGTGAGGACCTGCCTTCTAAAACTGTCTTCTCCATGAACAGGCGAGAGTTAGAAGGCAGAAGGGAAACCCGACGGAGCAACACTCCCAGGCCAGGCCGGGACTTCCGGTGTGTTCTACGCTGCAGCTAGGACCACCCCCTCTGTTCTGCCCCTGCAGACACTCTCCCGACTCCCCGGGCAGGACTCAGGAGGAAGCCGATCCTGTATGTTCTGCTCACAGCAGAGAGAAGAGTGGGACAGAAGATTCCAGATGTGGGACGGCCCCACCGTCGGAGTCCCACCTCCTGCCCCTGGATGGGTGTCTGCAAGGCACAGCCTGCAGGGCAGAGCCTTAGAGAGGTGACCCAGCCTGAAGGAGCCCTCGGGTTCTCTCTCAAGCTGGGCAGCGGGCCCTTCCTTGTGTCCACAGGCAGTATCTGTGAGCTGGACCAGGAGTAACACAGGGATGAGCAGAGCGGCCCCTGCCCCCTCCACAGCCTGTCTCCCTGCATTGTCATCATGTACTTAGCACCCAGCTCCATCAACAGCCTGGACCAGGGTGAGGCTGGACCAAGGGACGCCAGGCACTAGGGGTGCTCTCAAAAATATGGATACAAGGACTAAGAGGGTGACTCGTGTGCTGGGCAGGATAGAGGCAGCACAGGGCTCATCGCGCTGCTCAGAACGCATGCGGCTTAAAAGTCTGTGAATGATTTCTTTCTGATTTTTATGTATTGTATTTGAAAGGCAGAGAGATGGAGACAGACAGACAGAGATTCCCCCATCTGCTGGTTCATTCCCCAAATATTTGCAACAGCCAGGTCTGGGCCAGGAGCCAGGAACTCCACCAGGTCCCCCACGTGGGTGGCAAAGGCCCGAGTACTTGAGTTGCCTGCCAGGTGCATTGGCAGGAAGCTGGAATCTGGAGTGGAGTCAGAACCCAGGCTCTCCCAGACGGGCTGCAGGCATCCAAGCAGCAGCTTAATCTGCTGTGCAAATACCTGCCCCATGAATGATTTATATCTAGAATTTCCCTTTAGCATCCCAGGCTGCAGTGGATTGTGGGTCATTGAAACCGTGGAGAGAGGGACTCGTGCTGTCAGTATGAATGAAGGGGCTGTGCAAAGCAGTGAATAGTGGGCTCCACAGGGAACAAGGTGCTCACTGCTTCCAAGGCAGCCCGTTTCCCTGAAGGTCTAAGCCTGGACAGGCACAGCTGGCCCCGGGTCTCCGCCCATCCACCGGCGAGGCCACTACACTGCTACCCAGAGCCTTTTCACCCTTGCCCGGCCTCCCAACTAGGAGCTGGGGGATCCCCAGGCCTGGAAATTCCCACAGGCTCGGCCCACCCGCCCCTGCTCCCGCAGAGCTGGTCTTTCTCAGCACTGTTTCTTGGAAGGAGGCGTTGGCTCATGACCAGCAGTGCCGGAATTCACCAGAGGAAGTGACTGAACAGGAGGGGAAGGGGCCTGATTAAAGAGCTGGGAATTCTGGGTTTGGAGGCACAGGGAGGCGGGGTCGGGCGGCCCTGGCTCAGCCCCAGCTCTGTTGTTTAGGAGCTGTCTGGTTTCTTATTTGAAAGGCAGAGCAAGAGCTAAAGGGAGAGAGAGAGAGAGACAGAGAGAGAGAGAGACAGAGAGAGAGAGAGAGAGAGAGAGAGAGGTGTTTCCCATCTGCTATTTTACGTCCACAGTGCCTGCAACAGCGAGGGCTGGGTCAGGCTGAAGCCAGGAACCAGGACCTGCATCCGGGTTGAGCCTTCAGGTGCGTGAGCAGGGAGCTCAATCAGAAGGCGAAGGCAGGACGCGACCTGCGGTGCTCCGATACAGGCCACAGGTGTTCCAGCAGAAGCGTTATTAAGCCTCCTAAGTCGCACGCCTCTCTGGTTTCTGCAAGTCCCTTTTAGCCCTGGTTTCCTCTTTTCCGGAGGGAATTATAGCACCTGCCTAGCGGGTTCTCGTGGGGAGTACGGAGGAGCCAGCAGGGCTGCCATGCAGCTGGCGTGTCATGATTTGAACTCACTGCTTAGTAAGTAGCCGCTACCCAGAGCCCCCTGTGTGGTGTCCCCACCCCATAACCCAGCAAGCAAAGGGTTAACATCCAGCCCGGCAGGGGTCTCCATCTCCAGGACACTGGAGACCCTTCTGACAGGCTGCCATACTGCACCAGGTGTGTAAAATGCTCTATGGACTGCCAGCGCTGGTTAGTCCCAGACACACACCTCCTGAACACAGATGTCCACCTCGCCTCAGGGCCCTCCACCTGCTGTCTCCTGCCCAGGGCACCTTCACCACGCTGCCAACAATCAGGAGCTGGGCGGTTCCCGGGCCCCCTCCAGGCACAGTGCCTCCCTGCCTGGCCTGATGCTGCTTACTTCCGGGAGCAGACAAGATCAGGGTAGTGTTGTGTTTCTCTAAGCCCCCAGACCCATCCCTCTCTCCTTCCCCTCCCCACCTTGCCCCCTTGGCATTTCTCTGCCCAATCAGAAGTACAACCTCTCAGCTGGCTTGTGCTCCCGCGCAACCCCCCCCCCTCGCCCACTTCCTTCTCACGCAGTGGAGAGAGCCGCCTTCCAGTAGCAGGGGCCCCTCGCCCACCCTCCATAAAGCGTCACCCACCACTGACAGCCCTCAGTGACTGTTGGCACCAACTGGCCTCCGGCGGAGACTTGGAGATGACGAGGTTGGCTAGGGAGGACTCTCAGGGCAGCACGGGCTGTGCAGGGGGATGAACTGGGCCAGGACCCCCCAGGGGCCGCAGCAAGTGGTTGACTTCAGGCTCGGCCCCGATCATAGGGGCCTTTACAGCCCACCAGGAACCTGCCACAAGAGGCAGGCTGGCAGAGGGCAGGGTACCGATACCAGGTGCCGAGGCCGTGGGATCTGGGCAGCAGTGGTGCTGGGCTCTGGGCCCACCCACCCCAGAATGTTGGCTGCACGCCGGGAAGCCCGACCCTGCGCTGCCCTCACGGTCTGCCCTGGCCACCTAGCCATCTGGGTTAGATTCCAGCTCTTTACTGCCTGCCCCAGATGTCCCCCCCACCCCCCGACTCCCAAACTGCGCTTCGTGCACTCTCCCAAGCCCACACATGCCGTCTCACACCTCTCCACTTGGCACGCAGTATTTCATCTGCCCGGGACGCCCTTAAGTGGAGAAAAGAAATTCTGTTCTCTTCCAGCCAGTGCCTCTTGGTCCTCCAGACAGGCCCCAGCTCAGCACGGCCTCCTCTGGGAAAACTTCTGTTTGTTCCTCCAAAGCTGGAGCCGCCCCTGGGTGCTGGACAGCAGGCACTGGCCACGCCCAGGCCCAGGGCCCCAGGGCCTGGCTATTGGCTTATAGGGGCCTCACCGAGGAGCATGCATTTATTACAGGGGTAGGGAGCCTTGGGAGAGGCAGCAAGCAAAAAGACTGAGCTCACACCGCGTCATCGTCCCGCCATCAGCCCCGTCGTCATCTGCGTCCCCAAGGCACTCATTCTGAGCACCGGCTACACCCCAGGTTGTGTGGTCAATGTCTGCCAAACACCTCCCTGTGGTTCTTGTGAAAACTACTCACAGCCTCTGAGAAGCGGAGGGTGGTCCTACTGGAGCAGCCCAGAGAGATGGGAGGGGCTGGCGGAGAGTATTTAGAGCCACATCCACCCTGCTAGGTCTGACTGAGGCAGGCCTTGACTCAGCCACGAGGGCAACGAGTTGCTTGAAAATCTCGTCTCGCCACTGCCTCATGTCATGGAACCGGAGTCCCAGAGGGAGGAACCCCATCCAAGGTCATGGCTGCCTGCAGCGAGGGCTGATGCCTGGACCCTGGGCTCCCAGATGGGGCCCTGCCCACTGCCAGGCCAACTGCAGCCAAGGGCATCTTTAAGGGTCATTTGAGGGTGCTGGGAGGAGCCCCTCCTCACCCACTCAGTGTGCATCTCCTATGGCTGCTAAGGTGTCTGGGACCGCTCCTATGGGCACAGGTCACTCACAGGCCTGGAGGAAGAGGCTCCCAACCCTGGACTCGAGCCCCTACCCGGCGTCTTGGGGCTGTGGCTTCCCTCACACAAGTAGCCAAGGGCTGACTCAGAGGAGGCTGTGGGAGGGCCGACACCAACCCTGGGCGTGCCGTCTCAGATGGACAAATAGACGGGGCGGCACAGCAAGTCAGAGGCTCTGAGCCAGACAGGCTGTCATCAGGCTCCGTGTGGACTGATACTGTGGACTACGGGACGATCACTCTGCACCCCATTTTCCCCACCACAAAGTGGGGGGGCAGGGACCACAGTTGCCCGACTGGCAAGGGTGTTACAGGGCCTCAAGAAGACACAGACCCAGAGGGTATTGATGAAGCAATGGTCCAGGCACCCAGGAGGGGCTGCAGGAGGCAGCTGGGCTGAGTGTTGATTTGGGGTCAGACAGAACTAGGGAACCTGTCCCTGTCTCTCCCATCCTCGCTGGACAACGCTGACTCCTCCGTGTCCCCGGAGTCCCGCACAAGGCCTGGCCAGGGTCCTCAGCACCTCGGGCCTTTCGAGCCGTGTGGCATTCTGTGAACTGTGCAGGCAGAATGGACCCTGTGACTGACACACCGTGTGCCAAGCGCACCCTAAACCCTTCGGCCAGAGCCCCCCACCCAAGGTGGAGTGGGGCTGGGGGAGGCAGGCGAGCCCCTGGAAGCGGTCAGGCAGAGCCAGTGGGTGCTGGGCAGTGCCATGCTGACCACAGAGCAGCCAGTCTTCTGCAACACAAGCCCGCGGGGGAACCCAAGTGGGAAAGATCCTCAGCGGCCTCCGGGGACTGACGCCCCCATACCCACGAGAGGAGACGACTGAGGCCCCGAGAGGGAAGGGACTTGGCCAAGGTGGGTGACCGCCCAGTCCAGGACGAGGGGTAGCTGTCCTGTCTGCTGAGGATGGCTTTGTACCCATTCTGCAAACGCGGATGCTGAGGCCCAGAGGGAGGGGGAAGCTTGCTGAGGTCACCAAGAGGGTCTGCGACAGGCCAGACACGGGCTGAAGGGTGGCTGGCAGAGTGGCAGCACCAGCAGCCGCCTGCCCTCCCCCCCCCCCCGGGGCAAAGCTGGAGGGAATCCTTCCCAGGGCCGGGAGGCGCCGTGTCCTGTCCCAGTGCTGTGCTGTTTCTGCCTCCTCTGCCGAGAGCCACAGCAAGCCATTGGTGACCCACCCACCCATCCACCCACTGCGAGCCTGAGCAGCACCCCAGGATCCCACGGCCTTGACCCTGAACTCCTGCTCTCTCAGCAGAGAACAAAGACAGAGAGAGGCAGAGAGAGACACCAGCTGAGACAGGAGAGAGAGCCCACCTGGGGCAGGCAGCAGGACACACCTGCACCACCTGACGAGCAGCTGGAGGCCCCGCCCCTCAGCCGGCGGAAGCCTTGGAGAACTGGTGGAAGGAGCCGCCCAGGGCTGTGTTCTTGTCCCACCCGTGTTCCCGCGGACCCCCACTCCGCATCCCACTTTCCAGTCACCGCGCCCATCCGACCCCTGGACCCTGCAGGATGAGCCATGCCTCTGTGCCTTTGCACTGCTGTCCTCTCTCCTGGAGAGCTGTCCCCTCCCTTGTCCCTCCAGCTCTTTCTCACCTTTCACTTCTCAGCTCTGGCTTCTCTGAGAGACATCCCATGACCACGGCTTCCCCAGCCCAGGCGCCTCCTTCCTGCTGTTGCGGTGCAGGCCAGACCAGGGGGCCCTGTCTGCGTTGGTGTCCACCTGCTACACAGGATAGAAGCCTCCAGAAAGCAGAATCGGCTCGGACTGAAGGCAACATCTCCGAAGGGTTGACCACAAAGGATCCACAGCTTCCCTCCTCCCCTACTCCCTCCCACAAAGACTCACTGCACACCCACTATGTACAGCTGTTTCAGCAGCAGGAGGCAGAGGGGGAGTGAACTAAGGAGACCATAGCGAAAACGTGACAGCCCAGGTAAGCCAGTTAAACAGTGTTTGCCGAGCTGGGAGCTGCAGACAGGAGGTGTCAGACAAGTGCAGGGAAGGCGCAGGCGCTGAGTTCCAGCCCTGTGCCTTCCCTCGCTGAGAGCTGCCTGCCGGGCCCGGGGGCGGGAGGCGGTAGAAGGCAGCCTTGCACCCCTTGGAAGTGCCAGACGTCTCTCCCGCCCACACCCACTTCCAGACTCTCCAGGAATTTGATTCAGCAGGTTACTGAACAGTTCTTAGGAAACTGTCATAATAGCCGCCACCTATTGAGGGCCTGGGGGCGGAGATGCCTCCCCCATCTCGCTGAGCCTCTCACTGTCTGGCTCAGTGAGTCGCACAGTCCGGTGCCCAGCCCACCTGGGTTGGGTTCTGTGCCTCCCAGCATGCCTGGCAGGGGTGGGGAGAGCCTGGTCCCTGCACCAGTGAGGAGCAGGAGTCCTTTAACCCCTCCAGGCCTCAGTTTCTCTCTGTGTCAAGAGGAGCCTGCTGTCCCAGCCTAGCAAAGTATTGCTATGAGCATCATATAAGACACAGACTGTAGAAAATGCCACTGCTGGGGCTGGTGCCGTGGCAAAGCTGGTAAAGCCACCTCTTGCAGTGCCGGTAGCCCATATGGGAGCCAGTTCAAGTACTGGCTGCTCTACTTCCAATCCAACTCTCTGCTATGGCCAGGGAAAGCAGTGGGAGATGGCCCAAGTGCTTGGGCCCCTGTACCCATGTGGGAGACCTGGAAGAAGCTCCTGGCTCCTGGCTTTGGATCAGCACAGCTCTGGCCATTGCTGCCAATTGGGGAATGAAGCAGTGGATGGAAGACCTCTGTGTGTGTGTGTGTGTGTGTGTGCCTCTCCTCTGTGTAACTCCAAATTTCACATAAATAAATAAATCTTTAAAAAAAAAATACCACTACCACACAAGTCAGCCCCTCCAGGCCTGAGACTCCCACCACCACCACCACCGCTACTCCCTGAACCCGCCCCGGTGTCTGGGCCTACGCTAGGCCGATCAGTGGCTCACACGGAGAGCAGAGTCTCTGTGAAGACCGCTGACCTCACGGCCTGCTAGAAGCCAGGGCAGGGGTGCCAATGTTAAACAGGAGGGTGGGGCGGAGGCCAGGAGGCCTGCGTTCATGCTGAGGCAGGATGACTCAGTCACATCAGCTTCCCCACCTCCGACCCTGCCTGTGTTGGCACAGAGGCAAAGGCCACATTTGCTGAAGGCCTACTGTGTGTCTGGTGCTTTCCCAGGCCTTGATGTCATTCCACTCGCCATGTGGAGCACACAGTTGGAGTCACTAACGGGACGCTGCATGCGTGTGTGTTAGCTAGAGTGGCCAGAACAGAGCCTCCCAGGCTGAACGCCTTAAACAGCAGAACATGCTGTTTCTCGGTTCTGGATGGTGGGCATTTGAGCAAGACCACAGTGTGGGCAGCCCTGGGGATGCAAGGCCCCTGCGTTGAAGTGCCTGCGTTCCAATCCCCTGCTCTCTTTCTGATCCAGCTAATGCACGCTCTGCGGGCAGCAGGTGATGCTCAAGCACTGGGGCCCCTGCCTTCCGTGTGGGAGACGCAGACAGAGTTCTCTGCTCTTGGCTTCAGCCTGGCCCAGTCCCAGCTGCTGCAGGCATTTGGGGAGTAAACCAGAACACAGGCTCGCTCACTCTCTCTCTCTCAGACTTCTCCCCGCAACCCCTGCTCCACCTGCCAAATAAATAAAAATAACTGTGAAAAAAATAGATGTCATCAGGATTGGTTTCTTGAAGCCTCTCCTTGGCATGTAGACAGCCATCCCTGTGTTCCCGTGCTGTCCTCCCTCTGTGTGTGTCTGTGTCCAAAGTCTTATAAGAACACCGGATGTGTTGGATGACGGACTGTGCTAATGACATCATTTAACTTAATTACCTCTCAAGAGACCCTGTCTCCAAATGCAGTCACATTCCGAGATACTGGGATTAGCACTTGAACAGATTAATTAGGTGGGGGGGGGGGCACTCATCTGTTACAGTGAGTAAGCGGCAGGATCACTTGCTGGACTTGGCTTTCTGGCTCAGAAGGTCTCGCCCCTGGACCTCAGCACTTCTCAGTCTGCTGCAAGGGGCTCTGGTAGGTTCAGGCTGTCTGTCTCCGCTAGGCAGAGGGCCTCAACCTTAATTTCGCTTATACCATGACACTGGGAGGTGGGCACCACGAGAAGCAGAAGTGTAGAGAGGGGACGTGATCCCTGTGCACACAGGAGTCAGGGCCGTGGGAGGGCGCGTGCCTGATCCTGGCATCCTGTCCTGGGGCCACGTCCACATTACCTGACTGGGCTACAGCAGCACAGCAGCACGGCCATGGCCAAGTGCATGCTGGCTGTCCTGGGTGGGCACAGGGCTGCCAGGCACTCACCACTGATTTCCAGGTGTGCCTTAGCAGAAGGGGATCACGAGGGGAAGTTAAGAGAACCAAGGTAGAAGCGTGTTAGTCTTTCCACAGCCACTAGAGCAGCTCAGGGGGTCTCCTAGCTGGACACCAGCCTCCATGTCCACCATTGGGCACCCCTGTAGGGGAGAGGCCATCCCAGAAAGTCAGCATTAGCTGGTGGAGACGCGGAACCTGCCAGGTTTTTCTTCTGGCCTGGAAGGATTTGCCCTCCTCTGAGAAGAGAAGCCATGAAACCACAGCATCCACGCCCCACACTGTGCATTTATTGGGACTTAGACCTTAGACCGGGGACCAAGGATTTGCCCAGGTTTGCACCGCGAGCTAGGCCACAGCAGGCAGCAGCCTCCCTGGCCTGACTCAGCTGCCCACGTGCCCTGACCCCACAGAACAACCTCCCGGGCTGCACAATTGCCTCATCCAGGAGCGGTGGACATGATCTCACTGGCCTCTCGGGCCAGCACAGGTCACCAGAGTTCCCCCGAGTGCCCCTAACCCCGACCTGGGCTGAGCCGAGTAAGGCTGGCAGTTGTCCTGGAGGGCAGAGGCCTCAGCCACCTGCCTGTCCAGGGCCGGGTCAGCTGACCGTGCTGTTGACCACAAGGCCTGGCAGGACCCCAGCCCATGAGTGAGAGGGCAGGAGCTGGGCGCCATCGGGGGAATCCCCTCCCACCGAGCCCCCGGTCAGTGAAGCTGTCCTGGGCACAGGCTCAGGAGCTGGAAGGGCCAGCCTCCAGTCCCGGCTCCACCACGCTCTCGCTCTGGGCTGGCGCAAGTTCTTTAGCGTCTCCATGCCTCCTTTTCCGTCAAATGGGGATGATGATGCTAGTGACCTCCTCGCGGAACTGGGGAGACGGAATGAGCGAAGGCAAGAGCTGTAACTTGCCCGTTGAGCCTCTGTTTTTAACTAAGTGTTGTGACTGGGGTCACTGCCATGGGTGCCCACTGGTGTCACCCCCCCTTTGGCCTCTTTCTCACTGTGTGGCCTGGACACTCATGGCCCTGGTCAGAGCTGCAGTCTGTAGGCTGGGGCGCAGGAGCCCCACCTCCCAGGGCCCCCGTGAGCTGCGGAGGTGGCCACAGTGTGAGCACTGGAGAGCCCTCCAGGGCTCTTCCACTCCAGGATACGGAAGTGTGGAGACACAGAAATAGCCTTCTTGCTCGCGGGCTCGGGCTTGCCCGTTGCTACAATGGTGGGACTTGGAGCCGGACCTTGGCTGAGCTGTGGGCAGGTCATGGGCCCTGGTGGCTTGCCATGGCCTGCAGAGGCCCTTCTTTGCGAAACCGTTCCGGGGATGTGAGTTTCGATGGCACACAGCCTGTGGCTGAGAAACTTGCTTCACCCAGCTGGCAGGGCCCCGGGCACACAGACTTACATAACTGTGCCCTGGGCCTGCACTGCCTGTCACCCGCTCCTCCCCCGCCTCCCCAGACCTCAACCATCTCCCTCCATCCCCTCAGGCCCTGGCTTGGACCCCTCAGCTCCTCGGTCTCTACCTGGACACAGGCAGGACCCCACCACCAGGGCAACCAGGACAGTGGAACAGGCAGAGCACGGTGGGTCCGGGGGGCCTGGCACCCAGGAGTGGTTCTGGGAGTGGGCAGGTGGGTGGAGGGAAGTGAGGCCTGCTGGGCAGGGGGGTGCTCACCCCCTGGTCCTCAGGAGCAGGACGGCGGCCCAAGCCTGGAGCTCAGAGGTCTCCCGGGGGGCGGGGCCTGCTGGGAGGGTCCAGGGCGGCTGACACCTCCTCTCAGCAGGGGGTGTGAGTGCTGAGGGTGCTGGGGTCGGGGTGGAGGACTGAGGTCGCACAACCACACCCAAGACACACAGCCTCAATCGGAGCCCTTTCCCCTCCTGGAGCCTCAACGTCCCCGTCTATGAAAGACGGCTGCTGACGGCAGAGCGCACTTTGCGACGAGCTGTCGCGGAGGCGGCGCTGGCCAGGGCCGGGCTTGCGGCTCGCAGCAGAGGCCTCCCTTGCCCGGTCTCAGCTCTGAAGGCAGCCATGTGAATGGAGCCACTTCTGTCAGTCCACACGGCCTCCCGGCTACCTGTCTCCGTCATTCTTGTCATAGGAGAAGGTTGTTACTGAAAACACTGAACCCTGAGCCACTTCTGCGTGTCGGGGTTGGCAGAGTCACCCACATAAATGACTTCGTTGAAGGGCATTGATGTTCTTTGTTTTACGGAAGAGGCAGTGGAGTTTTTAAGGGCTCACTAGGGGTGGCAGAGCCGAAACTCCAGCCCTGGCCCATGTGGTTGAGGACTTGAGCATTCCCCACGCTCTCTGCCAGGTGGGGTTTTCTGCCCATCTGTTGCTCATCCAGCCTCCCTGCTCTGTCTGCTTCCCAGGGCCTGAGGCAGAGGAGAGAGTCCAGGGCCAGTAGGGTGTAATGGAAGGAGCAGTCCCCAGAGTGGGAGGTGGGGCCCAAGTCCCGGCTTTTGTCTTGTGACTGCCTGAGCTGTGGCCTCAGCATCCCCACCTGAACGGCAGAGGTAAGACAGAGGGAGCAGTGCATGCTGCCAGCCCAGGGTCTGATGTGAGCGTCTCCCCTTCCTCTAACACAGGTTTGTGCAAATTACTTGGTGGACATGACCTTGCCGTGGTCACGTAAGGAATCATTAACCAGGACTCTGAGTGGCCAGTGGCCCCGGGATGGAACCATCTGGAACCATCTGCTCAATGGACCCGGTCCATCAATGTTCTCAGAAACCCCAAGCCGTGTGACTGTTCCAGAGCAAAGTAAACACCTCTAGAGAAGCTGGAACTGGGGAGGGGGGGATGGGGGATGGAGGAAGGGGCCCGGCTGGGAGCTCAGAGGAGATTCCAGCTATGGCTCCCCACCAGCAAGCTGCGGGACCCGCTCTGAGCCCCAGTCTCCCCGTCTGTCCAATCCAGGCTTTTCTTGATTGTAGAGAATACTCCTCACCCTCCGACGGCTTCTTGTCCCCGGGCCCAAACCCTGGGCCCCGAGCCTGCCAGGCCAGGGCAGAGGCTCTGTCCTCTGGGCCCCCAAGGAAAATGGGCTCCCGCCAGGCTGGGCTAAATACCCCAGGAAGCGTCTCCTCCTCAGAGCAGCACCGTTGCTGGGTTACAGAGACTCGGGTCAGACAACCCCACCCCCACCCCTGTCCTGCCTGAGTCAGAGACTAATTGTTCGTGACTCCCAGACAGGGCAGGGAAGGGTCTCTTATCAGTGCTTCATAAAAAAAAAAAAAAAAACAAAAAAAACAAAAAAACAAAAAAAAAACAAAAAAAAACCACACTGCAAGTCAGAGAGCTCACCGCTGGCAAGTAAGTGGTGAGAACGGAATCCTCCGCTCCCACGGTCTCCGCCCTGTGAGTCCCCCTGCTCCGGCGCCCATGCCCCCTGCACCCTCTGACGCTGTCACTGTCACGGTCGCAGTGCCCATCATCAGGTCCTGCTCTCAGGCAGGGGACACAGTGACAGGCATGACAGTCCACAGGCTCCGAGGGCAGACAGTCTGCGGGCAGAGGCGGGGAGCCAGTTAGGAGCCCCGGTGAAGAGAAGCGCGGTGGGGGTGGATGGGTGCGACAGAGTCCACAGTGGTGGGTCACAGAGGAAAGGCCTCCTGGACAGCGGTCTGCTTAGCCATGACTGGTGACTGGGCTGTAGCCAGCATGAGCCAGGGCAGTGAATGCTAAGGCTGGGGGGAGGTCCCTTGTCCAAAGACCTGGAGGTGGCTGGTGTGTGTCTGGAACACAGAGGAAAGCGAGGCGGGAGGGGTAGGCAGACTTCTCGACGGTAAACATTTTCAACTTCATCCCCAAAGCCACAGAGTATTAGGGGGAGGATTCTAAGCCAATTAGAGACAAGAACAGAAATGCATTTTAAACTTTTTAAAAGTGTATTTATTTAAGAGGCAGACAGAAAGGCAGGGAGAGATAGTGAGAAAGATAGTGAGAAACAGACACAGAGAGGCAGACAGATTTTCTTTCTTTCTTTCTTTTTAAAGATTTATTTATTTGAAAGGTAGAGTCATAGAGGGGCAGAGGCAGAGAGAGGTCTCCCATCTGCTGGTTCACTCCCCAGATGGCCGTAAGGCCGGAGCTGTGCCAATCTGAAGTCAGGAGCCAGGAGCTTCCTGGGTCTCCTATGTGGGTGCAGGGGCCCAAGGACTTGGGCCATCTTCTACCACTTTTTCAGGCCACAGCAGAGAGCTGGATCAGAAGTGGAGCAGCAGGGACTTGAACCGGCGCCTATATGGGATGCCGGCACTGCAGGTGGCAGCTTTACCCACTACGCCACAGCACAGGCCCCCAGGCAGATTTTCCATCTGCTGGTTCACCCATAATGTGCTCAGTCATCGGGGCTGGACTAAGCCAAAGCCAGGAGCCAGGAACCCAGTCCAGGTCTCCCATGCGGGTGGCAAGGACCCGAGTACTTGAGCCCTACCTGCTGCCTCCCAGCATCTGCAGTAGCAGGAAGCTGGAGTCAGGGGCCAGAGCAGGGAATTAAACCCAGGTACTCTGACACAGGACATGGGTGTCTTCACTGCTAGGCCAAAGGTCTGCCCCTCAAATTGCATTTCAGAAGAAACCTTCTTCTTGCCCCACAAAGCCAGCTCCAGAGGTGATGAGATGCAGGCAGGGAGACTTCATGGAGGTGGTGTCCACGTGATCCTGGACTAGGATGGGAGATTGATAGGAACCCAGAGAGGAGGGTATGGGAAGGTTGAGGACATTATAACTGTGGCCAGGAGGAGTCTTGGGCCAGTCCCAGGCTCCTGGTTGATACAGTGGGGTGGGTGGTAGCACCTTTCACCACCATGAGGACTTGGGAGGGAGGGGCTGCTGGGGGCAGGAGATGACTCTGGCTCAGGCAACTGGAGCGTGGGGCCTGTGGAGCTTCCTGGTGATGTTGAGAGGACAGGTGGCCAGTGAGGTCCCAGCCGGAGACACTGATCAGCAGCTATTACCAGGGGCAGCAGAAGGCCCGAAGTGGGCGTGGTGGGGGAGGGGGATGCAGAGCAGAGCCTGCGGGAACAGTCTTGTGTGGGCCAGGGACCAAGGAGGAGGCAGCCAAGGAGCCCAAGCTGGAGCAGCCAGAGGTGCGGGGGGTAGGGGGGCGAGGAAGCCGCTGGTGAGCCCTTGTCGGCAGCTTGGCAGTGGCAGAGGCCAGGGTGCAGCCCTGCGGAGGGGGCGGATGGGAGGTGGCAACAAGGAAACACTGAGTCTAGATAGCTGTTCCCCAGTGTTGCTGGTGGTGGAACCCGGAAAATGCTCAAGAAATAATTCTACCTGGATGTTTAGGGCTCGGAAGGGAGGGTGTGACTGCAGTGGGCCAGCCTGGAGGAGGTTCCCTCTTGTTCTTTTGTTTTAACAAGAGAGACTAAAACAGAAGCTTTCGAATTCCCATTGTAATGTGTTAGTGAGATGTGAAATCAATTTACTAGGCCTGTGACCACCATTACTCCTAGTGGAATAGAATAGGAAAGAAAGAATCAGGTTGCATTACACGTGGTAGAGCTGAGTGCAAACACAGATCCAGCTGGGTCCCAGGTTGTGAGATCAGGTGCATTTCTGACTATTGGGCTGCCTTTTAAAAAAATCTGGAAACGTCTCGGTAGAACTGCTCTGCTTGTGGCTAGCACTGATTCTGATGTTCCCCGAGATTAACCTCCCATGGGCCAACATTGTGGAGTTCTGTTTGTCCTGGGACAGAAGGCAATAAATTGAGCACACAGCCCTTTGCACGCAATAACGTAATAATGCACCACAGGCCGATAACAAAGTTCCTCTGAGTTCATTGGCCCTCAAGGATGAGTGACCCAGTCAGGAAGCTTCAGGCTTTGGAGATGAGACACCTTCCCCTACAGGGGGTGCTGGAGAGAGACAATGGGTCAGAGGGACTTTGTGGGCTGCCAATGGCCTTGCAAATTTGTCATTTTTTTTTTGACAGGCAGAGAGAGAGAGAGAGAGAGAGAGAGAGAGAGAGAGAGAGAGAGAGAGAGAAAGAGAGAAAGGTCTTCCTTTTCCATTGATTCACCCCCCCAAATGGCTGCTGCGGCCGGCACGCTGCGCTGATCCGAAGCCAGGAGCCAGGTGCTTCCTCCTGGTCTCCCATGCAGCTGCAGGGCCCAAGCACTTGGGCCATCCTCCACTGCCTTCCAGGGCCACAGCAGAGAGCTGGCCTGGAAGAGGAGCAACCAGGACAGAATTCAGCACCCCGACCAGGACTAGAACTGCAGGTGGAGGATTAGCCAAGTGAGCCGCGGCACCGGCCGTAAATTTGTCATTATTAACAAGCTGTACTTGCTGGGTCTGAAAGCCAGGTAGTTGGTGGCAAAAGCCAGGATGGGAATCCCGTGTCCCGGGCTCTGTGTGTGCACAGTGCAACGCTAGGACACGGTGGTCATTGTCAGGGAGACAGGAGTGGAGTGCAGCAGGGAAGGGTCTGGGTAACCAGCAAGGACAGAAGGCTAAGAGAGAGATGGACCAAGGACAGGGGAGGAAATGAGTGCAGGTGCGTGTGTGTGTGTGTGTGTGTGTGTGTTGGGGGTGTAGAAGGCCTTCGGGAAGACATCCACAGGCTAGCACAGGGGGGACAAGGACGCCCTCAGGCCTCCACCGCCTCGCTGAGCACTCTTTGTGGAGATGGTCTCACTGGTGGAGCCCATTGGTGGCTCCCAGGTGCTGGCACCAAGGGCTGTCCCCTCAGCCTGCCCCCAGCACTCCCTGTGACTGCTGTTTGTTCCCTTCTCAGACCCATACCCCAGCCATGTGGCACCATTCACTGCCCCATACTCTCCCCTCTGGTCCCTGGTCAGGCCACTCCCTCCTCCTGGAATGCCCTTCCCTGCTTTGCTCAGCCTGACCCCCACCCTCTGTGCCCGACAGGATGCCCTCCCCGGCTGCAGCCAGGCTCCTCTCTGCTCCCGTGCGCTGCACAGATGTCTAGCAGGCACCCGAGACTCCTCAGGACCTGAGAGGGGTCTGTGTCAGATGCCCACCCCAGTGGGGAGCTCCAGCAGCCCCGCAGCAGACCCGCTGGGTCTCAGAGGCTCAGGAGGTTGGGTGGACGCACGGGGGGACTAGACAGAGGACGGACGGGTGGGAAGTCAAGCTGGGCAGACACAGAAAGAGGCAATGTCCAGGGGTAAAAGGAACTGTTGCCTAGGAGACCAGGAGCTGTGCTGCTCACCAGCCCGTGACCTTGGTCCAGTCACTACTCTCCTTTCCCTCTGAACCTCAGTCTGCCACCGACACAGCAGAGGGACGAGGGGTAGGGTGCCTGGCCGCTGACCCCCAGATCCGCTAGTTCCCCTGCTGACTCCATGGCGGGAGCATCATGCCCTGTCTGAACATGTGGGTCCACTTAGCTCCCGGATACAGCGATGGAGCAGAGCATCCAGGGTCAGAGGCCTGGAAGCCAAGGGGAGCAGGGAGGTGGCCTCCCCGGAGGAGACTGGCTCGGGCAGCTGCTCAGAAGACTGTTTGCTCCTGGCCTTCTCCCCACCACCACTGAACTGGGCAATCTGGAGGCTGAGGTCTTGGCCAGCCCTGGAGAAGCCAGGGCTGGATGGATGGCACCACAATGTCCCCTCCCCCACTGGCTTCCCCTTTCCCCCTTCGTGCTTTCCAGGCCTCCCACACCCCACGCCGTGCTCCCCTCGCCCTACATCCAGACTCCTGCTTCATTTCCCATCCAGTTATCTGTTGTTCAATTTTTCTTTTATTGTGGTAAAATATCCAGAACCTAAAACTTGTTATCTTAACTGTTTTGAAGTGTGCAATTCAGTGATAGTAAGTACACTCTAATGTTGTGCAACCATCACTGTCTTCCGTCTTCATAACCCTTTGCATGGTGTAAAACAAACTTGACACATTAGCTGTGTGTCTGTTACATCTGCTTGGTTTATTAGGCTGTCCAGGCCCTCTTTCTTTCATCACCCTCTGTCTGGTTGTTCTATCCATTATTATTAATATTTTCTTTATTATTTTTGGTTTAATACTTTTTTTTTAAAAAAAGAGACTTCTTTAATTGCAAGTCAGAGTTAGAGAGAGAGAGAGAGAGAGAAATGATCTTCCATTTACTGGTTTACTCCCCAGGTGGCCACAACAGCTGGGGCTGGGCCAAGCCAAAGCCAGGAGCTTCTTCCAGGTCTCCCATGTGGGTGCAGGGGCCCAAGGACTTGGGCCATATTCTACTGCTTTTCCTGGGCCACAGCAGAGAGCTGGACCAGAAATGAAGCAGCCACAATGCTGATCTCTGTTCTATCCATTATTCAGAGAGGAGTATTGAAATTTCCACCTATTATTGAGGAACATGTGTTTCTGTCTTCAATTCTGTCAACATTTATTTCATATAGTGTGATGATTTCTTACTGGGTGTATACATTCTTGTAGTTATTCTATTTTTTCTTGCTGTATTGAACCTTTTGTGAATACATAATGTCCTTCTTTGTGTGTTGTGACCTTTTGTAGTTAAAGGCCACTTTGGCAGATATTAACATCACTGCCTAAGTTCTCTTTTGGTTCCTCTGTGTATGGAATATCTCGTCCTGTTCTTTCACTTTCAACCTATTTGTGTATTTGGATCTAAAGCAAATGTCTTACAGGGAGTGTAGAGTTTGGATCTTGTGTTTTTATCCATTCTGCCAACCTTTGTCTTGACTGGAGAATTTAACCCATTTACATTTAAAGTCATTACTGGTGAGGCATTCAGCTCTGTCATTTTGTTATTTGTTTTCTATATGCTTTACAGTGTTTTCATTCCTCACTTCTGTATCACTGTCTCCTTTTGTGTTCAGTTGATTTTTTTTGGCAGCAAAACATTTAAATTCCTCTCTCATTTCTTTTTGTATATATTCTATAGCTATTTTCTTTGTGGTTACCATGGGGACTACATTTTACACCCTAAAGTTGTAACATTCTAATTTGCATTTATACCAGCTTAATTTCTTTTTTTTTTAAATTTGACAGGTAGAGTTATAGACAGTGAGAGGGAGAGACAGAGAGAAAGGTCTTCTTTCCGTTAGTTCACTCCCCAAATGGCTGCTACAATCAGCACTGCGCTGATCTGAAGCCAGGAGCCAGGTGCTTCCTCCTGGTCTCCCATGTGGGTGCAGGGCCCAAGCACTTGGGTCATCTTCTACTGCTTTCCCAGGCCACAGCAGAGAGCTGGACTGGAAGAGGAGCAACCGGGACTAGAATCGGCACCCATATGAGTTGCCGGTGCCGCAGGTGGAGGATTAACTAAGTGAGCCACGGCGCCGGCCCCCAGCTTAATTTCAGTAACATATACAACTCTGTTCCTTTAACAGTTCCCTCCCGACATGTATAAGTCATTGATGTCACAAAATTACAGCTTGATTCATCATGTGCCCCAACTAGAACTATTCTTTTAAATATTCATCTCTTAAATTAAGTGAAAAACAAAGAGTGGAGTTACACGTAAGAGTTACAATGATACTTATTTTTACAATTGCCTGTGCACTTAGCTCTGTTGAGACCTTTATTTCATCACAGTGCTTCAGGCTACTGGCTAGCGTCCCTTCATTTCATTCTTTTTTTTTGACAGGCAGAGTAGACAGTGAGAGAGAGAGAGAGAGAGAGAAAGGTCTTCCTTTGCCATTGGTTCACCCTCCAATGGCCGCTGTGGCCGGCGCACCGCGCTGATCCGATGGCAGGAGCCAGGTGCTTCTCCTGGTCTCCATGGGGTGCAGGGCCCAAGCACTTGGGCCATCCTCCACTGCACTCCCTGGCCACAGCAGAGAGCTGGCCTGGAAGAGGGGCAACCGGGACAGAATCCGGCGCCCCGACTGGGACTAGAACCCGGTGTGCCGGCGCCGCAAGGTGGAGGATTAGCCTAGTGAGCCGCGGCGCCGGCCTTTCATTTCATTCGCAAGACCCGTGCACAGAATCCGGGAGTTATCACAGGGAGCCAGCGGAAGTTCTCTCATTTCTGAGTCTCAGTTTCCCCATCTATAGAAGGGGACTGGTAGCCAAATACCTAAAAATCTGTTAAAAAGGTTTAAAAATGGGAACACGACGGGAGGAATGTGCCACCTGAAGGGGTTCTGCCTGTCCCCCGTCCTCATACCGACACCAGAATCACCAGGGAAGCTTTTAAAAGCGCAGCACGGCACACACACATACACACACACTCACACTCACACACACACACACTGCAGACATGCAGGACCGGCAGGGCAGCTGGAGACACATTTCTTTTCCTCCCAATCTTCTTTTCCATTATTTCCCCCGTGGTCCTGCGCTCTATTAACTTCACCCTGCCAGCTTCTGCCAGCTGAGGAGAAGAGAATGCAGCAGGAAAAACCCACTGCGCTAGTTAACTAGTTGAGGTCCGGGGTGGGGCACAAGTGGTGCATTGGACTCGGGGTGGATTCTGGCCTGACTTTGGCAGCTATGGTGGGGAAGAGAGAAAGGAAGATCTGGCCAGCGCCGCGGCTCACTAGACTGATCCTCCGCCTTGCGGCGCCGGCACACGGGGTTCTAGTCCCAGTCGGGGCGCCGGATTCTGTCCCGGTTGTCCCTCTTCCAGGCCAGCTCTCTGCTGTGGCCAGGGAGTGCAGTGGAGGATGGCCCAAGTGCTTGGGCCCTGCACCCCATGGGAGACCAGGAGAAGCACCTGGCTCCTGCCTTCGGATCAGCGCGATGCACCCGCCACAGCGGCCATTGGAGGGTGAACCAACGGCAAAGGAAGACCTTTCTCTCTGTCTCTCTCTCTCTGTCTACTCTGCCTGTCAAAAAAAAAAAAAAAAAAAAAAAAAAAAAAAAAAAAAAAAAAAAAAAAAAAAAGAAAGGAAGATCTTTCTCCAACCCTGGAAAGTGAGCAAACAGCCAGAGGGAGTGACGATGCCTTTTAACTTCCGTTTGAAAGTTGTGCAAGCAAAGTGGTTCTGAGCCAATCTCCTTCAGCTGCAGGATGACTGGTCCTTGGGTTAACTGAAAGCACCCAGCTCCCTAGAGCTGAGGGGGCTGGGGTGGGGGTGGGGAACGGCCGGCCCCCAGGCCACATAAGGCCGGCAGAATCATTCGGTCTGGCTCTGCCAAGGCAACTGCAGTCAGACTTGAAATTGAATAACCCGATAGCAGGCTAATGTTTAAGCTGAAACCGTGTGCAACCCACGAATGATGTTCTAAATACCCAAACAAGAAAGGCTCCCCCCCACCCACCGCATCTGCACCTATTCATCGGATCTTCCCAGCACCCCTGGGAGGCTGGGCTTCTTACTTACACCTCTTTTACAGGTAGGGCCGCCGAGGCTCGGGGAGGTGGTGACTTGCACCTGGCATCTCGAGCTTCCCAGACCTTTCTGCCACACCACACTCAGCTGTGGGTGGGGGCCGTACAATAGCCAAAAGAAAACTGGGGCCCAGACCGCTGTGGTCGCTCTGGAGAGAACGTGCTGGTAATCTCTGGCAGATCTCTCACCCTCTCCGGGCCTCCCCGCCGTTGATTTACGGTGGCTGATGTCAGCACTGAGTGATACAATGATTTTTTTTTAAGATTTATTTATTTATGTGAAAGAGTTACAGAGAGAGGTAGAGACAGAGAGAGAGGTCTTCTATCCGCTGGTTCACTCCCCAGATGTCCACAACGGCCAGAGCTGCACTGATCCAAAGCCAGGAGCTTCTTCTGAGTCTCCCACGTGGGTACAGGGACCCAAGGACCGAGGCCATCTTCTACTGCCTTCCCAGGCCATAGCAGAGAGCTGGATCAGAAGAGGAGCTGGGACTAGAACCAGCGCCCATATGGGATGCCAGCGCTTCAGGCTAGGGCGTTAACCCGCTGTGCCACAGCGCCGGCCCCAGGGATACAATGATCTTAAAGGTGTCCAGCGCGGTCCCTGGCCAGGCAGAGCAGCCACGCTGACGGTGCAAAGAGGGCAAATGGTGAAAATCACAATGAGGGCTTCTCTGTAAGGGTCACGGCAGCACAGCAGGAGGAGGGGTCAACTCTGCCAGACTGAGGACTTCCCGGAGGAGGAGACTCTGGAAAGAGGATTGAAGACGGCAGAGGCACCCCCACTCCTCCTTATTCCCGTGTGACTAGAGTCCCAGAGCTTGGGCTGTGTAATAGTGGTGGCCAGAAGGGATACTGAGGAGGCCGGGAGAGAGGGCGAACCACATGGGGCCTTGCATGCCAAGCTAAGGAGTTTGGCTTCTGCCAAAGTTTTAAGCGGGCAAGTGTTGTGATCCATTATACAGATCTGCAGCTTAGAACGGGTCACTCTTGTTACATGACAGTGTGGACGGGAGACAGGAGAGGGGAGCAGAGGCAGAGACAGTGACAAGAGACACAGTGAAGGGGGAGGCAGTAAAGTTAACAGAACCCCTCCCCCCAGGCCCCTGGAGGCCACCTGCCAGGTGAGGGCAATCCAGCGAAATGATAGATGTGGAAGTGCACGGGAGCTGCTGCCGGCCAGCAGCCAGTGTGGAAGGGCACTTAGCCGGTTCCTGAGAATGGAGGGGCCCATTCCAGGGCCCTGGTGCCCACAGCCCTGCACACCTGGGCAGCCGCCTCCCAGACAGCCAGGAAGCTGAGCAGTCTTTAGCTACAGCTGCTGGGTGCTGAGACCCAGCCCTCCACACCCAGGCAAGGCTACCCAGTGCTGGAACCTGAGCCCGTCCAAGTCCATGTGTGGCCCTCACTCCTTGCCCTGGGAGGAAGGATCTGGCCCCGCCCCTGCCACCGCCCCAGGTTCCAAGTAGACCAAGGTTGAATGCCAGCAGCGCCTTTATTAAGCTTGACCGTGCAGAGGACACTGGGTGTAAAGAGCCGGAGGTACCGTTCCCAAAGCCGGTTGATGAGGGGCCAGTGGAGTTCTCACCCCCACACAGGTAAGACAGGTGCCCGCCCTCCCAGCCCCCTGACAAGGGTGCCCAGGCAAGTCCCCATGACCACACAGGGACCAGGAGGCCGCAGACTTGACTATGAGGGTGCCGGCTTCCCTCCTCCCAGGCAGGCAGCCAGACACAGCAACTCTTCTTAATTAAAAAGAGAAAGAAAAGTAGTAAGGAAAGCAGGAGCAGAGAGACTGAGCCAAACAAGACTGGGCCACGGGGGTGGGGGGGCAAAGTCTCCCCCCAGCGCTCTGTAAAGTGCAGAAGTTCCTGGGAGGTCTACACGGTGCCCCCCCCCCCCAGGTCTCTCCCCTGCCAAGGTGGGCTGTGGTCTGGCTTTGTAGACAGGGACACACACACACACACACACACACAGGCACCCAGCTTGCACCTTCCAGGAAATGCATCCCCTAGGTGATTTCTGCCCCCAAATCCCTACTGTAAACTGTCTTAGATGCTTTCCTGACCTTTTTTTTTCCCCCTGCATAAGCAGGAGTACAGGAGGATGGCCTGGGAGGGAGGGAGAGACTTAAACTTGTGTGGGGTGCACACAGCAGCTTCTCATCTGAGACAGCCAGCCACAAGTCCACGGTTTCCTGCAGAAAAATTTCTCTCCTGCCCTGCCTGAGCCGGGCTCTCCCCTCTCGCCTCTCCGGAGTTGGTCTTTGCCTGCTCTGATTCTCCGTCTCTCTCTAACGTTTCTGGACTTCTTTACACTCTTTAAAAGAAAGGGAGGGGTGAACCCCAGGAAAGGGAAACCCTCACCCACCCATCTCTTTCTCACCAACAAGTCCCTCCTCTCTCTCTCTCTCTCCCTCTCCCTCGCCAGCGACCTCCAGATGTTCCCGACCGAGCGGCCATCTGCTGAGACTGCTCGGGCGCGCAGGGGGAGGGGCAGGGGTTCGGGATGCAGGAAGCCGGGAGTGAGGCGGCCTGGAGAGGGCGGGCGCTGCGCACTTTTGAGACGCTCCCTCGGGTGGAACCCGGGCTCAGAGCGGGCTCAGCCGGCGGGCGGGGGGCGGGGCGGGCGGGGAGCGCGCGGCGGAACGCCGGCACTTTGGCGACGCTCCCTAGCCGCGCGGCCGCCCGGCGGAGCCGCCACTGGGCGCCCGGCAGGGGGGAGCCCGGCGGCGGGCGGGGACCGGGGGGCGGGCCGCGCGGCGCGGAGAAAAGAGCCGGCCCCGGGGCCCGCGGCCGGGCCGCCTAGGTGAGCGTGCCGAGGCGGCGGCTGCGCAGCCTTCCAGGTGGGTGCGGGTCCCCGGGCGCAGCGGGAGTCGGCGCCGTGGGCAGGGGCCGAGCCGCGGACCCCAGCCACCCCCGCCGCTCCAACGGACGGGCGGGCGGCGCCAGGCACAGGGGCGGGGCGGGGTCCCGCCGAGGCCCCTCAACTTTTCCTGGACCCCGGGCCATGGCACGGAGGGGGAAACCCGGACCGAGGGGAGAGGGCTTCCAGGAGACAAAGGCTCTGCCCTGGGCCGTGGGAGTGGGCGGGCGCCTGGGGGGGTCTTTGTGGCGACACGTGCATCCCGCGGGTGTGGGTCTTTGTGGACTGGGGTTCGGGACGGTCATCTGCCCGTGCCTTTGTGTGTCCGGGCTGTGCGCCGGCGTTCGGCGGTGGGTGTCGTGGGCGCGCCGCCGCGTGTCCCTGTACGTGGTCCGTGCTGTCTACGTGTCTGGGCTGGGTGTCCGTGGGGTGTGTGCGCGCCCGGAGCCAGCGCCGCCGCAGCTGCTCGCCCCCTGCTGTCGGCCCGGCCCCCGACTTGGCTCAAACTTTTCCCCGGGCTCCCCGCGCGGCCGCCCGCCCCTCTTTAGCCTCCTGAGGTCCTCGGGGCAGAGAGCCAGTGGGATGGGACGAGGAGGGGGAATCGGTCGGTCCTGGGCCCCCGCCAGGGCTGGGAGGAGCGTGCCGGACCTGACTGGGAGCGGGAGGGACGCGGCTGGTCCTGGGCTCGGACCTGAGCTGGAGAGAGGAGGGGACAGGGCAGCCAGCGTCGCCCGCCCAGCTTCTCGGAGAGAGTATGTGACCGAGAGAAACGGGGCGGCTCGGCGTGGAGAGCGGCTCCCCTCTGCGGTCCGCGCTGCAACCACTTGCACCCCGACCCGGGTCGGTCGGCGAGAAGACAACTGCTGGTCTGGATCCGGGCTTGCAGGACCCCGAGCTGGGCCGCGGGGCCTGCGAACCTCACACACACTGGCTTCGAGTGGGACGGGCAGGGTCGCACTATTGGCCGCTGGGCGCGATGCCCGGCCTGGCCGAGTCGCGGCGACCCTGCCCCCCGGGGTGGGGGGGACGGGGTGAGCACGCCCTCACCGCGCTGGGGATAGCCTGCGCTGCCCTCACCGCGAGCGGCGGAGAGCAGTGCCCGCCCACACTTGGCCCGGGAGGCCGGGAGGTGGTGACTGAGGAACTTCTCCGGACCTTCCTGGCTCCACGCTCTGCCTCTGGGATACGTTGAGACTTGCAGGGCCCGGGCCGGGAGGGCTGGGAGCTAGAGGCTGGAGTCTGCTGGGCTTTGATCTGGGGTTAAAAAGATAACCCTGACACCTTCCCCCCACCCCAGCCCGTCTTTAACCAAGGACTCTAGGAAGGCTGCGGTCAGGAGGGAGGGGCAAAGGCCACTTGCCTGGAGAGGTGGGTGCTCTGCTGTCCTTCTCTCTGCCTGAGTTTCTCTCCTGGGAGGAGAGGGTGGGGGGGGGGGGCTGTCTCCTCCCTTCCCGTTCTGGTTGACCCGGTAATTGGCACCTCCAGAGTGACCTCTACCCCCTCCCCAGGAAAGGCAAAAGCTGCTGAGTTCCAAATGGAGGGAGTTGAAGGGACCGCCACCCTCCCCCAACCCCACCTTTTAAATGACAGGTTGTGAGTGGCTAGAGTCCAAATCAGCTCTCTTCGTAATCATGACTTGTGATTCAAAGCAGGGGATGCACTTGGAGTCCACCCATCCTTTCTCAGGGAAGGCTGGGCACCGAGGGTACTTATTAAAGACTGCGGGGTGGGGGGCGGTGCCATGGTGTACTGGGTAAAGGGGTGGCCAGGGGTGCTGGCCTCGCGTATGATCACCGGTTCTTGTCCTGGCTGCTCCACTTCCAATCCAGCTCCTGCTGAATGGCCTGGGGAAAGCCCTGGAAGATGGCCCAGGTGCTTGGGCCCCTGCCACCAACATGGGGGACCCGAGGAGGCTCCTGGCCAAGCCTGGTTGTTGTGACTATTTGGGGAGTTACTAGTGGATGAAGGAAGATCTCTCTCTCTCTTTGTTTCTCTCTTTCTCTTTCTCTAATTCTGCTTTTCAACTAAATAAATAAATCTTTTTTTTTTTTTTTAAGAAAAAATAGGAGTGTTGGTCCCCCTGGAAGCCCCCAGCCACAGGACGCACAAGGAGGCAGGAAGGGGCCCGGACAGAGGGGCAAGTGCAGGATTGTGTGTGTTGTGAAGACAACACAGAGGTGGGCAGCACGGCGGGCTGTCAGGTGCCCGGTCCTGGGGGTGGGAGGGGAGGTGGGGGCTGAATTGCCCCAGATCGCGAGGAGCTGGCATTTGAACTAGGGCTGTGGAGAGCAGCTGCAGGCTTTAACCAGGCGCTGAGGGTGGGACTGGTCGTTCTAGGACACCGGCCTCTGCCTTGTGGGTGGCGCTGGCGGCTGAGCGAAGTAGCCTCTGAGTTAAAAGGACTGGGTTTTCCTCCCGCTCCGTTGCCGTCTAACTCCTTGGCTGGGCTGTAGCTTTACCTGTCTCATTCTCAGCCTCTTCCTCCCTCGAGTGAGGATGCTCGTCTGCACCGCGGCGCTGTCGGAGCTGTGAGAAAGGCTGAGGAGTGACAGATGAGAAGTGGTTTGTGGTTTGTGGTTTGTGTCACGTCCCGCAGACATTTGCTAGGTGGCACTGACAGTAGAAGGCACGGCCGGCATCTGCTCTGGTCCTGAACCGGATTTCCCTACCTGGCAAAACCCTAAGTATTGCAAGTGTTCCAGGCAGAAGGAAGCTTTGTGGCTGTGACATTGCAGTCATCTGGTTTACCCCATCCCATGCCCAGGTCCTGAGCAGAACAGGAGCTGGACACTGATTTGAAGACAGTGACAGACCACGAAATGGTCTGAAACCTTGACCTGGGCAGCTGCAGGGCCCCGGGAGCTCATGGGGACAGAGAGCCTTCGCTGGGTGAGGGGCCGGTGAGAGGGAGAAGGCTTCCGAGAAGAGAGAGTTTGGTGGACAGAGGAGAGGGGACCTTTGTCGTCTTTGTCAGAGGGAACAGCCTGTGCGAAAGCAGGGGCCCTAGTGGGGGTGACAGGCCTCTGGACTGGGAGGCTCTGTGTGGCCCACACTTTAAACAGGGAGCAGTGGTGGAGTCCTGGTCTTCTGGTGGGGGGTGCGCTCTGCTGCCACACTGGCTACCAGTTGGAGGCAGGTGCCAGGGTGCCGTGCTGGCCTCCCAAGCCCACCCTGGGCAGGTGCATCGACCGCCCCACTGGGGGACGAGGAGGAGCAAGCCAGTGAGCCACCAGCTCCTCTTCCTGCTGTCCCGGGCAACATGGCTGCTTCGGCCGCTCTGGTCCCTGTGAGCCTTCAGCTGCCCCTCGCCTCACCAGCCCCCTGGGAGTGCTAGCCAACACTGGGAGCCCAGGCCAGGCCCTGGCTGGGATGCATTTTCCATTCTGCATCGTCCTCTGCCCCTGCTGTGCCTTAGCACCTGCTGGTGGCGCATGAGACCACCCTGAGGGAGCAGACACACCTGCAGGAAGCACCAGGGGTGGCAGGCCCAGCGCCGAGTCCTTGTCTCTTTACCTTGTGTCCGCATCACGGAGACCCCCTGGCAGCAGTACCAGGGTTCCCACCGTGTCGCAGAGCGGGGTGCGCCGAGACTCAGGGATGAGGACACACGCCCTATGCATTGGAGCCCAGCACGCCTGGCTGCAAGAGTCTCCCCCTGCCCGCCCCGTGCTGCCCCCACCTGTGCCCACACATGCTGCCTCCAAAGAATGGCACTTGCCAAGCTCCCAGAGGAGGAGGTGTTGGAAGGGGGAAGTAACACCAGGAGCCTTGCCTGTCTCCTGACAGATTATCCCCCTGGGACAAGGTTGCTGGCCTTCCAGGCTTCTCCTACCCCAGAAACCTGGGTCCTGAGCCCAGCCCCTGCCCTTGGTGGCTGGCTGTGTGTCTCTGGTCAGATCACTGAACCTCTCTGGGCATCTTCACACTGCACTAACTTAGGGATGGGGCCGTCTAACCTGCTGATCTCGCAGGGTGGCCAAACAGGTGACGGGGGCTTGGCAGAGGGTGAGAGAAGCAGCCTCCCACATGCCTGGTGTGTGTGCATATGCTCTCTGCCCTGGGCCAGGCCCAGTGCTCGGCTCCAGGACCGTAAAGGTGAATCCAAACCCCACCCCCACCCCTAGCGGGCAGGCAGGTAAACCTGTAATTGCAGTCCAGCATGGCCAGCTCAAAGGTGTCGACCACACATGCCCACTTGTAAGTGGAGGCAGAGCAGTCTAAGGGGCCCTGGCTTTGGAGCCGAGACGCCTGGGCATGAGTCCTGTTTCCTATCCTCCCCAGCTGAATAACGTCCATCCCTTGCTGGTCTGCACAGTAGGGGCCCTAGTGGCCCAGTCCTGGGTTATGGCAAGGCAGGATCAAGATGGTGGTGGGGGCGTGGTGAGCTGCTGCCTGCGTCCAGATGTGCGGCGTTAGCGTAGCTGCTGGGGGAGCCGGCCCTCGAGGTGCCTTGTGTTTCTGCCTTGCATTTGCAGAGCTGACTAAGGGGTTGGAGGCAGGCCGTTGATGCAATCCCACCCGGGGATTCCGCTGGCGTCAGTGTGGGTGAGCTCATGACGGAGGGGCGTGGGGCGGCTGGCCTTGAGGAGCAGCTGGGCAGGCCAAGGCCTGTCTCAGGTGGCTGCTGCAGCCCCTGGCCTCCTCCCCACCTGGCTCCTGTGCCAGGGGCTCTCTGTTAAAGCTGTTGGAGGAAGCTGGAAAGTTCTGTGGGCCTGAGGTGCTGGGCGGTGGCACCAAGGGCAGGCAGCAGGGGCCAGGGAGGCCTGAGCTGGAACCCCAGGCCCTTGGGGAGGTGTCCTTGGAGGAAGAGGAGAGGAGGAGGAGGGAGATTGTGGGCTTGGTGACAGGCACAAAGTGACTGGAGATTGTTGGCACAAGCTGGGAGCCTGGGCCTGCACTGGGAGCCTGGGTGGGAGGAGTGTGAAAGTGTCATGGTCACGGCCTTCAGGAAGCTGAATAAGCGAGCGCCGTGGTCCTGCCACCCGGGGAGCACTTGGCACGCAACCGACACCGAGCCGCATGCTTTGCTCCTGCCGTTTCATCCTGGGGACAGCCCTGGGTTCTGCTCCCCGTCGAGGACCCTGAGACTCAGCAGGGCTGGGACTTGCCGGAGGCTCGGTACCACGTTCGTGCCCGTGCCTGCCACGCCTGGCTTGGACCCCAGCTCGGGGAAGGCACACAGGTGAAGAAGGCGGGGCCCCACCCCACGCTGCTCGCTCGTCACGGACTTGGCCTGTGGCGTGAGAGGCCAGGGCTGGCCCAGGAGCGGGTGTGGGCAGAGGGGATCTGCATGGGCCCAGCCGCAGCGCAGGGGGTCAGCTCCCAGCTTCCTGGCCTGCTCTGCCACTTCCTTGGCACCCCATGCCCCTCTGGGCCTCAGTCAGCTGTGGCCTCCACGGGGCCTGTGATGCGAGCAGAGGCTGGCAGGTGAGGGCGGGTCCCCCCGTGACCACCAAGCAGGGTCTAAATCCAGATGGGGGCTTAGGTCGGGGAGGAAGGTAGGGACAGCTTGCAGGTGCATCGGTGCTGGTTAAACAGAACCCGAGGCGCCTTTGATCAGGGCAGCTGTCTCGTGGCAGAGAGCCCTGCCCATGCTCCCAGGCCGTCAGCACACTTTGCCTAGAGTCACCGTGGACTTGTCACCTGGAGAACCCCGGGCGACGTCGCTGCTCCTGCCCGCAGGTTCTGCCGGATCCACCGGATCAGTGCGTCGGGGGAAAGTGAGGAACTGTGACCCCGGACCCCTTTTCTTCCTTGGCCTTCCGCGGGGGCCGCCCATCTCTTTTCTCCGCACAGTCTGCGGCCGGGGGAAGCGCTGTTAGTGCTGTCCACAGAGGAGAGAGCCCAGGCTCGGACGAGTGCACACAGCTGTGAAGGGCGCCCAGAGCGGCGGCCCTGGCCTCCTGGGTCCAGGCATGTACGTGCTCTTGTGCCTTTGTGCCTGCCCGCATTGCTGGTCTGGGCTCCAGCCCTGCCTCCCCCCACCCCACCCCTTCCCGTGGCCTTGTCCAGTGTTTGGTACATAGTAGCAGCATATTAAATGTTTTTGTGAATTTTTTAAAATCCTGAAACTCTGGAGTTGGATTATCTAGACTGAACCGTTTACCGTGAAGCTGGGGAAGCCGAGGCTAACAGAGGGCTGGGGACTCGTCCAGGGATGGGACAGAGTGGGAAGAAGACCTGACTCTGCACCAGGATGCACAGCGACCCTGTCCCCACCCGGCAGCCCCTGGAGTGTGAGAAGGGAGGCAGGGCCCCGGTACCCAAGCAGGCTGGGGGAGGCTGGCTCCGTCCGTGTCCAGGCTGGGCACTGTCACGTGTGTTCCCCTTGGGAATGGGTCGCCCTTTCTGTCTCCTCTGACCCATGACCCCCCCAAGCTTGCACAGTGGCCCATGTGATTCCATGCTGGTCCTGTTTCCTTTCCTGTAACACGGGGATGGGACTACAGGCCTTATGGAGAGACCCTGGGCACTGGACAAGCAAACGTGTGTTTAGCGCTGGCCTATGGTGAAGACTGTCCCCCACTGTCACAGTCAGCACTTCCCATGGCCGGTGCCCAGCCCTTGGGTGTGAGCTGGAGCCCCTGGAGAAGTGTGTTCCCCCTTCCCTCCCTCCCGAGCCAGCTGCCCTGTGCAGGGCTGAGCGAGGGCCTGGTCCCTTGCCCTGGGAGCAGTTATGAGTGGAGTCGTCTGGGTGGGTCTCCGTCCACGCTGCTGCCCCCTGCAGTGGCCCCTCTGCCATTGCCTCGTTCCTGATCTCCTGTCCTGCACACGGGCTCCACGCTGCTGTCCGCATGCACTCCAGCGAGGGCTGATCGACCGCTGTGAGGGCAGCTGGAGCCCAGCACAAGGCCGAGGCTGGAGGGGCAGCGCTGGCACCGCGTTCTGTTACCAGTTACATAAGCAGGTTCATGTGAACCGCTTGGTGTCCCAGGGACGCCTTGTATAATCACCCTGGGAACCCAAGGGTGATCCTGGGCCCTTTGTGGTGTGTGTTTGAGCCCCAGGAAGGGTGGGTAGGATTAGATGGACCTAGCAGGGCAGGTGGAACACGTGGCGGTAACGAACCCTGCTCGCCCCGGGAACAAAGGGGACCTGAAGCAGCTTCATATTTTCCTTTTGGTTCCAGACACTGGAACATTCTGTCCTGCCTCAGCTGAGACCCAGCAGAGGATGCACCTGGGCTGGGTTTAATCCTCAGATTGGCCTCTACAAAAGAAAGGGGTGGGAGAGGAGGGAGCCCCACTTCGCCCTGCCCCGGGGCGGGCCGGAGTGCAGATCAGGTGACCACTCCCTGAAAGTTTCATGCTGGCCTGGAAATGCTATCCTGCTGTCCCTGGCCTATCTGCAGGCCGGTGGGAGGGCTGGGGGAGGGGGGAGGGAGGGCAGGAGGGCAGGGGCCAGGCCAGGAGCCCTGCTGGGGCGCGGCCTCAGCCCTTCCCCCTGCCCGCCCTTCCCCCTGCCCCGGTGGTCCCTGAGCTAGGCAGGGGTGGCCACAGGCTGCCCGAGCCGTCCAGCTAGAAGCCTTCACTGCTCAATCCTTTGTTCACACCAGCACCCCTGGGTGCCGGCGCCCCAGCCATCAGCGGAGGCAAGCACAGGCCTTGAGGCCCACCACGTGGCTGTGCCTGTTAGATGGGACAGCAGATACAGGATGCCTGGCATCTGTGGCAGCCACAGTTGTCATTGTACAGAGAGCAGGGTCCAGGGAGGATGTGGCCTAGCACATGCCAGAGGGAAGAGCTGCCCCCCGCAACTTCGCCTCTCCCCGCTCCCCTGCCTGGCCTGCTGGAGGCAGTGGGCGTGAACAGGGGGATTGGGTTCTAATCCTGTCCTGATTCTTACTAGTTCCGGGTATCAGGTCCTCTTGCTACCTGAGCCCATTTGTTCTGCCTGCCCAAGATTAAAGGCAGGTGCACGAGTAATAGCTCTGTCAGCTGGGGAAGGGGTCGGGGCCAGGGGGAAACAGCATATGACGGAGGTCCCTCGAGTCCATTGGGAGCCTAGATGGGGGCCCCAGGTGGAGGAGCCTGCCCTGGAGGACTGGCCATGGGGATGGGGCAGGGAGGGATGAGGTGGGGCTGGCCTTTGCAGGCCCTGGTCTTTGTGGGTCTTGTGGTCTTTGTGGGCCTTGGGGCTGGTTCAGCCACTGCCAGAGCACAACAGGGAGCCGTGCTCCTTTTTATGTGTGCCCTGTGGACACATAACTGTGTGGCTCTGTGTAAGTTTCTTTCCTTTTTAAAGATTTATTTATTTGAAAGGCAGAATAACAGAGAGGGAGAGACAGAGATCTTCTATCCTCTGGTTCATTCCTCAAATAGCCACAGTGGCTGGGACTGGGCCAGACTGAAGCCAGGAGCTTCTTCCAGGTCTCCCATGTGGTTGCAGGGGCCCAAGCACTTGGGCCATCTTCTGCTGCCTTAGCAGGGAGCTGGATCAGAAGTGGAGCAGCTGGGACTCGAACTGTCGCTCATATGGGATGCCAGCATTGCAGGTGATGGCTTAACCACACCCAGCATGAGGCATGGGCTCAGCAGAGGAGATAGGAGCTCCCTTTCCCAGTGGGGCCTAGGTGTAGCCCATGGACCCAAGGCCATGGGCGCTGGCGATGCCAGCCCGAGAAACCCTTCAGTGAGTTTTCCCTGGGGTGGAGATGGGGGGCAGGTGTGGAAGGCTCCGGGCCCCCACTTCAGCTGCAGCAGTCCCACTCGCATCTGCCCATCTGAGGTAGGTGCGTCCAGTTAGGAAGCCGAGGCCCCTTTGCCGGCTCTGGTGAGGAGCGGGAGCGGGGATGGAAGGCGTTCCAGGAGGTCAGGCTGGCCGGTGCCTTCTGGGGTGGGGTCAGGCCCGTCTGGGACACTCAGCCCTCACCCCTGGCTCCTTTTCCAGCCCCGACCATGCTGTGGCCCCTGCTGCTGCCCCTGCTGCTATCGCTGGCCGCGAGCAGAGCCCAGACGAGCCGGCCATGCTTCCCTGGCTGCCAGTGTGAGGTGGAGACCTTCGGCCTCTTCGACAGCTTCAGCCTGACGCGTGTGGACTGCAGCGGCCTGGGCCCGCACATCATGCCTGTGCCCATCCCTCTGGACACGACCCACCTGGACCTGTCCTCCAACCGCCTGGAGACGGTGAATGAGTCGGTGCTGGCTGGGCCGGGCTACACGACGCTGGCTGGCCTGGATCTCAGCCACAACCTGCTCACCAGCCTCCCGCCCACTGCCTTCTCCCGCCTGCGCTACCTGGAGTCGCTGGACCTCAGCCACAACGGCCTGGCAGCCCTACCGGCCAACGCCTTCACCAGCTCACCGCTGAGCGAGGTGAACCTCAGCCACAACCGGCTGCGGGAGGTCTCCATGTCAGCCTTCACCACCCACAGCCAAGGCCGCGCACTGCACCTGGACCTCTCCCACAACCTCCTGCACCGCCTGCTGCCCCACGCCGCCCGGGCCGGCCTGCCCGTGCCTACCGTACAGAGCCTCAACCTGGCCTGGAACCGGCTCCGCGCAGTGCCTGACCTCCACGACCTGCCTTTGCGCTACCTGAACCTGGACGGGAACCCCTTGGCTGCCATCGGCCCCGGCGCCTTCGCGGGTTTGACGGGCCTCACCCACCTGTCGCTGGCCAGCCTGCAGGGCATCCCCCAGCTGGTGCCCCATGGTTTCCAGGAGCTGTCGGGCCTCCAGGTGCTGGACCTGTCCGGCAACCCCAAGCTCAAGTGGACGGGCGCCGAGGCGTTCGCAGGCCTGGGCTCCCTGCAGGAGCTGCACCTGTCGGGGTCGGGCCTGGCGCCACTGCCGGAGCTGCTGCTGCGCCACCTGCCGGCACTGCAGAGCGTCAGCGTGGGCAGGGACGTGCAGTGTCGGCGCCTGGTGCGGGAGGGCGCCTACCCCCGGCAGCCTGGCTCCAGCCCCAAGGTGACCCTACACTGCACAGACACCCAGGAGGTCGCAGCCAGGGGCCCTGACATCTTGTGACGAACGGCGTGGCCCAGGGCCACGGGACAGACTGCTACCCAGGGCCTGCTCAGGTCCTGAGTAACTTAGATTCCAACGTGCCAGTGCGACGGGGGAGGCTGCGGCCCCTCCGTGGAGCCGCGGGCCTGCGGGAGGGGCTCTGCTGCACCCGGCCCCTGTGTCCCTGTTGCCCCCGAACCACGAGCAGAAGGACTTCGATGCCAAATGGACTCCATCTCTTCCTGCTGCCCTTGCCGCCTTGTTCCCCAAGTGCCTTCCCTCGTGCCCCGCCCCACGTGACCATGACAGGAGGAGGGTGGGCGGGACCAGCGCTGCAGGCCAGGTCTCAGATCCCCCTGGGCCGGAGGTCTCTCCCAGCCTAGTCCCATCTTAGCTCTGGGCCGTGAGGTCCAGCTCATCCTATTCCCTTCTCCCGAAGCCCTGGGTAGCACCTTACCTGTGGGGGCCACTGGAAAGGATGGCAGGTCCCCCATCATCACAGCACAGAGCGGAAACCCAAGGTCCCACGGGGGCAGACTCCTGGCTGGAAGCTGCCTCCTGCCTCTCAGCCCCAGGCCCTCTGTGACTCCTGGCTTCTCCACGTCGTCCCCTCCCCAGGTTCCCCCTTGCTGTCAATCGTGCCCTTTGCCCGTCATCACCAGCGGCAGTGACAGCAGGGCCCTCAGAGGGGCGTCTCAGCCCGGGGACCCACCATGTGGCATGGGCAAAGCCAGTTCACCTTTCAGAGCCCCTGGGAGTGTGGGGCTCACCAGTCTCAGCCCTGCCAGCTCCTCACTCTGGACGGGGGTCTCCCAGCATCAGGACGGGAACTGCCCCTTCCCCCAGATGCTCCCCCGAGGAGCTGAGCTAGCAGAGGCCAGCTGGACCCAGTTCCCCTGGGGCCTCTCCCCCACCCCTGTGCACACCCACACCCAGGGCGGCATCTCAGCTCCCCAGCCCTGGGCACTGTCCTTCCTCCTCGTTTTATAAGCATCGTTCCCTTTTTAATGACCGTCCCTTCCAACCGCTACTCCCCTCCCCCGCTGGCAGGGGACGGGAAGGTGTGATTTGTAAAAGAAGAAAGTTGGTATTTGTTCACTTTTGTAACGGTGGGTCCTGGGCGTGTGCTGGGGTGTTGGGCAGAGGCCAGCCTTTAGCGGCTGCGGGAGCACCAGGGCTGGTCCCAGTCAATGCCCATGAGGCCGCAAGAGCTGTGTCTTCCTCCACCAGCCCAGCCCAGCGCGCGACCGGTCCTTGGTTTAATAAACACTATATAAAGAGCTCTTTCCATTACTCGGCGGCAGCCACTGAGCCTCCCCGGGCCGGGCCCTGGGGCCAACAAGAACGGAGCCGGGTGGGCCCTGACCTGGGCAGCTTGTTTTTCCTGAAAAGCCTCCCAATCTGGCGGGACTGTGGGCGTCAGGTCGGGAGGGAGCTACCCCAGGGAGTAGCGTGGCCACCTTGCTCCATCTCCCTCTCCCTGCTGCCCAGCTCCACCCCGGCCATCCAGCCGTAGCCGTGAACTTGCTGCTGTTTGGACCCTCACTGTGGGCCCTGGTCCTGGCCCCGATCCCTGCCCCTGGACTGTGTGGTGCCCCAGGTCATGTTGGCACACTTCTGGTGACGGTGACGGCTGTCCCAGCTTGTGTGGACACCTTCGCTGTCACAAAGTGCTCCCTCTGGCCCAGGTCTACGAGCATGTCCCTCGGGAGCGCCTCCTGCTGCCCACTGAGCCCCGGACCCTGTGCTGGACAGGGAGTTGAGTGGAGATGCGTCTAGGTTGGGAGAGGGAAGCACTGAGTGGCCCTGTGGTGGAGGGAGGAGGCCTGAAGGGAGGGCTCAGCAGTACAGAGCCCAGCATTCAGGTCACAAGCATGGGGGGTGGAGCTTGCCACCTTGTCAGTCAGGCCTCCCCAGGTGCCCACTGGTCAGTGTAGGAAAAGCTGAGACCTGGGGTGGGGGAGGTGTCAGGGGAGCCCCGAGACCCTCAGTCGCCAATACATAAATGTAGGGGTTGGGAGGGGTCGGGGACACTTAGCACCAAGTGGATCAGGGTTCCCAAAAGCTCCGTTGTGGAGGAGCCCTTGGGAGAAGGCCAGAGGGCAAAGGGTCTTTTTAAAAAGGATGACTTGGGCCGGCGCTGCAGCTCACTAGGCTAATCCTCCGCCTTGTGGCGCTGGCACACCGGGTTCTAGTCCTGGTTGGGGCGCCGGATTCTGTCCCGGTTGCCCCTCTTCCAGGCCAGCTCTCTGCTGTGGCCCAGGAGTGCAGTGGAGGATGGCCCAAGTGCTTGGGCCCTGCACCCCATGGGAGACCAGGATAAGTACCTGGCTCCTGGCTTTGGATCAGCGCAGTGCGCCGGCCGCGGCAGCCATTGGTGGGTGAACCAACGGCAAAGGAAGACCTTTCTCTCTGTCTCTCTCTCTCACTGTCCACTCTGCCTATCAAAAAAAAAAAAAAAAAAAAAAAAAAAAAAAGGATGACTTATTTTATTTGAAAGGCAGAGTTAAGAAAGGGAGAGAGATCTTCCATCTGTTGGTTCTCTCCCTAAATGGCTACAACAGCCAGGGCTGTGCCAGACCGAAGCCAGGAGCTTTTTCTGGATCTCCCACAGGGGTGCAGGAGTCCAAGGACTTGGGCCGTCTTCTGCTTTCCCAGGCACATTAGTAGGAAGATGGATCAGAATGGAACAGCTGGGGCTGGTGCTGTGGCGCACTGTATTAAAGCCACACCACAGTGCTGGCATCCCATATGGGTGCCAGTTCGAGTCCCCGCTGCTCCACTTCTGATCCAGCTCTCTGCTGTGGCCTGGGAAAGCAGAAGAAGATGGCCCAAGTCCTTGGGCCCCTGAACCCACATGGGAGACCCGGAAGAAAGCTCCTGGCTCCTGGCTATTGCAGTCATTTGGGGAGTGAATCAGCAGATGGAAGACTTCTCTCTCTCTGGCTCTACCTCCCCCTATAACTCTTTCAAATAAATAAATTAAAAAAAAAAAAAAGGTGGAACAGCCAAGACTTGAACCAGCGCACATATGAGATGCTGGCATCACAGATGGCGGCTTAACCTGCTGTGCCATGACACCAGTCCGAAACAAGAGGCCTGGAAGATGGGACAAAGCTTGAGCAGCCAAGAAGGCTGCAGGGAGCTTGCGCGAGAGCCATCGCCTTGGCCAGGAGTTGTGATTCCTTCATCGGTAAACTGGGCGGGGTGCGGCTCCTGGGGGAGGGGGAGCTGCCATCACACCGTGTCATCCTTCCCTGGGGGGCATTGCTTACTCCAGCCCTGGCCTTGGGCAGTGTCTTCCAGAGAGCCAGGCTCTGCAGGGTGGTGGGCTTGGCGGTACCAGAGTATAGGCCCTTCCCAGAGCAGCACCCAGCCCATAGCACCACCTAGTGGTCACGTGCTGGGACACCTGCTCTCCCACAGCCCAGTTACTGGCCAGTCTTCATTCCCCACCAGTCAGACCACCTTCATTCCACGTAGTCTGCCCTCCAGGAATTCCGGCACCCGGAACGAGGGCATTAGAATCTTTTTTTTTTTTTTTTTTTTTTTTTTTTGACAGGCAGAGTGGACAGTGAGAGAGAGAGACAGAGAGAAAGGTCTTCCTTTTCCGTTGATTCACCCCTCAATGGCCGCCACTGCTGGCGCGTCGCGCTGATCCGAAGCCAGGAGCCAGGTGCTTATCCTGGTCTCCCATGGGGTGCAGGGCCCAAACACTTGGGCCATCCTCCACTGCACTCCTGGGCCACAGCAGAGAGCTGGCCTGGAAGAGGGGCAACCAGGACAGAATCCGGCACCCCGACCAGGACTAGAACCCGGTGTGCCGGCGCCGCAAGGTGGAGGATTAGCCTACTGAGCCGCGGCGCCGGCCGAGGGCATTAGAATCTTACCAAACCCCAGAGATTAGTGCAAAGATTCCATTTTGGGGTTCACAGAAAATGGGCCCTCCCTAAAGCAGTTGTGTGACCTGGGCACAGGTGTGACTCATCTGACTTCGTAGAGCCTGGAGAGTAGGGGTGAGAATGTCCCCCTGAGTGGGACTGAGCGGCCAGGACAGGAAATGCGGCGGTGGACAGGTGAGGCCAGGCTGCATGGCGTAGGCGCCTGGCCACTCTTCGCGCCGTGCCTGCCCGTGCATTGGGAAGGTTATAGAGCCAGTCCCCCTGGAACCCTGTCTCAGTAATTTCCTCAGAGCTGAAAAGTTTTGTCCACTCATAGGATTACAGACTGGCAGAGCAGTACCCTTTTTTTTTTTTTTTTTACTTGATTCCTTAGTTACTTTATTTATTTGAAAGGCAGAGTTACAGACAAAAGGGGTGATGTCGGGGGAGATCTTCTATCAGATGGTTCACTCCCCAGATGGCTGCAACAGCCAGGGCTGGGCCAGGCCAAAGCCAGGAGCTTCATCCAAGTTTCCCACACAAGTGCAGGGGCCCAAGCACTCAAGCCATCTTCTGCTGCTTTCCCAGACCATTAGCAGGGAGCTGGATCAGAAGTGGAGCAGCCGGGAATTGAACCAGCGTCCATTTGGGATGCTGGCATCGCTGGCGGTGGCTTTACCTGCTGCACCACAGGGCCAGCCCCAGAGCAGTACCCTTGAGTCCGCGGAACCTTGGCGGCTCCGTGTGAGACGAGCTTCAGAGATGAGGGAAACGGAGGCAGCACAGCCAGGGAGGGCCGCTGCCCACGCAGCTGCTGTGCACTGGGCTGCGTGCCTTGCCCGGCCCATGGTCTCACAGTGGTACCTGCTCTTTGTCACCATACTGGTGAGGAAAGCCCCAGGTCTGGCTTCGTCTGTCGGTTGGGAATTCCCCCAGTCTCGCCTGCCCCTCCGGGGGGCTGGGCCAGCTGTGCAGACCCCACGGCTCAGGGAAGAGGTGCTCCGAGAAAGCAAACAGCGCTGGGACTCCGTGTGTTTTCCAGTTGCAGCTGCATCTCCAGGGGGCCGCTGATGGCAGATCCAAGAGCATACACAGCCAAGGTCACGGTGCGCTGCTTCCGCTCCCGGCCCCTTTTCACAAATGGGCAGACTGAGGCCTGGGAGGGGGCAGCCCGAGGGCCCCATGGCAAGGAACCAGGATTCTGTGCTTCAGGGCTGGGTAATTTGTGGAACGTAGGGGAAAATGAACAAGGGGACTTCTTGTTCAAAGATCGTGAAGAAGCTCAAGGCGATACGACCAGGGTGTCAGACAAAACCCCAGGTCCTCCCGGGGTCCCTCTGCCTGTGAAGCCAGCGCTGTTTTACCCTGATCGTCCCCTGACCGAGACAGACGGGACAGCGTCCATTGGTGCCGGGCAGCACGGCAGAGGAGAGCGTGGGGCTGGATAACCTGGTCCCTTGGTAGTGCCAGGAGCTGGTGAGACTTCCAAGTGCGGGAAATTCTCTCCCCTCTGTTATCACGCCACGTCCTGGCTTCCCCCAGCTGTCGCGGCCAAGGGGCTTTTGGAATGAAAGGGCAGACGGAAAGGCAGGTACTGTCACCGAAATGCCAGCAAACCAGCTCACACAGGGGGTGTTTCCCCGGACAAGACTGTGGGGCCGCTTTGTGGGGGCAGTGCCTATGACAACAGGTCACTGAAGGCCACTGTAACCCCGCCCCACGAAGTTCGGTGCTCCTTGTTGGCTCCTGTTCACCAGGACACAAATGGCCGCTGCTGCCCAATGGCAGCTCCCACCGAGGGTCAGAGTGCACGAGGGGAAAGGGCCCCACGCCCCATGGTAGCCACGTCAGCCGCACGCCAGCGCCCCCTGGTGGTGACCACAGGTGCTCTGTGCTCAACAGCACAGTTCCCTGAGATGGACCGAGTGAGTGGTTTATTTCAGCTCGCGGTTTTGGAGGTGAAGACCAAGCTCAGGTGGCCCCCACTGGTCAGCTGTCTGGTGCCGCAGTGGCAGAACACGTGTGGAGGGAGATCACGTGGCCAGGGAGGAAGCAAAGAAAAGGTGGGGCCCAAGTTGGCTTGTAGAACACGCCCCTCGCACCTCTCCCACCACCCAGGGACCTCCCACGAGGCCCACCTCCTAAACACCGCCAGTAGAGGAAGTTCCGCCCTCTTAGGACCCTGAACTTGGCTCTTGGGGTTCGGAGGCCCGCTTGGGCTCAGGAGCCGCATCCCAGTGAAACCGCAGCCTGCTCTGTGCACCTGATGCACCTGCTCTGTGCACCTGCTCTGAGCAGTGTCTGTAGCTGGACGGCTGGCAGCAGCACGTGTCCACCAGGGAAGTCCCCGCCTTGTGTCCATTCTTCTCTTGTTTATTTCCCATCTTGTATTTATTTAAATACTAGTGGCTGTGTTTACGGAAATTATTGTGTTTGTTGAGCTTGGAGGAAAACTCTTCCTGTGTTTCTTCTGCGACTCCTGAAGCTGTTCAGTGTTTTCTTTTGCATACTCGTTAGACAGTTGACATGTCCGGAATTGGGAGTGAAAGTCTTTCTGGACACACACACACACACATACACATACACACACACACGTGTGCGTGGGGGCGGGTACCCTGGCTGTAATTGTTATACCCAGGGTACAGGCAGACACAGAAAGGGAGAAACCAACTTTTGCAGAGTTGGTTCTTTGAAACAGCAACTTGTCCGAAGTTTAGGGGATGAATTCAGCGGCAGCTTTCCTGCTGGGGTGTAGCACAAAGAGCCCTCTCCTGGGCTGAACCCCGCCAGACACCCCAAGGAGGTCCAGGCGCGGGTGTGGGGGGCTTCCTACAGCAACATGAGTGGCGGGTGAGGCTGCCTGGGCTAAGAGCCCAGTTCTGCCACCTACAGCTAAGTGGCCCTGGGAAAGCCACTCTCCCACTCTCCCAGCCTCAGTTCCGCATCTGTGAAATGGGGCCATGGTGGCCAGTCACAGGAGTGCCATGGGGAAAAGTAAGTCACACACCAGACTGGTGCCTGGGTGTGAGGAGTGCTGGAGAGAAATATTATTTCTCTTCGTCTGAAAATTCTTCGTATTCGTCTGTTGTATCTGGAAATAGTCTCAGGCAAGGTTTCGCCAGCGGGCATCGGCTCCCAGGGGTGCTGTCATGGAGGCTGTGGTGCTCAGAGGTTCTGCCCTCTATCCCAGTGCATTTCAGAGCCACCCAGCCACAGGGCTTCTTTCAACATCAAGCCCTTAAAGGCACTGCACGGGCCAGCACTGTGGCATAACAGGTCTCAGGCCATTTCCTATGCACTGTGTCTTTTTTTTTTTAAAGATTTATTGTATTTATTTGAAAAGCAGAGTTACAGAGAGAAAGAGAGAGAGAGAGAGAGAGAGGAAGGGAGAGACAGAGACAGAGAAAGACCGTCCGTATCTGCTGGTTCACTCCCTAAACGGCTGCAGCAACCAGGGCTGGGCCAGGCAGAAGCCAAGAGCCTGGAACTCCATCCGGGTCTTCCGCATGGGCGCAGGGGCCCAAGCACCTGGGCCATCTTCGGCTGCTTTCCCAGGTGCCTTAGCAGGGAGCTGCATGGGAAGTGGAGCAGCCGGGACTAGAACCGGTGGCTGTGTGGGATGCTGCTGTCACGGGTCGGGGCTTAGCCTGCTGAGCCACATCGCCAGCCCCAGATACAGTGTCTTTTAGTTGCAGCGCAGGAGTGGCTGCACTAGTGTCCGACTGGAGTCTTCGGAAGACCTGGCCACTTCCGTCTCTGCAGGCTCGGGAGCCCTGTGCAGCCACGTTCCGAGTCCGGCGAGACCATGGGGAGAGGCCCGGAGTTTCTATGAGCAGAGGAAACACTCAGCCGTCCCGTGTCCCTCGAGTCTCACGCCCTGCCCCACCCCCCTGCCCGGCAGCTTTGTGCACCTGTATGACCACACAGAACCAGCCGGCCGAGTCCAGCCCAGGGCGCAGAACCATGAACAAATGGACAGGCGGTTGTCCCGGGCCTCTGTGCTCTGGAGCACACAACTACAGCAGCCAGCGCCCCCGCCTCCCGCGCCCCTCCTGTGCTAATGTCGACGTGGGACCTGGCAGGTGGAGAAGATGCCAGATGCCAAGCAGCTTCCTGGAGGGGGCGCAGTCTGTGGGCGGCAGGAGAGGGGGCAGCGGGGAGGAGGCCCAGGGGCTCAGCTCCTTAGATCTCTGCTACCCTCCCTGCAGCCTGGCCCACTCCTCCCGGCCCCGCCCCAGACAGACCCACCTGTCACCCTTGGACTTGCCTTGGTCTCATCTCAGCCCCCAACCTGTGCAGGCATCTGGGGAGCCCTGTGAGGACTGCCCAGGCCGCAGGGAGGGAGCCCCCGGGCGGGGACAGGCCACAGCAGCTCCACGGCCACGAGGGCAGCATGGCGCTCCCAGGGGGCCCTGGCGGAGGTGCTTCCCGCAGCCTGTGGGCAAAGCCATACTTAGCGCAGGCTTTAAATACTCTCCCCACACACGGACACAGTGTAATTCTCTCCCTCACCCCACCCGACTGTGCAACCCGGGCAGACACGTGAGGCTGGGGCGGGGCTGGGCCAGGCGGGTGACTCTCACTTCCCTTTGCCAACGTGCTCTACAGGAAGGAAGGGAACACTGAATGAGGGGGTCTTCGCACCCAGCAACCCAGTTAACTCCCACTTACCCTTCCTGCCTCAGCTGCATGCCACCTCCTCTAGGAAGCCCTCCCTGACCACCTCCCCCCTCTGCCCCAAGGTCAGAGGCTCCCCCTCCATGCCAGCCCAGTACCTGGCCTTCCCTGCAAAGTGACACTCATCATGTTTATTTTGTGTTCATTTTTGCAGCTTTCGTTCTACACTGAGGGCTGGACCTGAGCCTGCCTTGGTCCCCAGAGGGTCTCTAGCACCCAGGCTAGATATATATAGAACAATATATAACATATTAATTATAAATAAAAATGAATAATTGATATATTTATATGTAATATAATGAAAAACAAACCATCGGATATGGTCAAATGACTTGACAACAGTGCCAGGACCATCCAGTGTGGAAATACGAGCTGTTCAGCGTATGATGCTGGAAAAACTGGATATACTCATGCAGAAGAATGAGGCTGGATCATTCCCTTCCAGCACACATAAGGACATATATAATCTACATATTATATCACTATATATATGCTGAATTAATAGGCAGGCCGATTCCATCCATTTACTGATGGTTAAGTGTGGGGTTCAGAGAGGTTAAGTGACTTCCCCAAGGCCACACAGCAGAATGCAGTTCCTGAGACTCCAGTGCTTCCGCTTCTTCTGGTGAGGGGTGGGCGCGTGGCCAGGCCCGAGCTGGGGGTGGCAGGGGCCCCGGGCACTGCCCCCTCCGCCTGCCAGGCCCTGGCTCTGCTCTGTCCTGGTGCCTGCTTACACTGCACCCCGACTGGCTGTGGAGGGTGTGGCGCGGCCCTGAGGCCACCTCCTTCCTTCTGCGGGCAGGCTCCGCGCGGCCTGCGGCCCTACTGGGCACCACAAAGGCCCAAAGATCACGCTTTTGCCAAACGTTCCAGAACTTTGCTTCAAGGTGCCACCATGTGGAGACCCGGATGAAGCTCCCATCTCTGTGGCTTCCACCTGGCCCAGCTCCAGCCACTGCGGTCAGTTGGGGAGTGAACCAGCAGATGGAAGATGGCCGCAACAGCCGGAGCTGTGCTGATCCAAAGCCAGGAGCCAGGAGCTTCTTCCAGTCTCCCTCGCAGGTGCAGGGGCCCAAGGACTTGGGCCATCTTCTACTGCTTTCCCAGGCCATAGCAGAGAGCTGGATCGGAAGAGCAGCAGCTGGGACTTGAACCAGAGCCCATATGGGATGCTGGCGCTTCAGGCCAGGGCGTTAACCCGCTGCTCCACAGCGCCGGCCCCTTGGGTCACACTTCTAAGAACTGACACAGGCCAGCGCTGCGGCTCACTAGGTTAATCCTCCACCTGCAGTGCCGGCACCCCAGGTTCTAGTCCCAGTTGGGGCACTGGATTCTGTCCCGGTTGTCCCTCTTCCAGGCCAGCTCTCTGCTGTGGCCCGGGAGTGCAGTGGAGGATGGCCCAAGTGCTTGGGCCCTGTACCCCATGGGAGACCAGGAGAAGCACCTGGCTCCTGGCTTCAGATCAGCGCAGTGCACCGGCTGCAGCGGCCATTAGGGGGTGAACCAACAGAAAAGGAAGACCTTTCTGTCTCACTGTCCACTCTGCCTGTCAAAAAAAAAAAAAGAGAGAGAGAGAGAGAAAGAAACTGACTGACACTGACCCACAGCTCGTGGGTTCTCCCCAAGCACCTCGTGGGGAAGGCAGGGAAGGCCTGATGGTAGCCACAGGGAGGAGCAGACGGCGCCTGCGGGACCGCACGCAGAGGCCCTGCCGTCTCCCCACGCTCTTCAGAGGGATTTGGGTGGAAACAACGAAAAGGAAGAAGAGAGACGTGAAGAGGAGACAGGCAGGGGATGGACAGAGCCACTTGGCTGGCAGAGCGGCCCAGGGGTTTCTTGGCCCTGGCAAGGCCTCACTCACGTTGGGGGAAGGCCTTTACTGGGGAAACTCCAGGACAAACACAACAGGATGCCTGTGTCTCACGGATTAGAGCAGCCCCGGGGGCGCACGCGAGGCTCAGAGTGCAAGATCTGTCCCCACGGACACTTCAAAGCCATGCACTTGGCCGAGACCCCACTGTCCTCGCTACAGGGCACCAGAGCCAAACCCAGCCCTGGCCCAGGCAGCTCCCAGTCCCAGTGGGGGTGGGAGCTGGATGACTGCAAACCAAGGGATCTGGCAACTGGGTAAACCGGGGTCTGCACTAACTCTCCCAGGCCACAGAGCAGGCCCGGGGCTGCCCTGGGACTCCAGGTCTCTGTGCGTTGTCGAGCTGTGCCCACCAGAGGGCGCTGTCCCTGTTCTTTTCCCACAGGCTCCCTTCTCTTCCCGGCCTGCGCTTGCACTTGACTCCAAACCCAAGCCAAACCAAACCCAAACCCAAGCAAAGGCTGCCACCTGGAGGACATGGAAGTGACTCGGGTGCACATCACTCCCAGGAACCTGAGGGCACCTGCCTGGGACAGGGACTCTCAAGTGCTCAGAGGGTGAGAATGAGGGGCACGGCTCCTTTAAGGAAGGAGGGGTGGTTGCCAGGGGCTGGGGCTGACAGACCCGGGGTCTGGGGGGAGAACTGAGTTCTGCGAGGCTGGCCTGAGAGGCCTCTGGGAGGGGCTTAGACGTTCATCCAGTTGCGCTGGGAGGCCAGTGAAAGGTTGAGTTGCAGTGGACAGTTCATGAAGAGCCCGTGTTTGCCAGTGAGATCAGGAAGGAAGGGGCCGTGGTTTGGACAGCATCCGGCTCCCAGACTGGTGGTAGACTTTAATGCTTATTTACTTAGGGGCCGGCGCTGTGTTGTAGGTTAAGCCTCCACCTGCAGCGCTGACATCCCCTATTGGCTCCAGTTTGAGTCCCGGCTGTTGCACTTCCTTCTGATCCAGCTCTCTGCTGTGGCCTGGGAAAGCAGTAGAAGATGGCCCGAGTCCCTGGGCCCCTGCATCCATGTGGGAGACCCGGAAGAAGCTCCTGGATCCTGGCTTTGGCCTGGCCCAGCCCTGGCTGTTGCAGCCATTTGGGAAGTGAGCCAGGGGATGGAAAAATCTCTCTCTCTCTCACTCTCTCTCTCTCCCCTCTCTCCGTCTCTCCCTCCCTCCCTCTCTGTAATTCAAATAATCTTTTTTAAAAATGTTTATTTATATTCATCTTTTGAAAGAGCAAAAGAGAGACAGAGAACAGGATCTTCCAACTACTGGTTCACTCCTCAAATGTCTGCAACAGCCAGGGCTGGGCCAGGCTGAAGCCAGGAGGCTTCATCCGGGTCCCCACGTGGATGGCAGGGGCCATCAGAGGCTTCCTCCCAGACACATTAGCAGCAGCTGGATTGGAACAGCCCTGACTTGAACCAGCACTTTGATGCGAGCACCCCAAGCGGTGACTTAATGTACTGCACCCCAGCTCCATCCCCTGCGCTGGAAACTGAATCCAACTGTGTTCAGGGGCTGGCTTGGTGAGAGGCCTTTAGGTCGCCGTGATGTGCCCTCAGAAGGCACATCTTGCAGGGGGCAGGTTATAAAAGCCGAGCTGGGCCCAACCGCTCTGGGTTGCCTGGCTTGCCACGTGACCCTCCTCTGCCGCTCGGCCCTGGGGCCTTGCCTGATCTCACACTGGGACTCTCCCACCTGTGGCTGGTGGTGAACTTTTCACTTCCTAAAGTCAGTCCCTCATGGGTGTGGCATGGTGAGAAGCCGACTGACACAGAAGTTGCCACCGTAGATGGCACCAGTTCAAGACCTGGCTGCACCACTTCTGATCCAGCTCTGTGCTATGGCCTGGGAAAGCAGTAGAAGATGGCCCAAGTCCTTGGGTCCCTGCACCCGCGTGGGAGACCTGGAAGAAGCTCCTGGATCCTGGCTTTGGATCGGCACAGCTCCAGCTGTTGCAGCCATATGGGGAGTGAACCAGCGGATGGAAGACCTCTCTCTCTCTCTCTCTCTCTCTCTCTCTCTCTCTGCCTCTCCTTCTCTCTCTGTAACTCTTTCAAATAAATACATAAATCTTTTTAAAAAATAAAGAAGTGTATGAATCTTCATTTTTTTTTGGAGAAGGAAATTAAAAAAAAAAAACAAAACCAAGCCTTGCTGATGAAATGGGAGTTCAGTGAGCAGCAGACACCGGGTGTACACGTTGTGTGCGTCAATGCATTTCCTTCTCACTGAATCCGAGAGATGCCTTACAGCTCAGAAAACAGGCTCAGCAAGTTAAATAATTGCCCAAGACCCCACAGCTGGTCTGTGACAGACCCTGGGCTTTATTTTTACTTATTTATTATTTTGTTTATTTGAAAGGCAGACAGACAGATGAGGGGAGAGAGAGGAGGAAGGAGAGAGATTTTCCATTGCTGGTTCACTCCCTAAATGGCCTCAACAGCTGGGGCTGGGCCAGGCTGAAGCCAGGAGCCCGGAACTCTTGGGCCGTCTTGCGCTGCTTTCCCAGGCGCAGTAACAGGGAGCGGGAGCCGGAGCCGAAGCGGAGCGGCCAGCACTTGAATGGGTGCTTCAGTGCGGGATGCAGGCATCGGAGGTGGCTGGTGGCTTAACCCACTGTGCCGCAACACCAGCCCCGGCATCTGGCCTTAAAGGCAAGTCCATCTGACTCGAGCTCACGAACACACTGCCAGGTGCATAGGATGGGAGGCAGCAGCAGCCAGCCCGGAGTGGTGGCCGCTTCGGCCTGTAAACCCTGTAAACTCACGGAAGCCACGACTGGGACTTCCTGGGCACCTCGGCCAGGACTGGAGGTCCTGGGGTCAGCCGTCCAGCCTCTTTGCTCTGGGTTCCAGCCCAGTCCAGCCAGCCTGTCCTGGCCAAGGGCAGCTGCCCCAGGATCTGGGGGCTCTCTCCGAGAGCTCCTGGGGCACATGCCTTCCTTCCCGCCCTCCTTGGCTGACCTGCTGGCGGTCACCACCCACGTGAAATCCCGGCTCCTCCACGCTTCCTGCCCAGCACACGGTAAGGCCAAGACCATCTTGTGGGCCACCACTCAGGACAGAGGAGGGCCTGGCACACCCCTTCCGGGGTCCTTGGCTTCTTAACACAGACCTCAGACTGTTAGCTAAAAACATTAGGTTATGTGGAGACCCTTGGACAGCAAGGAAAATATTCTGCTCTCAAATAAGGGTGGCAGGGAGAACAGGCGGGGCCCGGAGGGGGGCTCAAATTCCAAGCCACTCCTGCAGCTTCCTAGCTGCTTCCCCTCTTTGTACCCCCAGGAGGTGGGGCACTAGCCCTGTTTACAACACATGGGCCACAAGCTGGGAGCTTCCTGCAAAGGGTTTCCATGGTGACCAGATAGCCCCCACCACCACCACCACAGGACCCGGCCCATGGGCTCCTTCCGCCACTCCCTGGAAGGATCTGGTGTCAGCGCAACACTTGACTCCCCCTGCTGCCCCTACAAGGCAGCTCTAATCTCCACCCTAGTTGGGTGCACCCAACTGGTTCCTTAGCTCCTTGACACTCAGCAGGGGGCGCTGACAAAACAAATTCAATGAATGCAGTGTAGCCAGAAACAACATAGGAAAGGAGCTGAAAGCAGTAATAAAAACTAGCAGTGCCCGTGGACCACCTGAGCCGCAGGCCACGCCTCCACGCAGGTGCGTCTGCAGATGTCTTGATCTGCACACAACCCTGGAGGAAGACTCCTTGGCAGCTCCCTCTACAAATGAGGAGACCGGCGGCCAGGGAGGAGCTGTGTGCTTTGTGCAGCGACGGAAAGGAGAGCCCAGCCCTGCTCCCTGACCCCAGCAGAGTGTGGCAGGTGGGAGGAAAGGTCAGAGGGAGCACAGGCTGGCAGTGGGGACCCAAACCCCGCCTGGCTGCCCCCGTGCTTGCCCTTGGCAATCGGAGAAGCAGGAATTGACAACCACGGAGATGCTGTTTGTCATGTTCTGGTTTGATTTGGGGGAGTGCTTCCTTGCTTGGAGGAAGGCAGCCTAATTCCCCGCTCACCTCGACAGAGGGGACACGGGCACAAAACCAGCTGGAGCACAGTTCACCAATAAAAACCCGATTTCCTAAACATGGCCACAGGAATTCCGTTTCTACAACAGTCTTTTCAGGGAACAATTCTGAACAAGTGAAAAGTTTAGCTATGACAGTGTCCATGACCACTATTTATAATAGCAAAAATAACTGACAGCATGTAAAGGCCTATCCACAGTGTGGCTGTTTCAATAACTTAGGGAGCATGTAAGGATAGAACATGGGCTGACCATTAAACATTAAGCTGCACATAGGCAAAAACAAAACAGCCAAACAAAACCCTCCCCTAAATCCCTTGATCCAATCTTCACATTTTATACAAAAGTTGATTCAAAATGAATCACCAACTTAAATGTAAAACAAAATTATACAGCTTTTTGGGCCAATGCTATGGCATAATGGGTAAAGCTGCCACCTGCTGTGCTGACATCCATAAGGGTGCTGGTTCAAGTCCCGGCTGCTCCTTTTCTGATCCAGCTCTCTGCTATGGCCCGAGTCCTTGGGCCCCTGCATTCCCAAGGGAGACTGGAAGAAGCTCTTGGATCCTGGCTTTGGATCTTCGCAGCTCTGGCCATTGCGGTCAACTGGGGGAGTGAACCAGCAGATGGAAGACCTCCCTCTCTCTGCCTCTCTTTCTCTGTGTAACTCTGACTTTCAAATAAATAAATAAATCTCTTTAAAAATCATACAACTTTTAGGAAAAAAAAATGAAACATTTTAAGATTGAGGGCTAGGTAAAGAGATTTTTAACTTTGTATCAAAAGCATAATCCACTGAAGAAAACAATTGACAAATTGTATCTCATGAAAACTTAGAAGCTTCCCATGTTAAAGACCTTGTGAAGAGGATTAGAAAGGTAAGTTATCCGGGCTTGTGTTGTGGTACAGTGGGTCAAGCTGCTGTCCGCGGTGCCAGCATCCCAAATCAGAGTGCCAGTTCAAGTCCCAGCTGTTCTTCTGATCCAGCTCCCTGCTAATGCACCTGGGAAAGCAGCAGAAGATAACCCAAGCACTTAGGCACTGAACCCATGTAGGGAACTGGGATGGAGTTCCTGTCTCCTGACCTCAGCTTGGCCCAGCCCTGGCTGTTGCGGCCATTTGGGAGTGAGCCAATGGGTGGAAGACCTGTCTCTCTCTCTCTCTCTCTCTCTCTCTCTCTCTCTCTCCTCTCCTCTCCCCTCTCCCCTCTCTCCCCTCTTCCCTCTCCCCCCTCTCCCCCCTCTCCCCTCTCTCCCCCTCCCCCCCTCCTCTCCCCCTTCTCCTCTCTCCTCTCCCCTCTCTCCCCTCTCCCCTGTTCCCTCCCCTCTCCTCTCTCTCCTCCCCTCTCCCCCCTCTCCCCCCTCTCCTCTCTCCCTTCTCCTCTTTCCTCTCCCCTCTCTCCCCTCTCCCCTGTTCCCTCCCCTCTCCCCTGTCCCCTCCCTTGTCCCCTCTCCTCTCTCTCCCCTCCCCCCTCCCCTTTCCCCTCCCCTCTCCCCTGTCCCCTCCCCTTTCCCCTGTCCCCTCTCCTCTCTCTCCCCTCTCCCCTGTCCCCTCTCCTCTCTCCTCTCTCCCCTTTCCCCTCCCCTCTCCCCTTTCCCCTCCCCTCTCCCCTCTCCCCTCTCCTCTCTCTCCTTTCTAAATAAAATAAAGATAATTGTAAAACATGTTAAGATGGAGATAACACCGAACACTGCTGTATTTGTTGAGGAACTGGATCACTCATGCATTGCTTGTGGGGATGCAAAAAGGAGGGTAGCCACTCTGGAAAACAATTTGAGTTTGCTATAAAATTGCAGTTTTGGGCCGGCGCTGTGGCGTAGTGGATAAAGCCACCACCTGCAGTGCCAGCATCTCATATGGGCGCCAGTTTGAATCCTGGCAGCTCCACTTGGATCCAGCTCTCTGCTATGGCATGGGAAAGCAGTAGAAGATGGTGCTATGGCCTGGGAAAGCAGTGAATATGGCCCCAGGCCTTGGGCCCCTGCACCGGTGTGGGAGATAAATAAATAGATAGATAGATAGTCAGGGCGTCCCACCTCAGAGGCTGCAGGCTAAGCCAGTGAGCACCTGGTTCAAGGGCATCCTCTTGATCTAATGTTCACCTTCTGTGCCACTGCTGTCATCCTTCTTGCCTGTGACATTTGGCGCAAGGTGAGCGTGGGGAACTCTTGTTCAATTTTGAATGAGAAGCCACCAGTGTCCTCTTTGTCAGGGGCACTGTCACTATTGTTTTGTGCACCTTCGCTCTTGGCTGTCTGCTCCGCTTTTGCATGGGTGCTAACTACACAATGTTTCTGGCTCTCGTTTCTTTGGCTGGACTTGTTGCTGCCATCGTAGGATTTGTTTTCAGACAAGAGATTAAGAACAGCTGTAAGAACAATTATGAGAAGGCTTTAAAGCAGTATGAGTCTACAGAAGATTACAGAAGCGGTGCAGTAGGCACGATCAAAGCGTACTGCACTGTTGTGATGTCGTTGATTGTGGAGATTGGAGAGGTGTGAAATATTACTCAAAAGAAAAAAGGGATTGCCCAAGAGCAGCTGTAAACTCAGACCTTTCTCGGGTACAGTGAACAATGAAGGCAGCGACCCTTCGTGAGTCAGAGATGGGAGTCACGGCAGGAATTTTTTTGGAGTTGTTTGCTTCCAGTGATTGGCATCTTCCTAGCCTACTGCCACTCTTGCGCCATCAGGAATAAGCAGTGTGCAACCTGCGTAGCGGCAGCCTTACTCCCCGCCAACCCCCAAGGACACTTCACTTCCCCCGCCATGGACTGCATGAACGCCCCCATGGAACCCTGACCGCGCTACTTACCGATCGACTGAAGGCTTGCACGGAGCGGCCAACTTGATCGCTGAGACCCTGTGTCTCTCTGGAACACCAGAAGAGCTAATGCACTGTGAATGAGAAAAACAAGCCCAGCAGTGCACTCACCATACGGCCCAGCAGTCACACTTGGCCATTCAGCCCACAGAAATGAAAACTCAGGGTTCACACAAAGCCTGTCCATACATGTGCATCATGGCAATTCATAATGCCAAACAGAAACAACTCCTGTGACGGAACACACACACACACACACACACACACCCCAACACACAAGTGAGTGGTTATGCGAACTGCGGTGTACCCTAGTGCTATACTACACGGCACTAAAAAAAGAAAAAGGAATTGCTAAGTTGGATAGATTTCAAAGGAATTAAGAGATCCATCCCATCCCCAACTGGCACATGCTGTTAACACAGAACTAAAGGAAGCTATTCCACCGTGTTGGCACTGGTGCTCTCTGGGTGCTGGAATAACAGGGAATTTAAAATCATTTTCTTCGGTCTTAGCCACATGCACTGGTTTGGGAGGAGGGGGAAGAACACCACAGACACTTTGCACGCTAACCTGCAGCCCGTATTTCATAGCCACGTGCTCAGAGAGACTAGGGCAAGGGTGATCATTCCGAATTCGTGCATCAGGAAACTGTGGGCCGGGGGGGGGGGGGGGGGTCATGTATCTACAGTGGCACCACAATCAGGTATGTGAATGAGGAAAGTGCTTGGGTCCCAACTTCATCCCAAACTTTGACCTTGATTGCCACAGGCAAAACACCTTGTTGGGCGCAGAGGGGTCAGAGGGAACCAAACCCAGAGCCCTCTGAGCTGAACCCTCCCTGCCATTCAGTCCAGTTCCACTGTCCTCTGCGTCGCCCCCCAGAGAGCTACCTTGTCCCTGCCGCCACACCCCTGGGGACCTGGAGCCCACTAGCTTCCAGCAGAGCCCCTCCCCTCTAGAGCTGCTCCAATTCATGGCAAGTGACTCAGCATTTCCTTGACCAGATCCACGTGGCCTCCCCCACCTTCCTTGCCCCCTCTTCACCCTGGTGTGCAGTCCTGCAAAATCTCAGACACACAGATGGTGTCCTCAGCCTTAGTTCCCAGCAAGAGGACTCCAAGCTGCTAATTTTCTCCATCCAAGTCCCGGAGAGTTCAGTGGCTGACTGAAGGTCATGCAGCAAGTTCAAAGTCAATTTCCCAAACAGATTCTTGGCTTTCTGCCTTGGCACAGTGTTCTACTGACTGCTGATTTGGCTGGAGTTACCTGGACACTGAGGGAACACGTAGGATTCGCTTTTTCGCAGGTGGAAAGGTGACACGGGATATGCCAGGCTGGCTGTGGGGTCCTCTTGGAGCCATGATCACCTCCCCAGGGCCCACACGGGGAGTCTGTGTGTGTGCCATGCCCATGCCTCACTGTCCAGGAGCTACTGCAAGGCTTCCCAAACCTCTCAGAACCCCACAGGAACCCCAGCTCTGCTCCCACAGCCCAACGGGAAATGAGTGAATGGGAGGAGCTGAGAACGAGAGGAAGGAAGGAGACAGTTCCAGGTCTCCCACAGGAGTTCTGGGCCGACCTTGTACAAGTCACCACTCCCACGGGGCCGCAACTTCTGCATTTGCCAGTCAGGACGACGCTGTCCCCCTAAACCACACAGGGCCGCTGCAAATGTGCAGTGAGATTGAGACGCAAAAAGGGCTCAGAAAAAAACCCAGGCACCTGGCTCAGGGTCAGAATACACAGGGCTTCCAGGGTGTTGCTGGGTGTGGCAATCAGAGGTCCTCCTGCTCCCTTGTCATTCATTCATTTACTCACTCACTCATTCGTGCCTCCTCTCTTGGCCCAGGGCTGGACCGGGCACAAGGATGGAGAGAGGGGCTGTCCAGGGCACCGCCCTCAGGAGTATGCATGGAATGAACTCGGCCTGCAGGGCTGGGAGGAGGTGGCCTGGGCCTGGGGGCTGAAGGAGGAAGTTTTCCCTGACGGACAAGATGGGGAAGGACGTGGCAATGGTGTGGCGTGAGAAAGGCCTTTCCCGGCGGTGCATGACGGTGTCCAGGAAAATGTTCTCAGGATCCTGGAAGGAAGGACACAGGAGGGAGCTGGCTTTGTTTGGAGTGCACTGGGGCGTGGGCAACAGAGGCGGCAGCGAGAGGCCTCCTAGGTCTGAGATGATGAGCTAGCCCTGATTAGAAACAAAGCATAAGGTCGCTTTGTCTCTGCACCCAGAGGCCCTGTCGTGTCTCGGGACTGCAGGACCCCGAGCCAGAGTCTTACACCCTCAAATGGGATTTGTAGGTTGAGGCGGGCAACCTCAGACAAGCACAGCCTGTCCTGCCATGTGCTGGAAGATCTTCCTCCCCCCAGAATTCTGCCCCTGCCATCCCAGTCTTAGTCTGCCCAGGGAGAGCTTGGGCCCCAGGCGACTGCCCAAGTGAGGGCCTGTTACAGAACGAGTGTACTGATGGCTGGTGGCCAGCACCTGCACTTCTGGCGGCACAGCGGTCCAGCCAGCACGCTGACCTCGGCAACGCATACCTGTGACCCAGCTTCCCTCGTGCCCAGACACCTGCTCCCTTAAAACACAGGCACAGCCATCCCCGGGAGGCGCTCTTCCCATCTCCTGCCAACGTGGAGAGCTCCCAGCTCCTTCTTGGCCCTCAAGGACAGCAGGTGGGTTCACTGAACGTCAATCATCCTGGATCCAAGCTGACTCAGAATGGAGAGGAGGGTTTGGGGGAGAACCTGGGAGGGCGAGCACGAGGAAGCCAGACCTTGGCAGTGGTCCAGAGGAAACGGTGCGGTCTGAGCTGGGGCCGAGGGTCTGGAGAGGAAGAGAGACCACAAGCCTCAGCGACTGACTGCATGTGGACGAGAGACAGGCAGGGCTTAGGGCTGACTCCAGAGCTCCGGCCTGGCTGGCCTGCAGGTGCTGGAAACACAGAAGGAAAAGCCGGAGGAGGAGGGGTAGGGGATACGGAATGAGCTAGCAGGAAATACCCCATCATCTCTGCAAAAATTCACCTGTTGTGGAATTGGGAGAAGATGTCAACAGCTTAGAGGGGCATTGAATAAACCGTCGCAGCCACAGGAGACAGGGCTGTGAAATTCCAGATGTGGGGAAGTCATCACCGGAGCTCACTTCTCAAAGTGAGTCACGACAAAGGATGGCCGATTGGCTCCATTTCTGTCAGAAGAGAGGCGTGTGCCTACACAGGGTTTTTATTAAAAACAGGAGCAATAAACATCAAAAGGTTTAAAAGCGATTGTCTCTTGATGATGAATCAGGGGACTTTTTTTATTATTATCTTCTCTGCTTTCGTCATCCTTTTCCAAGGAACAGCAACAAATGTCACTCATCTGTTTCCTGTGCTATGAAGATGAGGGGTCTGGGACAACCGCCCCTGGGGCAATGGCAGAATCTGAAGGTATTTCCACCCCCCGTGTGTGTGTGTGTGTGTGTGTGTGTCCCATCACAGGAGGGAGCCCCCATGAGCCCAGGTACCAGCTGAGTTCCTGCTTCCCTGGATTCTGGGTGGTACAATCCCTCTGGATTCTTGGGTCTAGGTCCAGATGGGACAGAGGCCACCCACACATGGCATCAGGACCCCTGGCCTAGGAGGGCTCAGGGAACTCACTCAGATGGGGAAGATGACCTGCCAAGGCCCAGAGGTTGGAAGAGGACAAAAGTACAGCAGTGTTGAGCGGGGCCTGGCAGACGATTTAAAACAAAACAAAACCAAAAACCAAAAACACGGTGTATGGCTCAATGAATTAATGAAGAGAGAGATCAGCTTTGTGAATCTTTTTTTGTTTTTGAAGATTTATTTATTTATTTATTTGAAAGGAAGGTAGAGTTATAGAGAGGCAGAGAGAGAGAGAGAGGTCTTCCATCTGCTGGTTCAGTCTCTCCAAATGGCTGCAACAGCCAGAGCTGTGCTGATCTGAATCCAGGAGCCAGGAGCCTCCTCCGGGTCTCCCACATGGGTACAGGGGCCCAAGGATCTGGGCCATCTTCCACTGCTTTCCCAGGCCATAGCAGAGAGCTGGATCGAAAGTGGAGCAGCCAGGACTCGAACTGGTGCCCACATGGGATGCCGACACTGTCACCGGAGAAAAAGCCGTGGAAGCCATGGGGTTCTTCACGCAAGAAAGAATTCAGGCATGCAACAGAGAGTGAAGTGATAAGGTTTTATTAGGGGTAGGGCATCCGTCAGAATGGACGGGACAGATAGAAAGTGCCCAGTTATTGGGACAGGGAGTGGAGAGCGAGGTTACCTGGTTGAATGGAGAGAATGCACCTGGGCAGGCCAGGCAGGTGGCTCAGCTGAGTGGTAGAGGGCTGAGCGTGCAATCTGTTTGGACTCCCTAGGTTTTTAAGGGAGTCTCTTTACCAGCCCCCACCCAGGACAAAGCATGGGCAGTCCTGGCAGAAGGGTTTGTTGGGTGAAAATTAGCAAATTGCTCCCAGATTTGCTGGTGCCTCCGTGGGCAGGTGACAGCACTGGCCCCTGAGGTCTGGCCGAGTCCTACAGCTGAGGGGCACTCTTCCCTCCCCGCGGCAGGGTCCTGTCCATGGCGGCAGCTGGCTGGAAGCAGGGGCCTCCCTGGCTGTCTTGTCCCCCACTTCCCTTAGGAAGTGTCTGCACACACAGGCTGTCCTGGGACACGCGACAGAAGCTGGCACAAAGCCCCAGACATTTCCGAGAGAGAGTGCTGATTCCAGAAGGACAGCTCATTGTTTTCTCTCGTCCTTTCCTGAACATCTATTAATGTAGGAGCATCCGGGGGATTTCAGAGTTGGCCATGACCTTGACAGCTTCCCCGCTGCTCTGCCTGGGGAGCCCTGGGGCATTTGATGGGATTTAACGGGCTCACGGGAGCCTTCCGAGAAGCTCCATGATTTCGAGACCAATTCGCATTGCATCATTGCACAGACATCTCGCTGCTCTTTCCTGGCCGATGCAGCTCTGTTCTGCACCACAGGATCCCCCCGCCAGCCTTGGCAGAAGTCTGTGGCTCAAATGCTGAGACCCAGGCAGGGCTGGAGGGCTCCTGGGCAAACCCAGGTCTGGGCTGCTCCATTGCAAGCTCATTTCGGTTCTTTTGCCAATCTCTACCGATCTGCTCCTCTGTGCCAGGCCCTGTGCCAAGCTCTGGGGGCAGAGACCTGGCACCCTTAGTGTTTCCAGCGGCCCCTGAAGCATCTGCTCACAGTCTGGGAATGGAGACGGACTGGGAACGCACCCATTCAGAGGAGTAAGGGAACGTCAAGAGCTCTGTCTGAAGTCGGGGTGGGGAGCGAGCAACGGGGGAGGGGATGGCCGATTCAGCTCAGTGAGCTCAAGGCAGGCAGCATGGAGGAGGTGAGGTCTGGTTAGTCAGGGGTTGTCAGGGTGATGAGGGAGGGACAAACATTCCCAGCCAGGACAGAATGGCCTGGCCGTGTGTTGCTCGGGCTCTGCAGGCAGTGTCTACCTGTCAGGTTGGGGGGCGGGGGGCTGGCTGAGTCAGCCATGTCTCAGCTCAGGCTCCTCATCTGTACAACTCACAGTGCCTGTAGACATGGCTGCCACCCGAACTGCATCGCCGAGCTCCGCCCAAGGGCGTGTCCTCCCCACTGATCATTTTTCAGTTCCTTGCGACAGTTTCCCAGCACACGGAAATAAAGTGCTTGTTTTCTCAAGGTACTATGGCAACTGGTGACACCGAAGTGAAGAGTCTCAAGGATGGGTGACTTTCTCTGGTTTGTACAAAGGCACCGAGTGGGCGCCCGTGGCCTGGCACCTGTGTATTCTCCTTCGTTCTTTCTTTTTTCTTTTCTTTTTTTTTAAGAATTATTTTTTTATTTGAAGGTCAGAGTTACATACAGAGAGAAGGAAAGGCAGAGAGAAAGAGAAAGAGAGAGAGAGAGAGAGAGAGAGAGAGAGAGAGAGAGAGATGTTCCATTGGCTGGTTCACTCCTCAATTGGCTGCAACGACCAGAGCTGAGCCGATCTGAAGCCAGGAGCCAGGAGCCTCCTCCAGGCCTCCCACATGGGTACAGGGGCCCAAGGATCTGGGCCATCTTCTACTGCTTTCCCAGGCCACAAGAGAGAGCTGGATTGGAAGCAGAGCAGTCGGGGGACTGGAACTGGCACCCATATGGGATGCCAGCACTGCAGGCGGCAGCTTTATCTGCTATACCACAGCGCCAGCCCCCCTCGTTCTTTCAAAAGTGAAATTCTTCTAGCAGGCAAGGGTCAGTGGAAAGCCTGTCTCTTTGCCTCTCTTGCATTGGCCATCCAGAAGCCTGTCTGCGGCCACTGCCCCCAGGCTGCAGCTCTCTCCCGGGAGCCTGGGCTGTAACCCCCTCTGTGGGCTACTGACCAGCCTTGTTGCAGAAGCCTGGAGGAGTCAGGAGGGAACGGGCCCTTCCCCCTCACTGCTCGGCCTGTAGGACCCACTGGGCAGGGGACAAGGTCTTCTTCACGGAGGATCAGGATGAGCCTCAGGGGCAGGCAGGGAAAGCTCACCCTGTTTTGAGATTCCCACCTGCAGAAGACGAAACCTGGGAAGTTCACAAGGGAGTAGGTCCCCCAGCGACCCCAGCTTCCAACCTTCCTCCTTGTGCCCCGAGACTCACACCTCTGTCTTTTTTTTTTTTAAGATTTTATTTATTTGAAAGAGTTACGGGGCGGGGCGGGGGGAGGGGAGAGGTCTTCCATCCCCTGGTTCATTCCTCAAATGACTGCAATGGCTGGAGCTAAGATGATCTGAAGCCAGGAGCCAGGAGCTTCTCCCAGGTCTCCCACATGGGTTCAGGGGCCCAAGCACTTGGCCCATCTTCCACTGCTTTCCCAGACACATTAGCAGGGAGCTGGATCAGAAGCGAAGCAGCCAGGACTTGAACTGGTTCCCTTATGGAATGCCGGCGCTGCAGGCCAGGGCTGTAACTCAACTGCGCCACAGTGCTGGCCCCCACACCTCTCTTTTTGCAAAAGAAGGAGGGCCCCTCCTCTCCACAGCCTCTCCTTCAGTTGGGAGCAGTGTCTGTCCCTCCACGGCTGGCCTGTTTGGGCCTCTGTAACAAAATATTACAGACTGGCTTACAAATAAGTTGAAGTTTGTTTCTCACGCCTACAGATGCTGGGAAGGCCAAGCTCAAGATCCCAGCGGGCCTGGTGGCTGCTTCTGAGATGGTGCCTTGTTGCTGTGTCCCTGGGGGCCGGGGGACACTGGTCCTCAGGTGGTAGAAGGGGCAGGAGGCCTGGCTTGTCCCTTTCAGAATCCCATCCACAAGGGTGCAGTGCTCACGCCCTGTGACCTCCTGAAGGCACAGAGTTTGGAGGAGCACAGCGCGCACAACTACACAGGTGCCTGTCTCTAACCACTGAGCTTTCTGGACTGAGCTCCACAGGTCAAAGAGGAAATCCAGCCGTCAGCACAGTTCAGGTACTCGCCACAGCCAGAGGCTCCTGGTTCAGCCGCAGGGCAGGAGGAGACAAGACACTGACCCCAGTCTTGCCAAAGAAGGGGTTCGTGTGTTTCTTGCTACCTGGGAGGCCCTCAGAACAGAGGTGTTATCACCCACCATCCCTGTCTCTTCAGATGGGGGTCCCCCCGCCCTGGGTCAGCAACATCTGGGCCTCACCCTGTGCTGCCCAACCACAGTTCTTGGGACAGGTCAGAAATCTGGACTGTTCTCGGGGTTCCTGGGTGGTCTGGGGGCAGGAGGCCTCCTGGCCCTCTCTCTGAATAAAGGAAGCACAGACAGAGCTGTTCCAGCAGGGATCTTGTTAGGTTCTCCAGCTCCCCTCCTGGCGTGCCTGTGAGTGGGTGTGGGCGGTGTGTGTGGGTGTGTGTTTATGTATGGTGTGGGCTCTGTATGTGGTTTGGGAGGGTGTGGTGTGTGTGTTGATAGGGCAGTGGACAGGCAGGGGGAAGGGTCAGAGCTTGGCACTACATTTCAAAATTGTCAACGTGTTAAATCTCTGGGAGTGGCAGTAAAATATTTTCCTTCACTTTATCTAAGATTTTTCAACTTGGAGCATGTAAGACAAGAGAGGTCTCAAAAGGGAGCCCATCCTACTCCATTGTCATCCGTCTTGAATCTCTTTGTCCCATCAGAGTGCCCAGGAGGCAGCCTGATGTGACCGTGGGAAAGGGCTCCGGGACTAGCCTCTGAACCAGAGCTGCTCCTGGGAGCCACCTGGAGACACTGGCCCCACCCTCTTCTGTCATCCCAGACTTGCCCAGAGGCTTGGGAGGGCACTGGAAGGGTCCCGAACCTTGGATTCCCAGGGTTCCAGGCAGTGTTGGAGCTGGATCCTGGCCAAGGTGGGGAAGCAGGTGCAGGGCCAGTTATGGAGAGAGGTCTGGTGAGAGGAGGAAGGTGGCACCAGAACGCTACCACCCAAGACAGCTGCCGCAGCCCCTCAGCTCCAAGACATGCATTGTTCTCCTGCTGCTCGCTTGTGAAATGGGGAAGGTCCAGTGATTGTCATTTACTGACGTGAGGTTTCTAGCTTTCCCAGACTTGTATTAAGACCGCATGTCAGGGTTACGACACTGCTCTGGGCACCCGGATCCCATTATCAGAGCGCCTGGGTTCAAGCCTTGGCTCCCCCTCCACTGATTCCAGCTTCCTGCTAATGCGCACCGTGGAAGGCAGCAGGTGATAGCTCAAGTCACTGGGTCCCCGGCGCCCATGCTGGAGGCCAGATTGAGTTCTGGGCTCCTGGCTTCATTGTGGCCCAGCCCCAGCTGTTGTGGGCTTCCTGCCCAGGGCAGGGCCTTTCCCTTGGGAGCATCTGTGCTCACAGGAGGTGAGGGAGGGATCTGGGGATGGAGGGCACAGTGCTGTCTGTCAGGTGTTAATTTAAAGCAACAGGCACATCCTACTCTTCATTCCAGAGGCCCATGTTTAAGGGATATTAGACTGAAACTTTATACAGGTTAAGAAAAAAGGGGGTGTGGAGGGTGTTGAGGGCGACTCATTGCAGATGTGGGGGATTTCAGCACCACAAGGAAATCCCCGGTTTTGAATGACTGTCCCACAGCCTCAGAGGGGAGTGACAGTGTGGTGTCCAAAGGGGTATGGCAACTGGCTCGGTGATCTCCAAATAGGGTGATAAATAGGGGGATACCTCCCTCCTATTCTCTAGCTCCTGCTATCCCAACTCCCACCTCCATCAAGTGCAGGTGGACAGGTGGATGGCAGGCGAGCCCAAGGGCAGGCAAAGTCTACCTTGACGGTGCAGCTATGACCTGACATTGCAGCTTTCAAGACAGCACTACGGTTACTGGCACCCGTCTCCTGGGCCCCCCTGGGTCCCACACAGTCCCTCCCCATGTACCCCTCATAGCTCCTTGACTTGCCTTTGCCCTGCTGGCCAGAAGCTGGGGCTGCTTTTCCCAGCCCAGATCCTGACGGGTCAGCTGCCCTTCCAGGAGGTCCTGCTGAGCCGTGACCCTCCTCATCCATCTTCTTACCATGGGAACACTTCTGGGCCATGGAGAAGCCCCAGGCACCCTGGCCAGCCTGAATCTAGGCTGTTCTCCAGTCAGCCCATCGCGTGAATCAGCCGTCTGCGGCTGCTCCAGCTGGATCCCCTGCCCACAGATGTCAGCATGTGGGCCAGGAAGGAGTCCTGCACCCACTCCATGTCAAGGCACAGGGCCACATTCTCTGGATAGTTCCCTGCAGGCTCCAGCCAGGTGGTCTATGTGAGGAGGAAGCAGGGGTCAGGATGGGATGCGGGCACGCAGAGGTGGGCCACACTGTCCCAGAGAGACTCCCCACAGCCTGATCTTCATCCTCCAGGCTCCCAGCCTCTGTACGTCTCCAAGGTGGCTAGGGGAGGAGGGGTTTGCTCTCTCCCTACTGCCCCTGTAGCTGGCCTTGCCCTTGGTCTTTGGTGCCTCCAGGGACACAAACAGGAAGTCGTCTCGGGCTGCCTTCACAGGGAGTCGGTGGGAGGCGGATTCCCTGCAGAAGCGCCATGACCTTGAGCAAGCTGGTGGATTTCTCTTGGCCTCAGATTCCTCCACTGCAGATCGCGTGACAAAATCCTGCTTCACGAGGCTCGGGAGCCGCGTGGACAGACGACACAGCGGGGCGCCTGGCTTCCGCTAGCCGAGCTCACCGAGCGGGAGTCGCCGTCCTGTTCAGTCCTCCGTGCTGCGTACCGGCGCGCAGGGCTGTTCCGCAGCGGGACAGCCAAACTCAGGCTATCGCGTCCCTAGTATGGCTCTCAGGGGCAGTGGGGAGGAGGCCAGAGGCGGGCCTTAGCCTCATCCAGCCCAGTTCCTGTCCCATCTCAGCAAGGTGGCCTTGGGTACGTCTCAGCCCCATATTCCTCCCCTGAAAATGAGAACAGCGAAAATCTGCTTCAGAAATACGCCTTGCCTGGGCTTGCCACCACAGTGCCAGGAGGACATGGGTGGCACAGGGCTGGCATCTGGCACAGGACACTCTGCCGTTGGTAATTCCTGCCCAGACCTCACGCGCATATGTGAGGGGGGTGGTATCTGCCATCTACATGTCTGAAACTATTGTGACCGTTGAAGAAAAGTGTGCAGGAGTGTACTGTGAAGGGTGAGGGCTCTGACCTTAGCAGGAAAAGAGGAGATGCCAGAAGCCCTGTGAAAACCTCCTACAGACGCCGCCGCTTTCGGGCTCTGGGTTAAGTTGCCACCTGCAACGCCAGCATCCCATACGAACCGTGGTTCAAGTTCAGGCTGCTCCGCTTCTGATCCAGCTGCCTGCTAAAGCAGCAGCAGATGGCCCCAGTGCTTGGGCCTCTGCACTCATTGGGAGACCCGGATGGACTTCCTGGTTCCTGGCTTTGGCTTTATCCAGGCTTGAGTGTTGTAGCCATTTGGGGAGTGAACCAGTAAATGGAAGACTTCTCTCTCTCGCTCTCTCACTCTTTCAAATAAATAAATAAATCTTACAAAAGTCGAAGAAGGGGCCGGCACTGTGGTACAGCAGGTTAAGCTGCGGTCTGCAGTACTGGCATCCCATGTGGACACCAGTTCAAGTCCCAGCTGCTCCACTTCTGACCCAGCTCCCTGCTGATGTATCTTGGAAAGCAGCAGAGGATGGCCCAAGTGCTTGGGCTCCTGCACCAACGTGGGACACACAGAAGCTCCTGACTCCTGGCTCCTGGCTTCAGCTTGGCCCAGCTCCAGCCATTGTGGCCATTTGGGGAGTGAACCAATGGATGGAAGACCTCTCTCTCTCTCTCTGTAACTCTTACTCTCAAATAAATAAATAAATCTTTAAAGATAAAATAATAAATAAATAAACAAATCTTCAAAGACCCCTGCTAATGCAGACCCTGGGAGGCAGCAATGATGGCTCAAGTGATCGGGTCCCCGCCACCTACGCGGGAGACCTGGAATAAGTTCCTGACCCCCTGCTCCAGCTTCGCTCAGACTCAGCTGTTGCAGCCACTCAGGGAGCGAAACAGCAGACAGGAGTGCTTTTCCTCTCTGCAATAAAGGGATAAATATTGCTTAAATAAAAGAAGCCATAGCATTTTAAGAAGCCCTTATAAGAGTGTGCACGTCTTGTAGAAGCACCTTTCGCTGGTTTCAGTGGTCTCCGACTTCGGAGCGTCAGGAACCACCACGCTTTCCACTATGTCAGGCTCTCTGGGGAAGTGGAGAGTGCAGGCAGAGAGCTGTGGAGAACTTCCTCCTGTATTTCAGAAAAAAAAAGAAAGAAATAAAGAAAGGAAGAAAGAGAGAAAGAGAGAAAGAAAGAGAGCTTTGTTTTTCCCACAGTGTAAATCTTACTTTCGATTCTTCGTTCCCATCTCTACTGCAGCTACAGACCGTCTGGCAGGAGGTAGGAGACCGTGGCTTTCAAGCTGCCAGGATGACGCGATGACGCTGCTGCCGCAAATGCCCATAGTGATCTGTGGCCCTGCTGCCACTCTGTGGGGGCTGCTTCTCCGAGAGTTGTGCTCACAGAACCCAGGGGTCATAAGTGGTGTGCACCAAACTTATTTTTTTGGGAGACCTTGTGACTTTTTTAAGGATTTTTTTTTTTGCACAAGGATTTTGTTTTGCATTCTTTTGCTTTATTTTCAGGGTCATATATACGGAATTTTATGGACAGCTGCCAACATCAGGATTCTGTGAACAAATCCAAATTACCCCAACCTCTATGGAACAGAACTAGTACTTTTAGAGTCGTTCACCTCTCAGCTGCAAGTTTTCCAGGTTTGGTGGCAGCCATGTCACCAGCACAAAAGAATACTACTGACAGAGAAAATGAAACTCAGATGTTCTCTCCTGGGCTTACACTGTGGCAGAGCGGGTAAAACCACAGCCTGCAATGCCCACAACCCAGTTTCCCTGTCTGAAAGATGGGTAGCCCTACCCCATTTGACTGTAGCTTTGAGAAGACATGAGACCATGCATGTCATTCCCAGCACTAATCCAAAGGCAACAAAATGCTGCCTTCTTCTTCTGTTCTGCCAGCCGCGCCAGCAGAAGCCCGGGAACAAACAAGAAGCCCACGTGGACCCCCCAAGGCAGCCTGTGCAGCCTTCTCAGAGCTGCCCCTTCCATTGCATTCTTTCTGCCAGCAACTTCGTCCACGGCATCGTCGTCTTTCACAGCAGCTGTGCCAACAGCCACCTACTGGTGTCCCTGTTTCCCTGCCTGGGCTGGTCTTGCCAGGGCATCGCACACCCACAATTCCAGCGCCCTCCAGCCCTTCAGGGCCACAGTGCCCACTGGTCGTGCTCCCTGCACACCTGTCCCTTGCCGCTCTCTGTCCATCTGTGTGCACTCAGGCAACAGGGAGGGAAAGGCATGTTCGCGCACCTCCCCCCGGAAATACCTACCTGTTTCCTTGAACACAGCGAGAGCACTAATACATGCTTAATAGATGAGTCACCTGTCTTGTCTGTGCTAATTAATAAAACTGGATTGAATCGGTCTCCCGCTCCGCAGCCTGCTGCCACTGCCCTACCCCAGGTCACACGGCCATGCCCTTGTACGGTGGCAACAGCCTCCTAAGAGCCCCCCTCTCTCTGTCTGGGCCCCATGCGGCCGCCAGAGTGAGCTCTCTGAAATGAAAATGTGATCAGGCCTTCCTTTTCTCCTGAAACTCCTTGGCGAGCTCCCCACTGGCACAAGATGAAGGCTGGCTGCCTTCCTCCCCAGCCCCACCACTTCCTATCCGCACCCCGCACCTCCTCACTCAGCGCCTGAGCTATTCACAACCCAGTGCTGTCTCAGACCTCCGTGGCTTGGCACATCCTACGCCCTCTTCTCCAGAGGACACTACCACTCGACTCCCCGCCCCCACCCATCTGATAAACCTCACAACCCACTTCTGAGGAAAGCTTCCTCCGTGTGGGAGCAGATGGCTGGCCCCAGGAACCAGCCTGTCCCCCCACGCCACCTACGTTCACCCACAGATGCTACTGGGCATTCCCGAGGCGCCAAGCACTTTCTCTAGGCAGAGATACATAGCTGGGTTCCTGTGGTTGCGACCCTCAGCCTGTGTGGATGTGGCCTGTGCTCATCCCTGCTTGGCTCCCAGTCTGGGACAGAAGCTGGCTCTGGTCGCCTGCGGACAGACACAGTCACACACGGTCATCAGCCAACAGTGCTGCGTGCAGGGACCGGGAAGGGAGGAGGGCGAGTGTGGTCTGCAGCCCACGACGATGAAGGCCCCAGCACAGGCTGACAGGCCCCAGCAGGAAGGATCCTGTTGATTGATAGCAAAAGATGCTTCCGCTTCAGCTGCCCTGGGTCTCCTGTCCAGGCTTCTGCGGAGTGGTTCCCAGGGGCAAAATCCTGTGGAAATTTCCCGCAGCCCCCAAAATGCTGGGTCAAGTAACAGGTTATCCAGGCTGCTGAGCGCCAGGCACAGTGCTTTGTGGCAGGAAACAAGTAAACTCTGGTTCTGGCTTCAAATGTTCAAGCCCTCAATGTGGCCATTCTTGTCTTGAACAAAGCTGTGCCAGTACCTGCTTTGTGCTTGGCCCTGGGTCCAAAGAGATAAACTGGAACTCATGCCTGCTCCGGGGAAAGGCCCCATCTGGGGCAGCAGGCCACTGCTTGAGACACCCCCTCCCTCCATCGCAGAGCTAAGCCCTGAAGAGCAAACCTCAAAATGCATTTCTTTCAGCTGTTGAAAATGTACTGGCCTTTCCCTTGGGTGTGATGGGTTGAAGAGTTCTTAAAGACTTCTATTGTCTCAGTTGGCTTGTCTTCATGGCAGTCTGAGGGGTCTTCAGAAAGTTCATGGAGGGGCAAAATGAAAAAGCTATTCAGGGACTTTGGAGTTGCTTGCACCAACACACACTCATCTTTTAATTCCATTTTCCATGAACGTTTTGAAGGAGGCGTGCATTTTTAGAAACACTCACTTTGTCTCACTTTGTCCTGTGTTCCTGGCTGCTGCAGCTAGAGGAACTGGGGTAGGCAGAGGGGACCCTGTTCTGGGCGAAAGGCTAGGGGGCAGTCAGTAGCAGCTGGCAGTGGCCCCCCCTGCAGGAGGATGGGGTGCTGGAAGCACAAGCGGAGACACTGGGGGCCGGAAAAGACCGAGGGTCAGAGAGATGGAGGGGAGATGGGGAGCAGACAGCAGGGAAGCCTTAGGGGGAAAGACAGGAGGAGACAGGGGAGTAGAAGGAAAATATATTCCAGAACAGTTAATATTCCAGAACAGTCTTCTAATGTAAATATGCTAATGAAGATTATATTCTTAAAATGATCCCTATATCACTGAAGAATGTTTCCTTCTCCTAAACATGTTTGTGAATAAAATGTTTACACATAGATTATGGAATGGAATTGTCCTTGGGCATCTGTTCTTATGCCCTTTGGTTGCATCTTCTCCCTGCTCCGCCCCTCATGCCTCCCTGTCCACTTTCACTGACCCCTGTACAGCCTTATCACATAATTTTAATCTCAAAGGGCTTTCTTTTTCTTTTTTTTTTTTTTTTGATAGGCAGAGTGGACAGTGAGAGAGAGACAGAGAGAGAAAGGTCTTCCCTTGCCGTTGGTTCACCCTCCAATGGCCGCCGCTGCAGCCGGCGCACCGCGCTGATCCGATGGCAGGAGCCAGGATCCAGGTGCTTTTTCCTGGTCTCTCAAAGGGCTTTCTTTAAAAGCCTTACTTCTCTATTTACTTGAGAGGCAGCACAAGGGGTACAGAGTTGGGATGGGGGAAGATCTTCCATCTCTGGGTTCACACTCCAAATGGCCACAACAGCAGAGCCTACACCAGGCTGAAGCCAGGATCCAGGAACTTTGTCCTGGTCTCCCACGAGCTGCCTTCCCAGTTGGACCAGAAGTGGAGCAGCTGGGACTTGAACCAGCACTCTGAAATGGGATGCTGGCATCACAAGTGGTGGCTTAACCTGCTGTACCGCAACACCAGTCACCTCAAAGGGCATTTTTTTTTTTTTTTTAGTTTTTCATGCTTTTAAGCTTTAGGCAAAAATGAATTGGGGTATATGGGCTTTTCTTTGACTCAGCTTTCTTCATTCAACATGCTGCTCCTGTGACTCATTCTTCTTCATGCATGGAGTTCTAATGTGTTCATTTTCTTGGCTGTGTAGTATTCTGTTCTGTGAATACATTTCAATTTACACATCCATTGAGTTGAAGGACACTTCAGACGGTCCCTATGTTCCGCATTATACACAGTGTAGCTTAGAGGGTTCTTGTTCCTGCCTCTTGGGGTATATATGCTTTGATATTAACCTAATTCATTCCTTAGAGCGACCAAGTGCAGAACAAGGGCACTTCAAACTACTCATGGAGAAGCTATGCAGAGATTTCAAATTTTTTGCACCACAATAAACTTAGCCTTGGAATTCCATGTCCCATGAACTTTATGAATTACCCGCCTATGTATAAACATCCTCACTTTATAACTGAGGTTCAGAAAAGCTAAACGACTAAAGTTATGCATCCCATAAGAAGTGCCAGGCTCTTCTGCACTGCGACTCCCGGTGCCATGAAATGGTCTTTCAGGAGGAAAACCTACCCATTGACTATTCCAGGAGCAAAGGAGTTCCCCTCCAGACAGTTCCATCCCCCCACGGCATCCCATTCCTCAGGTAGCTGTGGCCTCTCCCTCTAGATCCCCCAAACCTACTACAGCCCACGTTTCACATTGTGGCTGACCACCGAGTTAGAACAAACAGCCACCGACCTTACTCTCCCATCCCATGCCTGCCACCTTCTCTTCTCTCAGACATCTTCCCCCCAGCCCACCCCCACCCCTCCATCTCTGCTGACTCCGCCACTCTGCCTGGCATATCTGTCACTCGGGCGGGAGCTCTCAGGGTCTGGCTCTTTCACCTCCATGTCCACGGCGCTTTGGGGGAATCTCTAGCAGTGTTTGCAGCCTCCATCTCATGTTATAAAGGGCCTGCTTCATTTTCAATTTCTCCCCAGGGTCCAGCTCAGGGCCTTGTACAGAACAACAAATATTTAAAGAAATGATCAATTTTCATCCCAAACTGTTAGTGGAGATGGGCAGCCTAGGTTCTTGTCTTCGCACAAGAAAGAATTCAGGCCGGCGCTGTGGCTCAATAGGCTAATCCTCCACCTTGCGGCGCTGGCACACCGGGTTCTAGTCCCGATCGGGGCACTGGATTCTGTCCCGGTTGCCCCTCTTCCAGGCCAGCTCTCTGCTATGGCCAGGGAGTGCAGTGGAGGATGGCCCAGGTGCTTGGGCCCTGCACCCCATGGGAGACCAGGAAAAGCACCTGGCTCCTGGCTCCTGCCATCGGATCAGCGCGGTGCGCCGGCTGCAGCGGCGACCATTGGAGGGTGAACCAACGGCAAAGGAAGACCTTTCTCTCTCTGTCTCTCTCTCTCACTGTCCACTCTGCCTGTCAAAAATAAAATAAAAAAAGAAAAAAGAAAGAATTCAGATGTGAGACAAAGAGCCATGGTAAGCAAGGTAGCAAGGTTAAATGGGCAGGGCATCCATCAGAATGTCTGGGACAGAATCTGAGAGTGCCCAGTACCTCAGACTTGGGGCGGGGGGGGGGGGCAAGGTCACATGGTTAAATAGAGAGAATGCACCTGGCGGGCCAGGAGGGCGGCTCAGCAGAGCACAGAGAGCTGAGCGCGCAGTCTATTCAGAACGGGGCCTTTAAGGGAAAGGGGTCCTCCAGTTCCTCCTCCCCCTCCTCCTCCTTCTCCAGGACAAGGGGTTTACTGAGTGTGCAATAGGTGAAATTCCTCCCGAGGGTTCAGGACTCAGGCTATCAGAGGCACCTCCCCAAGGGTACCTCCCGTGGAGGAAGATGTAAAGGTTATCAGGCCAGGTGACCCCTTTGGTGCTGAGGACAGAGGAGTCTCTTGGGGAGCTTCCCTTGGGGGGAAGGCTGAGACCACCTGGAAAGTTGCTGGGGCGTGGGCAGGACTTTGTAGTGTAAATACTGGGCTGCTTCCAAGGTGAGCTTCTGCAGGTGCTGCACTCTCCTGATGCCCCTCTCACACACACAGACTGATTTCTACCTTCAGTTGATGTTTCCTGATCTTTAAAGAACCAGATACCATGTCAAGCCTTCTTGCTCCAGGTGAGCCAAGCACTGCCCCCATCTCGTCTCCCCAGGTTCAAGCAGAGCCCCTCCTGTCCCCCCTGCTTTGGGGAGCTTGCTGGGCACAGTGTCCTTCGCAGACACCCTAAAAGTCCAGCTCCCAACAGCCACTCGCGTTTACATAGCTCTGTGAAGTATAAGCAGCACTTCCAGGCCTATGGGATCCATCCAAGCATCCAGTGCTGTAGGTATGGATATCGTGAGCCCCATCTTGTAGACAAACAAAAACCAAAAACCTCCAAGGCCCAGAGATGAGTGATTCACCCTGCTTCACAAGAAAGAATTGAAACCAGCTTTTCTAATTCCAGAGCCCTTGTCTTTCCACTACAGTAGCCGCTTTTCCCATGAAGCCTTGCTCGTGGCAATGGGGCCTGGCACGTGGCATGGTATGGTGGGAAAGGGTACCAGCTTGGGTAAACCAGCCCGAGTTCTAGCTCCTTCACTCTAAGGGTGTGCCTTTCATCAACTCACTAGTTTCCCTAGTCTTGAGCACTTCATTTATAAATGGGGAAGTAATACCCATCTCAAAAAATTATGAGGATTCCACCAAAAAGAAATGCATGTACACTGTCTGATCTGCTGTCAGGACTCAGTAAATGCCAATCTCTTGCCTGGTCCCACCATGGCCTTCCTTGCGCACATACGTGTCTAGGTTGGCCCACAGCCGTATGCGACCCCCTACAACTACACAGCATCATCTCAGCCCTTTTTCCGTACTGAGCACTTCACCTCAACCCAGCTACTCAGCTACAAAAGAATCTGAGATGCCTTGGAGCCCACGTCACGTTCAAGAGAATTTTTGTACACTTGCTTTTTTTTTTGACAGGCAGAGTGGACAGTGAGAGAGAGAGACAGAGAGAAAGGTCTTCCTTTTTGCCGTTGGTTCACTCTCCAATGGCCACCGCCAGCGCGCTGCGGCTGGCGCACCGCACTGATCCGATGGCAGGAGCCAGGTACTTCTCCTGGTCTCCCATGGGGTGCAGGGCCCAAGTACTTGGGCCATCCTCCACTGCACTCCCTGGCCACAGCAGAGGGCTGGCCTGGAAGAGGGGCAACCGGGACAGAATCCGGTGCCCCGACCGGGATTAGAACCCGGTGTGCCGGCGCCGCAAGGCGGAGGATTAGCCTAGTGAGCCGCGGCACCAGCCCTACACTTGCTTTTCATCTCAGAAAATATCCCCTGCCAAATAAATGGACGAGCAGTCTGGTTGTCTCACAAACATTGTTGAAGACTAAGTGCCAGTTGAGGTGTCACACACAAGTAATAATTACTATAATACTGCAGCTGGCGTTTATATGTGCACAATTGCACTAACACATTAATTATCTCCACAATAAAATGTGGGGATGGGCTTGTTAGCTCCATGTAAATTTTCTTAAAAAAAAAATTACCTGAAAGGGACAAACAGAGAGAGAGAGAGAGAGAGAGAGAGAGAGAGCAGGCTTCCGTCTTCTGGTCCATTCCTCAAAAGCGTACCAAGTGAGGTCTGAGCCAGGCCTCCCTCCAGGTCTCCCACAGGAGCGGCAGGTACCCAAGCACTTGAGCCATCACTGCTGCCTCCCACGGTGCCCATTAGGAGGAAGCTGGCGTTGAGACTGAAGCTGGGACTTGAACCCAGGCATCCCAAGATGGGACACGGGCATTCTAAGTGGCATCTTAACTGCTGTGCCACCCACCCGCCCCGCCTCCACTTTAAAAATGAGAAGACTGAGGACTAGAAGAGGTTGGCGGCTCGCTCGAGGCCACGCCTATCATTAAAACCCTGACTGAGTCCAAAGCTGACTTCTTTCTTGGCCCTAGGAATCTCCAAGCTACAAACCCAGAAACAAATCCTGTATTCATTTGTAAATCAAAACGCAAGTGTCCTTTTGTTTTTGCTTTGCAACCAGAGGGTCTGGACAAAAAAGTCCTTCCCTACAGAGAAAAGGTCTGGAACTAAGAGCAACATTTTTTGAACTTGGTGAGTTTGAAAACCTGCGTGTATATTTTAAATCTGGGTTTAAAAACCAATCAAAAGATAGTAGAACATTTAGCAAATGCAATCAGTAATACAAAAATCATACCTGGTCCCACTTCACATAGGTTGGCTTCTTTCCATTCATACACTTAAAAACGAGACTGTATGGAATATATTGTTTTATAGCCTGCGTTTGCGCTTATCAACCACTCAGGTCACACTGGTCCCTTTGTGTTCGTCAATACAGTCGGAGTTCAGGTAGTTCACAAGTTCTTGGTGCCGTGAGAACGCTGAGGGCGGCTATTTGTCAACAGGAATTCGCGGCGTCTGCGCAGCATCCAGCATTCCCACGGCTGAGGCCGTACGACAGGGAGGCGGGGGCTGCGCGGCTCACCGCGGGGCATGCCGGGCCCCGGGCGCGGGAGCAGGGAACGGGGCGGGCCGGGGCCTGGGTCGCGCCTGGACCGCTGACCACCGATCCTCCCGCCGCGAGGGTCCCCGGGCTTGACGGGGAGCCGGGCGGGGCGACGGTAGAGACGCGGATGTTTGTGGCCGGTCCAGCTTCGGGAAGCAGGTCCTCGGTGCTAATCCAAGCTCAGCGCCCTAGGCGCGCAGGCTCCCGCTGGGGAAGGTCGCGGACCAGGTCACTGCAGTGCCCGGGGCGGGCTGGAGTCAGGCCTGCAGGCGCCCATAGGCCGTGTCGGTCCTGCAACAGAAGGTCCGCAGCCCCAACAGGCTTCAGGAGGCAGCAGGTGTCAAGGGCGGCTGGCGAATGGCCCAAGGGGGATTTAGAAAGTTTCTGGACGCAAAGTCCCTCTTCAATGTGGTCTTAGTAAAGCCTTTAACAAATATTAAACATTTAAGATGTATACAAAAATATGACATAAAACTAACCCCTAAGCACCCTCTTCCCAGCTTGGTCATTTCTTAGTATTTTCCTATACAGCTTCAGCATCCCTTAATCCGAAAATCCCAAATCTAAACGCTCTAAAATCTGACCTTTCTGACATGATGCCACAAGTGGAAAATTCCTGACTTCATGTGTCACAATCAAAACGCAGGCGTCCTAAAAAGATTGTAAAACTTGCCTTCAGGCTAGGCGTATGAGGTGAACAGGAAACAGAAATGAAGTTCATGTTTAGACTTGGGTCCCAGCCCTGAGATAGCTCATTATATATGTGCAAACATTCTAAAACCCAAACTCTGAAACACTCTGGTTCCAAGCATTTGCAAACAAGAAGATTCAACCTGTGTTTGCTTCAGTTCTTTTGTTCTTTAGGAAATAAAACATTAAGTAAGTGTACAGATGGCTATCTCTGTGTAATTCCTCCTGATTCTGTTCTGTTCTCTCCTTATAGGTTACCTTCATCTTGAATCTGAAGTTTATGAAATCTTTGTGTGCTTTTGTGTAGTGCATACGTGTGTGTCCACAAAAATAAACGGCTTATTGGAGGGAGGGGGGAAGGGAATATCATTATATTCTTAGAATTGTAGGTACAAACTATATTGAATCTGTTAAAAATAATTAAAAATAAAAAAGGAAAACACAGTAAAGCATATCTTGTCAGGTTAAGAAGCTCCTGGATAACCTTCAGAAGACAAAGTGGAGCTTCTGAATAAACAGGTGATATCGTGTAGGGAAATGCCAGCAGGTAAATCAAAATAAAATTAAAACTAAGCAAAAGGGCACAGGCATTTGGCCGAATGCCTAAGATGCTGGTTAGCTTCTGATCCAGCACCTGCTAATGTGTATCCTAGGAGACAGCAGGCGATGTCTCAAGTACTTGAGTCCCTTCCATTTACATAGGAGACCATAGGAATTCCAAGTTCCTGGTTTCTGCCTGGCCCAGCCCTGGCTGCTGGAGAATTTAGGAAATGAACCAGCAGATGGAAGACCTCCCTCTCTCTCTCTCTCTCCCCCTTCCTTTTGCCCTGTCTTTCAATTAAATAAATATTTAAAAAAAGAAACAAGTGGCTTTCTTTGCATGTTTCAAATTTTATATAAATGGTACCCTAAAGGGACTATTCTGTAACTTCTTTGTTCCTGTCAACATGCTATATACTATTTCATTTTATGATTATACAGTTAACTTCAGCATCCTTCTATCACATAACCATGCAGCGAATATTTTTGTACATGTCAGAGGAGTGAGAAGTTTCTAGGCTATCCCCCCTAAGAGCATGCTTGTTGTAACATGGAGCAGGCACATCTTCATCCTTGTCAGACATTGCACTCCAAAGTGACTGTACATCACTTTACATTCCCACCCATGTAGGGAAGTTCATATTTTTTCCACCTATTGCCAAACTTGATTTATGCTTAATAAAGCATAAATATTTTTTAACTAAGTTCAAACTTCATTTTTTCCACTTCCTCTCTCATTTACCTTATATGAGTTACTCTGCTTCTCTGAACCTTGGTTTCTTATATATAAAACAATATAGTGATATTTGCCTTGCTAAGTGACTGGAAGAATTATGTGGAATAATGCTTATAAGGACAGTTACTCAAATGTCTGCTGAGGAAGTAAATGTTTAGCCCAGCAGTTAAGACACCTATGTCCTGGAGCTGGCACCATGGTGTCCTGGGTTAAGCCTCCATCTGCAGAGCCAGCATTCTATATGGGTGCCGATTCAAGTCCCAGTTGCTCCACTTCTGACCCAGTTCTCTTGTTACGGCCTGGGAAAGCAGCGGAGGATGGTACAAGTGCTTGGGCCCCTACACCCACACAGGAGACCAGGAAGAAGCTCCTGGCTCCTTGCTTCGAATTGGCCCAGCTCCAGCCATTGCAGCTGTCTGGGGAGTAAACCAGCAGATAGAAGATATCTCTCTCTCTCTCTCTCTCTCTCTCTCTGTAACTCTGCCTTTCAAAAAATAAATAAATCTTAAAAAAAAAAAAAAGACACCTGTGTCCCACATCAGAATACCTGGGTTTGACTTCCTGCTCTGACTCCTGACTCCAATTTCCTCCTAGTGCAGACCTTGGGAGGTAGCTGTGATGGCACAAGTAATGGGGTTCCTGCCACCTAGATGTGAGAACTGGGTTGCATTCTGGTCTTAACTCTGGCCCCAGCCCAGCTGTGGTTGTTGTAGGCATTTGGGGAGTGTACCAGCAGATGAGAACTCTCTTTCTCTCTGCCTCTCAAATAAATAAAATATTTAAAAAAAAAATCAGTGTCTAGTGGAATTTAACAGGCACTCTATAACTACTAGTAGTAGTAGAAGCAGAAGCAGTAATAATGAATGATCAATGTGTATTGAGTTCTTGCTAGTTGCAGGCATTGTCCTAAGTGTTTTAAACTCATTATCTCATTCATTCTTAGTAGCAGCCCTATGAGGTTGGTACAGCATTAGCTTGATTTTTCAGTTGAGGGAGCCAAGATATAGAGTTCAGGCAATTAGCTCACAGTCAGAGATAAGGAGCACTGCTGGATTCAAATCCCAGGTCTGACAGAGAACTTGGACTTGTCCCCACAGGCAATGGAGAATCACTGAAAGAGGTGGATTGAGTTACCTGACATGCAGGTCTGTGTCACCTCATACCCAGTAATCATGATGTGTGGATGAGGCAATGCAGAAGAGAGGGAGGAGAGGGTTAGACAGAGTTAGACAGGTGTGCCTGGCCTTGTGGTAGATGCTAGGGACACAGTGAGGACCAAGACACTTTCCCTGCCCTAGGGTTTCCCATAGCCTCGTTCAATGTTTCTCAAAATGTGGTTCCTGGACTATGTTATCTGCTTCACAATGACCCAAGCTGCTTGCTCAACACGCAGACTCCAGGGTCTAGGGATCAGAATTAGATTTTGGTAGAACCCAAAAAGCAGTGGTTCTGATATCCTCTGAAAGACCTGAAAAGTTAGCTACCTACTGGGCAGGCAGGGAAGAGGGACTCACATTGAAGGACAAATGTTCACAAAATTCCAGGAGTGAGAGAAGTGACTCTCAGGAAGAGAAAGTATTTCAGGAATGAAGCATTAAGGCCTAAGAGGTGGGCAGGGACCAGGTCACAAAGAACCTTGCCAGTCACGTCAGAGAGCTTGGATTTTATCCTACAGGTAGAAGAAAGCTGTTTATCTTGAAGAGGACACTGACAGTTTCCAGTTTAAGAAGAGTCCCCATAGATATTTGGCCTAATGGTTAAGGTGCCAATAAGACACCCAAGCCCCATATGAGAATACCTGGGTTCAATTCCTGGCTCTGGCTCCTGACTCCAGCTTCCTGCTACATGTACCCTGGGAAGTATCAGGTGATGGCCTGGGTCCCTGTCACTCACATCGGAGACCTGGATTGAATTCTCAGCTCCTGGTTCAACCCAGCCCAGTCCTGACCCTTGCAGATATTTGGGAAGTAAACCAATGGGTGGGAGTGCTTTCTTTCCCTCTGCTCTCTCTCCCCCACCTCCCTCTTTCCCTCCCTCTAAAACAAGTAAAAGAAAAGAAAGAAAAGGAAGCAGGCATTGTGGCATAGCAGGTTAAGTTGCTTGGGAAGTGCCTGAGCTGGAGTCCTGTCTCCGCTTCCCATTCTGCTAATGTGCATCCTAGGAGGTAGCAGATTATGGCCTAAGTACTTGGGTCCCTGCTATGCACGTGGTAGACCAGATGGAGTTCCTGATGCCTAGTTTTGGCCTGGCCCAGCCCCAGGGGTTGTGGGCATTTGGGGGATGAACCAGTGGCTGGAAGAGCTCTCTTGCTCTCTCTCTCTCTCTCTCTCTCTCCCCCCTCTTGTCACTCAGCCTTTCAAATAAATAAGAAAGGGAGAAAGGAAAGGAGGGAGGGAGGGAGGGAAGGAAGAGAAAAAAAGGAAGGAAGGAGGAAGGAAGGAAGGAAGGAAGAGAAAGAAAGGGAGAAAAAGAAAGAAAGAGAGAGAGAGAAAACCCCTTGGGGCCATCAGTTCGGGCACAGGCACCGCTGATCTGGACTGAGACAATGGCTGTAGGGAAAGGTAGAAAATGGACGGACAGATGAACCCATAAAGACTGGTAACTGCTGCACATGATGATGGGGTTGGGAGGAGTCAAGGCCTTCTTTCTCTAGCAAACTGGGTCAATGGTTGTAAATTTCACTGTAGTGAAGAAACCACTGGAAGAGGAGCAGCAAGGAGGGAAAATGATGAGATCTCTTTAGAACACACCGACTCTGGGATCCTTATGAAATATCCAAGTAGAGCTGTCGGGAAGGAGTGCAGGTTTTGGGGAGGTCCTGTCGGTTGCTCACTCAGTATCTTCTCCCCTTACATCTTCCCTAACAGAAACCAATTTTGTTTGGGACAGTGATGAAATATTTACTCTCCTAGCCTCTCTTGACCATTTTCTGAGATGCCTTGTGGTTTGTCATGAGACCCTCCCCTTCTCCCCACCCCCAACCCCCTAGCTTCCACCAAAGAACTCTAAGTGGATATCACAGGGTGTAGGTTCTGGAGAGGCTATGTTTTCATGATAGCAATGGACAGGCCCAGCTAGCATTTGCCTTCTACCCTTACCTGTCTCCCTGCCTAAACAGAGTTGGGAAGCTTGGACGAGCAGCAGCTGTCTTTGAACCCTGAGGATGAAGGCCATCTGCTAAGAGAGGCGGGGCAGAAAGACAGGAGGAGGATTCTGGCTTTGTGGAGCTGTGATACGGCCCTGGACTATCTACCACCTGAGAAAAATAAACCTTTATCTGGCTCAAAAACTGGAACTGGTTTTCTGTCACCTGCAGTAAAACATGATCCTAATTGATTCAAGGGCCAAGGCTCTGGAGACAGATGTGGGTGAGATAGAGATGCCGGTCAGCACCTGGATGGTAACTGATATTGCTGTGATGGATGCAAGAAAACCAGCACCCGAACGTGCACAGAGGTAAATGATCTTTATGTGGTAAAGGACCCCTGAGAGGGCTTGGTTTATAGACAATATTGAAAAAGGAATTCCTGTTTACAGGGCAAAAGTGCTTAGGTTACTTTTTTATTGTGGATGTTTTCATTTAAACAAAACAATCAATTTAGAACTACCCAATTTTTAAAAGACTTATTTATTTATCTGAAAGGCAGAGAAGGAGAAAAAGAGATCTTCCATCCACTAATTCACTCCCTAGATGGTCACAACAGCCAGGGCTGTTTCAGGCTGAAGCAGGGAGCCAGGAACTCTATCCGGGTCTCCCTCAGGGGTGGCAGGGACTCGAATACTGCCTTCCCAGGCACATTATCAGGGAGCTGGATCAGAAGTGGAGCAGCCAGGACCTGAACCGGCAGTCTGGCGTGCTTAACCAGGCGCTGGGGACTCTGTCCCGTGTGGGGTGACTTATATCCTTGGGTGTGGCATATTGTGGGCTCAGGAGCTCTCTGTTTCCACAAAGCAAGGTTCCCGTGGAGTTCTCTCCAGGAACACTGGTTTGAGGACTGCCTAGGACCTGTGTTGCAATTCGACCTGACTATTCTGTTCTTTGCAGACAGTATCTGCCCTGGCCTCTGGGTGATTTTCCCCATCCCTCCCTTCTCTCCACCATGGCCCACGACAAAACAATCTGAAAACCTACTACCATTTTTCCCTAACATGTGAGTTTGAACACTCCCTAACCCTTCTCTCGTCACTAAAATGATGCCAAATGCCTCTCGCAGCACAGTAGGCTCCACCCTCCCCCGTCCCTGCGCAGCGCTTCAGCCCTCTGAGAGTCTCACTCTGCTGGCTTTGCCCTCGCCCTTTCAAACCCTTGAAGGCTCTTTTCATGCCCAGAAATACTTTCTCCGCCTCCTGCTCTGACCTACTACCTCCAGCCACCCACTGCTGCCAGAGGAATTCTCTGGTCTCCCCAGCAGCTGTGAACGGCTGGGAACCCACCTCTTCTTCTCCCGCTCCCCTTGGCCTTCCTGCAAATGCTGTTGATTCTACCCCCTGGGCATCTGTAAACCCCTCTCATCTGGGCTCCTCCAGCTACTCAGGGGTCACGCCACAGTGTCCTTGGGAGCCTCTACGTCTTTCTCAATTCAGTCAATCTGCGCTCCCTTCTTCACATTCACCTGCAGGCTCTCTTGCTTCAAACCCTTAGGCTGAGCGTGGTATTTCCCTGCAGCCCTCCCAAGCGTCATTCCTGCACTCCAGGTGCAGTGAAAGCCATCACACGCCCCCTTGAGCAACCCGCAGTCCTGGTCTACTATAGCTGCTTCTTCTGAGCTCCTGTGGAGCCAGTTTGACACAGCAGATAAGGACACAGCAGATAAGAACACAGCCTCTGGCACCAGGCTGCCTGGATTCCAGCCTTGGCTTGGCTGTAGATTATCTGGGTGCCCTTGGGTGAAATATCTAACCTCACTGTGTCAGTGGCATCATCTGTAAATGAGAGTTAAATGTGGTGCTCAATTCAAGGAATTGCTAGATTAAGAAGTAATCTTGAAGTGTATTCAGAAGAGTATGACGTCAGGGTTAGCAGTTATAATTGTCTGTTACCCCATTTCGGTCCTGGAGGTGTTTGTTTTGTCTTTTATGTTGCCTAGAATTATCTCTGATGTGTAGGAAGGGTTCATAATTATTATTTATTATTCATTATTAGAAAATGAATTTGGTAACTTGTTTGGTGAGTGTGTCTTGTCATATGTCATTTCACCAGTTAAATTATTGCCAGGTTCAAAAACAGGAGCTATGCTATTCTATTCTGTATTCCCAACACTGGAACTAAGTCTGGATAAAGATTGGACACCTTTATCCTAGATGTCCAATTCATGTTTTCTGATTCCTACATAAAATGACTACTATCCAAGTGCTTCAAAGGTATGACACAAAGTTGGAGGCCTGGCAGCAAATGGGGGAACATGGGCCATGGACTGGAGCTGTGGCAGCAGATGGCTTGTGGCTACAGTGTCAGACGAGGGCCATGAGGGGAATCCTGGGAGAGGAGGGACCTGGAGGCTTAGATATCTCAAGGAGCTTGCAATTGGCTTTTTGTTCTATGTTGCTCAAGCTTCTTGTTAGTTTAGAAAATAGCTCTTATGAGAAAAACAGGCTCAAATATTCCCAATTTCCCCTTGGCATCTTGACAGCATGGGTCCCTGTGATTCCCCTAACAAGATTTTTCTCCTTTCCAAGTAATGAAGTCAATGGATTCATCTCATTCCATGTCCCAAGTATTGTATTTTACATCTGTCTTTTTTCTTATTTAATTCAAACATGAAGTAAGTAAACTGCTTCCATATTTGGTAGATGAAGAAATTGAAAGTTTAGCAAAGTTAATAGGGCCAAAGTCAGAGCTTATGAAGAGTTGAGTTTGGAAAACAATGTGATGTTTGTCCTATTCCAGAACTGATGCTCTTAAGCATGCTGCTGGAATGCTTCATAAAAAAGGCTTGGTTACTTAGTCTGCGAGACATCTACAGACTTGCTTATACGCCAGCCCAGCGGTGGGCACTGGGAACAAATGATGTATGGCGACCCTTTCTCTCCAAGAACTCAGGCTGCATCAAGGGCAGAAACTAGTCAATGGGCAGGGAGGGCAGAGTGTGGGAAGTGCACAGAGGGCTAAGGGACGAGGAGGAAGCACTAACTGTACCTGTGAGTAGGACGTGGGGTCCAGTACCTGTGAGTAGGTCCTGGGGTCATGAGGATGGAAGCTGCATTGAGTTCCAAAGTCTGCAATTAGAAATATTCTAATGAAGTTTTTGGAAGCATAAGCTTTAGCAAGTGCATAAAACATTTTTTAAAAGTGCTTTTCATATACTGTATTCTGTAAAATAGAAAGCTGCAAAAGCTCTGTATTTTGTAATGTTATCATAATAAAACATACTTGAAAATGCCCAATTATGTACCAAGATACTGTTAGTAGTTACTATTTTTTCAACTTATTTATTTGAGAGACAGACAAAGAGAGACAGAGACTGATAGACAGGCAGGCAGAGCCCCCATTCACTGGTTCACTCCCCACATGCCTGCAAGTGCTGGGCCTGGGCCAGGTTGAAGCTGGGAGCCAGGAATCCAGTCCAGGTCTCCCACATAGGTGGCAGGGACCCAAGTATTTGGGCCATCACCTGCTGCCTCCTAGGATGCACATTAGCTAGAACTGGGAGTAGAGCCAAGATTTGAATCCAGGCGCTCCTCTACAGGATGCAGGCATCCCAAGAAGCAGTTTAACCTCTAGGCCAAATGCTTGCCTCATCACTGTTAAGTGATTGATGATATTCTATACATTTTTTCCATTATGGCTTATATTTTTATTGTATGAATGTTTTATATTTGAAATATAATTTTATTATGGAAATGTAAGTTGGTACAAACATTTTAAAAACAATTGGCATTATCTACTAAATTTGAAAATGTGCAAGTCTTCCATTCATAGACAATATACTAAAGAAACTTGCACATGTGTGTCATGAGGATTACGTAAAAATGAATGTTCAGGGTAGCATTGGCTATAACAGCAAAAATGAGAAACAATCTCATGCCCACCTCAGAAGAATGGATAAATACATTATAGTATGTCATACAACAGGCAACAATAAAAGAATAAAGTTATAGCTTTATGCAAGAACATGGGTGAATCTTAAAAGTACAGGGTTGCATAAAAATAAAAGCACATCTCAGAATAACATGAGGGTACTTCAGAAGGTGGAAATAAAAGATAAATTTTGGTACAAAATATTTTAAAACCCACGCACTTAAGAGTCTTCAAGAAGTTCATAGAAATTAAGTTCATTTTATCAAATAAGTTCATATTACCAAAACTATGCATGGATCTCAAAATTTTGTACCAAAGCCAACTTCAGTTTTTCTTTTTCTTTTTTAAAGATTTATTTATTTATTTATCTGAAAGGAAGAGATACAGAGAGGGGAGTGTGAGAGAGCGAGAGAGAGCTCTTCCATCCACTCGTTCACTCACCAAATAGCCACAACAGCCAGGCTGGGCCAGGCCAAAGCCAGGAGCCAAGAGGCTTCTTCATATGCGGCCCAAGTACTTGAGCCATCTTCCACTGTTTTCCCAGGCACATTAGGCGGGAGCTGGATTGGAAGTGAAGCAGCTGGGACTTGAACTGGCGCCTATATGGGATGCCAGCACTGCAGATGGAGGCTCAGCCTTCTCTGCCACAGCACAGCCCCAGCTAACTTATCTTTTAATTTCATTTTCCCTAAACTACTTAAAGTACCCTTATATGTACTATATAAGTCTACTTAAATAACATTAAAAACATGCAAAGTATATGTTCAGGGATATATTCATGTGATGAAGGTCTATGGAAGAGTAAAGAAATGACAAAAACAAAATTCAAGCAGGTGTTTGCTTCTGCAGGGAGGGGCACAATGAGATTGGAGAAGCATACACAGTGTTCAAGGAGTTGGCTGAGATCCGTCTCTTACTGAGTGGTGGCTAAGTCAAGACTCATCTCATTCTGGTACTTCATATATATCTAGTATATTGTTTTTACATAGTATGCATTTCATAATAAAACTATTTTTATCTGTATTTGAAAATTGTTCCATAATGAACATGCATTGTTTTATTAGACAATGTAAATAATAAACAAATGGCATTTAAAATTTTATCATTTTTTGATATCTGTCCTGACCATGGCCTTTGCAGATCAGTCAACACCATGCATTTGCTGAGGACTTAACTGAGCTAAGCTGCATGTTGAGACACAGTGGTGAGACATGGTTTCCGACCCTAATGGAGCATACCCTATGGGTGCCATTTAGATCCCTATACAATTCTCAGAGTAGGCTTCATTGCCAATATTACAAGTTCATGAGCCATTTTTCTTGATGTAGTTACTCAGCACCTATATTCTGAGGCAGACTACCTAGATTCAAATTCTTGCTGTGCTATGAACCAATTACTTAACCTCATTGTACTTTAACATCCTTAACTATGACATGGAGAAAAAGAATAGTATCTACCTCATGAGAGTGTTGGAAGATTTAACTGAGTTTGTGTATGTATTCAAATATAAAACTCAGAACAGGGCCTGGTGCATGTTCAATAAAAGTTATTGTTCTGTAAATAGCCTCTGAGAACTAACTCAGGTCCAAGTGAGGTACTGGAGATAAACAAACAGAATGGTGCAGTGTCTGGAAGACCAACTGCTAGGCTTTCACAGAATGTGAGAAAGGTTGTGGGGCAGGGAAACCAAGGGACTGTAGGAGCTGCAAAGGCCCCCGGTCCAGTGTTGGGGTCAGGGAGCCTTCCCTGAGAACCTGGGGTTGTACCCCTGGGTTGTGGTCTGTTGCCCTTGGGTAGCAGTCTGTGTTTCTCCCAGAGAAGTGGCTAGGCAGTGTTGAGGGGCTGCCATGAACATGCCCTGCTCTAAGGTCAAGAGGTAACTAGTAGACCACAAGATCGCATAACCCATGGTAAGACTACATCTTCAGTTTCCAAAGTTTCAAACCTTGCTTTGTAGTTGTGAAAGGGTACAATATATTGCATGTAGAAAAATGGATTATAGCTTGGATTGCTTTTGTCATCCTGGGAACGAGTGAAAAGAATTTTCAGTAGGAATTTGGTTGAAAGCTTTCAAAGTTTGGGTTCTTGTTTGTAAGTTGAAACATAAATATGTGCATTGGAAATATCCTAAATACCCAGGAGTAAGGGAATAGTAAAATAGATATATCATAATTGAGCAAATCGTGTCATATATATAGAATTAAGTGTAAAGTTGAGTATTAATATATTTATGAGTTTTAATGGGATGAAGAATGCTTATGAAAACATGAAATACACAGATAATAGTAGCTATCATGTAAAAAATCCTTAGATAAAATATTGGAAGAAAATGTACTTAAATGCTGATAATGATTATTGGTAGTTGTCAGGATATGTTTTTATTTATTATGTTTTATTTGAAAGGCAGAAAGAGAGAGACAGATTTGCCATCCACTAGTTTACTCCCCAAAAGCCTAGAATAGCTGGGGCTGGGCCAGGCTGAAGCCAGGAGCCAGGAACTCAATCCGAGTCTCTCATGTGGGTGGCAGGGATCCAACTACTTAAGCCATCACCTACTGCCTCTCAAGGTGCCCATTAGTAGGAAGCTGTAATCAGGAGAGGAGCTAGGCCTTGAACTCAGGCATTGGATAAGAGCTGCAGGCATCTCAAATGGTAACTCTGACACAAATTCCTTGGGATTATAATTGATTTCTTTTTCACATACTGTCCTTGTATTTTCTTTTTTTTTTTTTTTAAAGATGTCTTTATTTATTTGAAAGGCAGAGGCACAGAGAGAGAGAGAGAGAGGGAGAGAGAGAGAGAGAGAGAGAGAGAGGAACAGAGAGAGAAAGAGAGGTCTTTCATCTGCTGGTTCACTCCCCAGATGACCACAACAACCGGAGCTGTGCCTAGCTGAAGCCAGGAGCCAGGAGCCTCTTCCAGGTCTCCCATGTGGGTGCAGGGGCCCAAGGACTTGGGCCATCTTCTACTGCTTTCCCAGGCCATAGCAGAGAGCTGGATCGGAAGTGGAGCAGCCAGGACTTGAACTGGCACCCATACAGGACATTGTCATGGCAGGCGACGCGGCTTTACCTGCTAAGCCCCAGCAACAGCCCCTATACTATCCTTGTACTTTCTAAATTTTCAAATATAAGAATGTATATTTTTAAAATCAGCTTTATTAAGATAAAATTTACATATCTTGTGGTTCAACCATTTAAAATATACAACTCAATGTCTTTTTTTTGCATATTCAGAGTTATGCAATCATCAATACAGTCTAATTTTAGAGCACTTTTCGCATCCTAAAAAGGTGCCCTGTACCCATTAGCAGTCACCTTGTGTTCCTGCTCCTTCTCTCAGTCCTAGGTAACAACTAGTTCACTTTCTATCTCTATAGATTCACATGCTCTGGATGTTTCACATAAATGGAATAATATAATGTATGCCCCTTTGTGCCTGGCTTCTTTGATATAGCATAATATTTTGAATTCTCCTGTATGTCATAGTACATATCACTATTTCATTCCTTTTAATTATCAAATAGTATTCTTTCATACGGATATACAACACTATTAATTCATTCATCGATTGATGGACATTTGTTTCCACGTTTTAGCTATTATGAATAATGCTGCTAAGAACATTCTTGAACGAGTTTCTTTTGTGGACATGTTCTCAATTCTCTTGATATATACCCAGGAGTAGGATTTCTAGGTCCTATGATAATTTTGCTTAGCATTTTGAGAAACTGCAAAAGTATTTTCCTAGCTGCTGTACCATTTTAAATACCTGCAATATATGAAGGTTCAAATTCCTCTACATCCTTTTCAGCACTTGTTATTTTTTTTATTACCCTAATGTATATGAAGTAGCATCTCACTGTGGTTTGGGTTTGCATTTCTCTTGTGGTATAGCAGCTTCAGATCCTGCCTATAATGCCAGCATTCCATATCGAGGCTCTGGTTCCTGTCCCAGCTGCTCCACTTCCTATCCAGCTTCCTGCTAATGTGCTGGCAAAAGCAGCATAAGTACTTGGGCCCCAGCAACCCTCGTGGGAGACTTGGATGGAGTTCCAAGTTCCTAGCTTTAGCCTGGTCCAGCCCAGCCATTGCGGCCATTTGTGGAGCGAACCAGCAGATGGAAGCTCTCTTTCTCCCTCCCTTTTTCCGTGTTACTCTTGCCTTTCAAATAAATAAAATAAATCTTTAAAAAAATCAGTCATAAATGTAAAGGTTTATTGCTGGCTCCCAATTTAGTCCACTCTCCTAGGCTTCTAGTGCTTCTACAAAGTCTTGATTACTGAGGTTTGGTGGTAAGTGCTAAAAATGGAAGTGTGAGTTCTCTGACTTTGTTCTTCTTTTTCAGCATAGTTTTGGCTGTTCTGGGTTCTTCACATTTCCATGCATTCCATTTATGCTCAGAGCAGGAGTAAGAGAGAGAGGAAGAGGCAGACATTGCTGAAGGAACTGTGAAGTCCATTCTTGTTTGCTAACTTCTGCAAAGTACCCTTTTTCTCATGTGGAGGAATGTCTGTCTGCTAAATTCTGTCCTGTTTATTTGTTTTTTTTTTTTGTTTTGTTTTCCCATTGTCAATGAACATTATGCAAGGTATTGACTTAGCCAAGGCCTCATCTCCTGCCTCAAGGCTGGGTCCTGGATTTTTTCCACACAGGGGATCCCATAAAAACTTTTGGTTTGCTCCTAGCAAAGTATCATCATATTCTGTTGTTGTGGTTTATTTCTTTTTAGACTTATTTATTTGAAATGCAAAATGAGAGGCAGACAGAGGGAGATTTTCCATCCACTGGTTCACTTGCAAATGGCAACACCGGCCAGAGCTGGGCCAGCAGAAACCGGAAGCTAGGAACTCCATTGTGGTCTCCCACATGGGTGACAAGGGCCTAAGCACTTGGGTCATTATCTGTTGCCTTCTCAGGCACATTAGCAAGAAGCTAGATTAGAAGTGGAACTGCTGGAACTTGAACTAGTGCCACTACAAGCAGCTTAACCTTCTGGGGCACAACACAGGACCCTCTATGGGGTTTTGATTGCACACCTCATCAGAAAGTCACTTTGGGGAATGTTATTTTGGCATATAATTTTATTTATACAAGGTTACTTCAAAAAGTTTATGAACAAAATGAAATGAACAGGTGCTTCATTCGGTGCAAACAATTTTTTTTGAAATCCATAACATAGTTTTTTACATTTTCCATTAACTTTTCAAAGGCCTCTGTGTATATTTATTCATTTATAAATTATATACACTTATGAATATATATGCTAAAATTATATGCAAAACAAAAATTTTTAGAGAATGAAGTAAAAAATGATTAAAAACAAAAGTTTCTTCACACTTCATTTTATTTATTTTTCTGGGTGTTTCTCTGTGTCCCAGTACCCAGCCAACCAAGGCCTGTTACACAACAGATGCTCATGCTCATGTCTGTTGTTCAAAAGAACATTTCCAGATATCCTAATATTTCTATAAAACACACTGCTTCTGTTCCTAGGTTTTGCACCTTCCATGTAAAGGTTCTGTATCTGTCATTTGCTGGGATCATTTTGTAGGTAGGCTGTAGGTGCCTCATCTGTCCTTGTCCTCTCTTTTACCTTTGTACCTCATCTGACTTTTTATTTAGAAAATAGCAATAATATCGTCTGTAATCTATATTCTTCAGTTTTTACCGTATGGCCTGGGCAGAGTCCTGGATGTTAAGATCAAGAAGGATGGTGAGGCCAGCGTTGTGGCGCAGTGGGTTAAGCCACCACCTGGGAAGCCAGCAACCTGAACAGGCAGTTATTCACTTCCACTTCCAATCCAGCTTCCTGCTAATGCGCCTGGGAAAGCAGCAGAAGATGGCCGGGGTACTTGGGCCCTTGCCACCCACGTGGGAGACTGGAATGGAGGTCCAGGCTCCCGGCTTCAGCCTGGTCCAGACTTAGCTGTTGCAGTCATTTGGGGGAGTGAACCAACATTTGGAAGTGTGTATTCTCTCTCTCTCCCTCTGTCTCTCTTCCTCTCTTAACTCTGCCTTCCCAATAAATAAACAAACCTTTAATAAAAAATAATGGCAAGCAAGATCCCTAATCTGTTGTATCACAGGAGGATGTCAACAATGGCAAGGGAACTCTTGCGAGTGAAAGTGAGAGAAGGCTTCCGGGAGCTAGATTTTAAAGTTAGCCAAATGAAGAGAAGCAGGCCAGCCCAGCCGAACTTGAACAGCAAAGGCAGGAGCAGGGGCACTGAGCGAGCGCACTCCCTGCAGGCTGAGCACAGGGAGGGAGGCTGCATGTGCGCTTTTAAAGGCTGGCTCCGGCAGCTCTGCGGAGTAATGGAGTCTTGAAGCGGGACTAGGGGGAGGCCGTTGGTTGCCAGCGACAGTCAGAGGGCAGAAATCTCGGGCCTTGGAAGCCCAAGGCGGCAGGCTAACTGCGGCAGCGCTCTGTCAGGCGGCGTTCTCTTTAAGGATCCGGGCACTTTCTTTCTCTTTCTTTCTGTCCGAGGTTGCTGCCCTTTCCCTTGGACCCTAGGAGACACACCTTTTTCAGAAAACGGCGGCCTATTTCCTGGGAATCGCTGGAGTTGACTAAGAGGTACTCGGTTTCCGGGCTCCTTTTGAGGCCTGGGGACAATGGGAGACACTGAGGCGCATCGCTGCACAAGTTTAATCAAGCACGGGCTGGAAAAAAGCCTTCCTCCCACCCCCGCCCCAATTAAATCAAATCAGAGAGAGAGAGAGAGAGAGAGAGAGAGAGAGAGAGAGAGAGAGAGAGAGAGAGAGACAGCGCCTCAGACACGTCCTGACAGAAAAGAGCCCCTGGGCTATCAGGAGCCCCAGACCTACCGACGAGGGCGTGTCTAGGCGGGCCAGGCAGTCCAGGTTCCCGCTCCTTCCTGGATCTCGCCTCTGGCCCGCCCACAGAGGGAGGAGGCGCCCGGCCACCCAGCGCCCTCGGGCCGGGCCTGCGCTCGCCGGGCCGGCAGCCCGGCAGCGCCGGTGGGCGTGGCCTCCCGGCCCGGCCGCCTCAGTGACGGCGCCGGCCACGCCCCTCGGGGCGTGAGCGGGCGCGAGAGCTGGGCCGGAGCCGGCCTGGGATCCCGCCGAGCCGAGCGCAGCGAGCGAAGCGCCTGGGCGGCGGCGGCAGCGCGATGGCTCCGGCGGTGGACCGGGAGGGCTACTGGGGCCCCACGACCTCTACGCTGGACTGGTGCGAGGAGAACTACGCCGTGACCTGGTACATCGCCGAGTTCTGTGAGTGTGGCCCGAGACGGGGAGGGAGGACGCGGGTCTGAGGGGAGACGCCGTGTGAGGGAGGCAAAGGGCGAACCTGGCCGAGGGGAGGCACCAGGCCTGGCCGGCGAGCGGTGGTGCGGCGCCCGGGGCCGGGGGGCAGCAGACCAGGGGGAGTCCCGTGTGTCAAGTGAGACGTGCTGCGGTCTGGACGGGTTGAAGAGGGGGGGTCTTGAGGTTGGGGGGCGGAAGGGAAGTGGGGAGCCCCTGCTGGACCTCAGAGGAAAGCCTGAGGAGCAGGACTGGGGATTCTTGAGGGGCAGATGTGGGGTGAGGTTGGGAGAAGCGAAGACTCAGCTAATTGGAGGAGGGCCCAGGACACCTGCTCGGCCATTGCCACCACCACCCTAGCTGGAAGGGCACCGGCGAAGGGGACAGTTCCTAGCTTCTACAGCCAAATCTGAGAAACTCTGAAGTCTTTTCCT